>NC_045629.1:10245833-10548863 GCF_009829155.1 Mustela erminea | reverse complement strand
GTTTTTCTTCCCGTAAATCCCCTCAGAGAATCTAATGTATGAATTAGCCCATTTTCATCTTATGATGTGCTAAAATAGACAAATCTCATCAGAAAAAGCATAAAGAAATCTCTTCTAGATAAAATTTGATGTTGGTCGAAATTTTTAATACAGGAAAATCTAAGAATGTAAGGTTTTAATTTCAAATGGGATAGCTCACTTTTATGGAAATAATTCTCAGAATGGAAAAAAATGATAATTTTTTTACCAAAGATTCTTTTTTGTTGGCCCCAGGGTCTCATCTATCAGCCTCTAATGAGCACAGAATGAAACCTCACATGTTCAGCTCAATTACTATTCTCTGGAGATCTGATTTGCATGGAACTCTAGAGAAGCTAACATTTCCAGCTGATAGAGAGAGAAGCTCTTCTAAAACCCAAGGTGACATCTCCCAAATTTAATTCATAGATCTGTGCTTATGATTTAAATGATGAGACCCTACTTCAGTTGTCAAGATAACATTTTGAACTGTAAAAAATACAAATATATCTTTTTTCAAAGATTTTATTTATTTATTTAATAGAGAGAGAGAGAGAGAGAGCACAAACATGGCAAGCAACAGAGGGAGAGGGAGGAGCAGGGTCCCTACTGAGCAAGGAGCCCAATGCAAGATTTTATCCAAAACTCTGGGATCATGACCTGAGCAGAAAGCAGATGCTTAACTGAGTAAGCCACGCAGGCACCCCAATACACACATATTTACCAGTTTTCATTTAGCTAGATGTGGGTTGTCCAAAAATATCATCCTCACAGAAATAACAATCTTCTATCTTCCTCCTTGTTCATTAGTTTGATGAAAATATTATTAGAGAACAATGGAAAAAATAGTAGGTTTTATTTGCAACTTGACTATTGCCTTCTTTTTTATTCTGTCTCTAACTAATTGATATAAAACAAATTGAAGGAAACATTGCAGTAAGAATTGTAGAAAAAAGTTCTGTCTCTCAACAATAATGACCACTAAAGGAATAGTGATGAAATGGAATGACTTTGGAATGTCAGCAAAGAAACCAGTAGGGAAAAATAAAAGACATCCTCAAAAAGACATATGCACATGCTGGAAGTTCCTCTATATTTGTTATTTTTTTTCTGTAGTTTACCAGATTTAGCACATTTATTTCTGATCTTCCATAGACCAAGAAATTTCTTTTCCTGGCCAAGATGGAGCAGTCCCATTGCTCCCAGGTGCTCTGGTTATACAACTAGGAACCCTGGACATTACACAATGATAAGCACAGAAAGTCTCTGTAAGGTAGACAAAAGTAGACTGCTGAGGGACATCGGGACTTGAAGAACAACAGCATTGGTCCTCCCAGACTTCTCAGCAGGGCACTGCAGAACCTCAACCCAGAAGCATTAACACACACACACACAAAAATTTCCCGAAAAAGCCCACTCCCAGCTAAAAGATTGGCAGGTGGTTTAAGAACCAGAAACCTTTAGCAATGTTCACTGTGAGCATCCCTGCCATAAGAGGTTCTGGGTGGTAGCATCCTGGCCTGGTAAAACCAGAGTGGTGATGGCCTTACCCTTGAAAATTGCTGTCGGAGAACAGTAGCCTGATGATCTCCAAATTGGTTCAAGGTAATTTTTCCCTTTTATTGAAGAATAGTGCCTATTCCTTACACATGAACATCTCTATGGCCCCATATTGTAGAAACAAAGAAGGCTGGCTTGGTTATTTGAGCCCAGGTCCATCCCTTTCAGTTCAAACAGGCAGTGTTTATGTCTGTACAATCCTGTAATCTCTTTATCATGGAATAGTCCAGCCACATCCTTGGTGATCTCTTCAGAACACACTTTCCCATTTTTTCAAGAGGCTTAGACTGAGAATTTCCAAACCTTAAAGTTCTGGTTTCTTTGCCTACTTCAGTTCATCTCTCTTTTCTCATATTTTACTCTAAGTAGTCAGGAAGAACCAAGCTTTGCCTTCAATACTTTGCTTGGAAATCTCTGCTAAACATCCAGTCTCGTTGTTCGCAAGTTCGACCCTCCACAAAATTTTAGAATACAATTCAGCCAAGTTCTGTACCACTTTGCAACAATAATCATTTTTCTCCGATTTTCAATAGTCTATTCTTCATTTCCATCAGAGGTCTCAACAGAATCATCTCTGACATCCGTAGTTCTTCCAAAATCTGTAGAGTTATTTAGGTATTCTCCAAGAAGATGCAGGCTTTCCCTCCAGCTCTCCTCTTTTGTTTTGGAGCCTCTACCAGAATTGCATTGAGTGTCCATATTTCCACCAACAGTGGCAATCTAGGCTTTTTCAAGCATGTTAGGAGCTCTCCAAGCTCTTCAGGTTCCAAAGTCACTTTCACATTCTTAGGTGTTTGCTACAGCAGTATAATTATTTGTAGTACCAAAATCTCTATTAATCTGCTAGGCTTGACATAGCAAAATACCACAGACTGTGACTTAAACAACAGAGATTTATTTTCTCAGTAGGATGTTAGAAAGCCTCAGATCAAGTTTCTAGCAGGGTTTGATTTCTGGTGAGGACTCTCTTTCTGTGCTGTGTCCACACATGGCCTTTCTTCTGTGTGTGTGTGTGTGTGTGTGTGTGTGTGTGTGTATTCTCTTTCTCTCTCTTTTTCAAATAAACAATGGTTACAATGGTTGTAAACTTCCTAAATTTGGTGAAAGCCATAAAGCCATAAACCCGTATCTTCAAGATACTTAGTAAACTCAATCAGGATAAACCCAAAGAAATCCACACCAAGAAATATCATAATTAAACTTCTGAAAATTGAAGACAAAGAAAAAATCTTGAAAGCAGTCAGGGAGAGATAACACATTAATCACAGAACACCAACTCTAATGACAGTGAATTTCTCATCAGAAACCACTGAAGCCAAAAGAAGTGCCCTAGGATTTTTCAAGTATTGAAAGAAAAGAGCTATTAGCTGCACATACTAGAGCTAGAGGAAATATCCTTCAAGAACTAAGGAGAAATGAAAACAGTTTAAGATGAAGAAAATCTAAGAGAATTTGTTGTTAGCAAAAAACTATAAATGGAGTTTTCCCTGCTTTTTTTTTACTTTTTATGATTAGCTTTTATGTCTTTGGTTGCCTTCTTCTTGGAACCATCATATTACAAGGAGTCAGAGAGTTGCAAAAAAGTCCTTCAGATCATCTTATGTTTGTACAGTAAACATCTGTTCATTTCTAGAACCATGTGACAAAAATGATGTATAAGTGAATTATTTGGACTGCTTCTTAAAACTTCTCAGAAGCACACTACAGCTGTTGAAATCAAATCTTTGATATGCAGATTAGAAATGTCATAATCTAAAAGTTAATCTAGAAAGAATGTTTAGGATTCTAAAATACAACACATTTTTAAAAAAAAATTTTTAACACTGCTTATGTGATCATTCAAGAATTAAGACTTGTGCTTGGCAGGAACAAGGCATGTACTTGAAGCTTACTTGTAGAGAGGGTAAGATTCCCACACATGTGGCTAGTGGTAATGATAGATAAATAACAAGATGAAGTCACCTAAGCCAGAACAGGGCACATGTAAGTGAACTTGAACATGGGTGAAAGAGAAAGCTCAGAAGGATAGATGTAGTTAAAGGTTGTTAGGGTCTAGCTTAGCTAGGACAACATCCACCTGCTATCCTTACACATAAAAGCATACACACCACAAATTTTACCTGCCTACACACATACACACACAGCATGCAAACACACACACACACACGCACACACATACACACACACACACACTCGAGGACTGCCAATTTTCCTCAAGGAGATACAGCCAAAGAAAAAATGGTATTTTAAATCTCCCTTTCTGGACGCCTGGGTGGCTCAGTGGGTTAAGCCGCTGCCTTGATGATCTCAGGGTCCTGGGATCGAGTTCTGCATCGGGCTCTCTGCTGGGCAGGGAGCCTGCTTCCCTCTCTCTCTCTCTCTGCCTGCCTCTCCATCTACTTGTGATTTGTCTCTGTCAAATAAATAAATAAAATCTTTTTAAAAAAATAAAAAAAATAAATCTCCCTTTCTACCTCCTCTTGGAGAAAATCTATTGTAACAAGGGAACATATTCTTTATACTCCTCTTAATCCCATTCTAAAGGAAAAGGAGTAGCTGATGTTGCCAGTCACCTAAACTTTTCTAGACTCTGGGATTCAAGAGCTTATGAGGGTTTCTATGCCCTCGGTACTATTGTCTCTCTCCTACTGTGCCTAAACCTGAACATGGCAACCAACTAGCTCTTCTTAAAAGACTCAACATTTTTGTTGTATTCCAGGATCTAGGTAAGAGCTGGCACCTTTCCTTGGGGCTCTTTACCCTATGGGACATCATGATCACAGGTTGGGATCTACTCTGTACATAACATCATAATCTCTTTTTGTGGAAGGTGATGAAGGGCTTGGGATAGAGAGTGGCAGGGCCAGAGAAGAGTCAGATGCCCTCTGGGTGTGGGGCCAGCTGAGCCTTGCAGGTTATAAAAGGAGACACCATAATGGGCACTAAAACCAGTGGTTCGCAATGTGTGGTCCCTGCACTGGTCACTTGGGAACTTGCTAGAATTACAAGTACACATGCCATTCACCAGATACCTGAATAAGAAACTAAGTTTGGATCCAGTTTTAATAAGTTTGCAGCTAGGGGCACCTGGGTGGCTCAGTGGGTTGAACCTCTTCCTTTGGCTCAGGTCATGATCCCAGTGTCCTGGGATTGAGCCCCACGTCAGACTCTCTGCTCAGCATGGAGCCTGCTTCCGCCCTCTCTCTGCCTGTCTCTCTGCCTACTAGTGATCTCTGTCTGTCAAATAAATAAATAAAATATTTTTAAAAATAAGTCTGCTGTTGTTACTCCTGGATCGTTAAGAGCCACTGGCTTAAGGCTAATTTCCCTATACTATCCTGACCATAAGAATCACAGGAATGGCCTTTTTATAATACAGACCCGCAGATCCCTTGACAGAATCTCCTGATCTATAGTTCTGGGCAGGACTTGGGAATGAGCATTTTCACAAGTATTTTGTGTGATTTTTACCATGAGGTTTATAGGAGGACATTGCCCCTTCTCTTCTTAAGAATCTCCCCCTTCTTGATAACTGCATATGTCTGCAATACTCACTCATTCATAGTTTAAAAATATTTATTGTTCTTTATATTTAAAATAAACTTTTTAAAAACTAAGGGTTTAATTTTGCTTTATTCCATTATTAAATAAGATTGGTAACGATTAGCCCATTCTCTAAATTTTTTTATTTATTGCATGTAGAGAAAAGATAGACTCATGATAACTATTTTCTCCCAGTTTTCCAGGGTAGGAAGTACATCATCACAGGCACCTGAGTCACCTGTCTCTGCAACCTGGTGGAATTTAGAGCAAAAGAAAATATTTTGAAAATATCTAGTCTTAAAGTAATATATATTCTGAAACCTACAATAGTTTCAAACATCACTTGAAAAAAAGACAATAACATAGAAGAAAGCTTACCTTCCATTCTTGCATCAAATTGAGCCAAAATGACTCTTCAACCAAAATAACAATTCAGTGCCTCTTACCCAAACCCCTCTTGTCCCAGTGAAAATCGGATAAATGTCTAAACCACAAAAAGTTCTTTTATCTTTCTTTGCTGTATTATCTAAAGAGCCATATCCCAATTGCATCTCCATTTTTGCCAGATAAGTACCAATTCAGAGGAAAGGTCGGTATGGTGTGCTAATGAATCCAAGCCAGAAATCAAATTACACTAGTGTAAATATTTTTTGAAAAGGAAACATTAAAACTTAAATATTTGTGGAATGCATCTATCAATTCTGTCAGGTTACCTTGATATCAGTAAGTTACTTAGTTCCCTGAACCTCACCATCATGGTGCTGACTTGACTCTGCAAAAGGAGAATTTCTTTCCACATATTCTAATATGTGACCCTCAAACATACAGTGAAATTTCTGAAGATATTTGTAGTGTTTTGATTTAGAAGACTTTCCCTAAGAAGTAACAATTCTTGTGCAAACAAGGATAACCATGGGAATCCTATCCAGGGGTCCTATGCCTCTGTCAGGTAAGAAACCAGCATGCAGAAAGAAAGGATACTATAAAGTGATGTCCAGAGACTCATATGCAGAAACAAGATCCTGTGAAGAATTCATTATCTGAGCAAAGGTATATGGGTTTGCTCTCTCTCTCTCCCTTTCTCTCTCTTCCTAGTCAATTGATATCCTTACCCACAGCTTTCTTCTTTAATGCTGACTTTGTTGTTTTTAGGCACATTCCACTCACTTTGAAATGCTTAGTGAGTATTTACAGACAGGACCAGCTGCATAATTTGCAAGGCCCAGTGCAAAACAAAAATATGGGAGCCTTTTCAAAAATTGAGAATTTCAAGATGGGACACCTGGGTGGCTCAGTGGATTAAACCTCTGCCTTCAGCCCAGGTTATGATCTCAGAGTCCTGGGATCGAGCCCCACATCCAGCCCTCTGCTTGGTGGGGAGCTGCTTCCCCCTCTTTCTCTGCCTGACTCTCTGCCTACTTGTGATCTCTCTCTCTCTGTCAAATAAATAAATAAAATCTTAAAAAAAAAAGAAAAAAGTATTTCAAGATGGCAACCATAGAGCATTAAAGCAAGCACAGATTGCTGTGTGCTTGCTCAGCTCAGCAGCCATGATCCCATACTGTTACTCAAACATAGTACTTAAAACAGGTGATTGTGTTATGATAATAGGCCGTGTCTTTTGGCTACTTTGAGCATAAACACATGAAACTAATGAGATGAGATTTTATAGTATCTCTTTCTATCTACCATTGCCAATAGGAAAGGGTTGGGAAAAGACCTTAGAGACTACAACTGGCAGCCCAGACAATAGGGGGCTAACTGATATGGCCGGCTTGGGAAAAGTGCACGTTATCAGAGAAAAACAATGCCAAAATCAATTCTGGAAAATGGTGTTTCAATCAGAAGTGCTGGCCATTCAGGAAAGAATGTTTTTGTCTCCCAACCTTTGTGTATATTTGTTTGTTTTTACTAGATGATTGAGGGGAAAATGACTTTTATTTCAACCTTATGAGACCCTATATATTGTTTTATAATGCTTATACTTTACCATGAAAATAGCAGTTATATGAAAAGCAAAAGAGGCTTGCAAAAAACAAATGGGAGAGATGTCATTACTTCCATTTTTCCCAATTATTATATCTTGCCATTGGTGTCATTATGTTCCTTTTTAATTATAAATTTTTAAGATTTTATGTATATATGTATGTATGTATGTATATATTTAGAGCAGGGGAAGGGGCAGAGGGAGAAGAGAGAAAGAATCCCATGCAGCTTCATGCTCAGCATGGAGCCACATGTGGGGATTGACTCCACAATCACAAGATCAAGACTGAAGCCAAAATTAAGAGTTGGATTTTTAAGTGACTGAGCCACCAGGCACCCCTAATTATAAATATTTTATTAGAATTCTAATAGAATATTTCTAAACTATAAATTGCAAAAGAGGGAAATATTTACCCACAAAATATTTTTTTAAGTTGTAGTTTTCATACTAGTTTTCAAAGAACGTTCTCAAGATTAATTTCATAGAACTGCATCGCTATAAATAACAGCTCAAACTTTCATATTTCTCAGAATAGAAATGTTTTAACAAAGATTTCTTATGTCTTTCTGGTAACTGATGGGGCACTTGGGTCTTCTGTGCCACATATGTGCCCTCAGATTCCCTTTTGACCTAAATATTGTCCAAGGCTCTTGCCAGCAGGCAGCTGCTGTAATGTCTAGCTATTGGAAAATCTCCTTGAAGACACAACAGCTCTTGCTGAAATTTTAGCTGCTTAAAACGATGTCCAGGGTGATTCGCAAGTGTCATGAAAATTGGTTGTACCACCTGGATCATGTCCAGGTGCTCCACTTGCCAGATGAATAAGGAGGGAACATGAAGAAGGAAAAGTCATTCTGGAGCCTGAAGGAAGGTTGTGTGGAAGCTTTATGGCTCTGTAGCCTTCTTTCCCCTGAAGAAGAAATCCCAATAAGGTTTCAATGAAAAAATATTCAACCATCATGTTCTTTTATTCATTCATTTATCAAGCACTGAACAAGCAGAGGGCTCAAGGTATTCTGCACTCTGAATAGAGAAATAAAAAGCAAATACTTGGTCCTCAAATTAAAGTCTACTGTAAGATAAACCAATAAAAAGTATAAATGAGGAAAGAGTTATGACCCACAAAACTCATTGAGTTGTGAGAGGAGGAGTTACTAGGAAACGTCGAGGCTGAAAGGACAGGAATTAACCGGTAAAGAGGGCAATTCCAGGCAGAGGGGTAGCAATGTGCCTGAGAGTTTCAAGAAGGACAGGGTAGTAGTGTGCCATGGGCCTTTGAAGTTAAGCAGAGCTTGGACTATGGACACTGGTAACAATTTTTATTTTATCCCAAAATAATGAGACACTATTGAGAAATTTTAAGAAGGTGTAATGGGGTGTATGTTACAGACATAATTAGTCTTGGAAAAAGCATAAATCTAGCAAGTTGAGTGTCAGCTAATCTGGAGTTAATTAAAAGGAGAGGGACCACTCTGGGGCAGTCATTTCCCAAACTTGTCTGCACATTTGAATCTCCTGGGAGAATTTCAAAATACATTAATACATCTCACCCGAGAGATGAAGCTGCACTGTGGCTTGAGATTTGGAATTTTTACAAGATCCTCAACAAGTCAGTTGTGCAATCAGTTTAAAGACTATTGCCTAGAGGAAAATGTAGAATTACAAGAGACAAGGGCGGAAACAAAAGAGACAGTAAAAGCATGGGTGAAGGAAGAAGAGACTACAAAGGGGAATGAGCAGACACGAAGGTGGAGGAGAACTGGGGAAGAATAGATTCTTGGGAAAAGGAGAAGGGAGAGGAAGCATAGAAGGATCTCAACCAGAGTATAAGGATGGACAAGTAACCACTGGATTTGGCCTCTAGAAAAAGTTGGGTGTCTTGCAAGGGCAGTTCTAAGTAGGTTCTAGATTGTGTTGGATTCTGGGGGTGGGGGGGATGGGAAGGTAGAGATAATTTGCAACAAATTTTCCTACAGAGGAAAAACTGGAGACTTAGTTTATCAAAAGACTTCAATAGTCACAGAAAGACAAGTCTTCTCCCATCCAACATTACTAGTGTACCTCAGGGTTATCCATACCTTGTATGTTCTCTGTATTTCACGCTCTATCCAATGATTTTCATGAATCTCACTCTATGAGTCTGTTAAACAAAAATCTCATAGCGTTTAACTTTGCTGAGACATTAAAACATTTCTTCTACTATTAGAACTTTATTCTCAGCTCTGCCTTCCTGTTGGCAAACGTTAAGTTCTATGGGTGGAGGAAGTGGTTAGAACTTGGCATATAGAAATGGAAATCAACTTCTGTGTGCTTTCTTTGTTAAAGGAGCCCTCTGTTGCCTTGGAAACCATATCTATGTGGAAGAAGCTGTGTATTTTGTGGGTAGATGATAAAGCAATCAGGTATGCTATGTGTAAACATCATGCATCTGTGTAAAGAAGCATTGGCCAAGCTTTGTTGGCAGTAAGACCAGAATCTGGTTTTGGTATAAGTCACATGTCTGCTCAAGTATATTTGCAAAATGTTTCCTGGGCAGAGCAAGTATTACAAGGAACATAACTTTGTGAGTTTTCCTTTGAACCAATGCCTTACAGAAAGTATAGACAGAAGTGAGAAAGTGACCCAAACCAAAGCCACATATTCACATCTTCCATTCATCATTTGTGAGTATTCTAAGATGTGTGAATATTACATTTGTTCACTCTTCATTACTGTTAAGCTCATAGATTTATTTCATAAGTCACAACTCCCAGGCAATAGGAATCTGATGATTTTATCGCTAAAGGAAACAAAAGTATTCAGGTGTCCTGAGGAAAGATGGAAAAATCATAAATTGCAGTGGCTGTTATGCACTTGAGAAGACAAAGGACTGTTCCTGTAAATTACCTTGAGGAATTTTGGAAAATAATGATTCAAGAATAGCAGCTATAAAGGCTCTGACCTGCATAAGGTCATGTCGGTGATAGCCTTTCATTTACAACTTCCTCTTTGAAGAAAAAAATATTCTTGAAAATAAATTTAAGGTACTTATTCAGATAATTTCCCCCTCTTTTGCACAATAAGTATTTATTAAGTAATCATTTTGTTCTTGCTCTATGAATACAAGAATCATAAGACATCACCTTTCCCCTCAACTGGCTTACAGTCTATGAGAGAGAGAGAAAGAGAGATTATATTAATAAATCCAATGAGATATGGACAGAATACACAGTGGTTCACAGGCAGGATTGGTCAGTTCAAAATGGGGGAAATATAAAATAACAACAACAACAATAAATTTCTAACAAGAAATTGTCTTAAAATTGGAATTTTAAGTAGTCTTTGCCAAGTCACAATGGGCCAAAGATCTTTAACTCAAAGTATATGCCTAGCTACTCATTTCACAGACGTGGGACATTTTAAGAGCTTGGTATGTAGTACCGTTTAGGCCATGATAGAAACATTTCATTATTAGTTCAGTCTTTTATTAGCAGACCTCCTAGTGACTTGAAAGTGTCAAAGTACCTCCTTAAGTGCCTTTATGCAGAGGGAAGCTTATTCAACTCATGGCATCTAACCAGGTAAAAGCATTTGGTGACCATTTGTTCACCTTTTTTTTTTTTTTCTTTTTAGTGCTCACAGTGACCTCCTTTCTCTCAAAAGAAGTGTGTGTTCTAAAAATTCTTTTTGCTCTGATCTATATTCATTCTTATACCCTTATACAGAAACAGCTATGTATGGATTTTAGTAAGATTTGTCAAATAAGGAGAAAAGAAGATACATAGGACGAAATCAGGTTACCGCAAATGAGTAGGGAGATTTTTAAAAATCATTTCCCCATTACTGTACTATTATCAATCACTTTTTTTTTTCTTAAACTTCACTCATTTTTGAATAACTGCACTATATAGGCCACTGTGTGCCAACAGGTTTGGTTGGGTTTTTGTTTATTGGTTTGGTTTGGTTTGGTTCATCTCCACTCTCAAGGACCTTAAAAATAAATCAAAACATAGGTAGACAAGTCCCAAATAATATAAATTGTTTTTGCATGTTATTAACATAAGAGCATATGTGTGCATGCACACACACACATATATAAAGATAAGTGTCATATAGAATATGAAAGTGTTAAAAAATATGAGTTATTCAAGAAAGTTCCTCAAAGGAGATGTGTATTGATTAGAACTCAAATTAAATAGGGAAAAAAGGGACTTGGGGCTTTAAGATACTATAAAACACATTTTTGCATCCTTCTTGCTTAGAATTTAGCTCAACACAGCAAGAAGAATACAAAACAGAATCTCCAATTTCAATAAAACCAAGATCACCTATTACCTCAAACTGTGATATGTAGAAGAGGTATAGGATTAAGAACTGGTTTAGCAAAGTGCAAAATTTGAAATATATGTTTTTAAAGAGAGAAATACTGCTACAAAGCAAATAGTTAAGCCTACAAAATTTGCTTCCTGACAATAATTGGAATCACAAAGTACCACGGAAGGTGGGGGTGAGGCAAGGGGCTGAAAATGAGATTGGTTGAAAATCTGTCTAAGCGGTGGTTCTGTCCCCACCCTAACCAGCACAGTTAGGAAGAACAACAGAATGATAAATGAACAGACCATGGGATAAAGAAGGCACGAAAAGGAAACATCAATTCAATGACTTCAACATTTGACTAAAAGGAATTTTGGGGGGGGGAGGAAGGAATATAAAGCATGCCAAGAAATTAGAAAAGAAAGTTAACTAGAATCAAAAGACATGAAGTCCTGACCAAATCATGAAATTTCACAACCATTAAGAGTAAAGACAAATCTCTGAAGATTTCTTGGGAGGTAAAAAAAAAAAAGATGTCACCAACTACGTTTGGGAAATGAGAAAGGCATTGTATTTCTTAGTAGAATATTGGATGCTGGAAGATGATGGAGTTACACTGTCAAATTCTCAGTAAAAATGATTTTTTAACCAGAAGCCTCTACCAGCTGAATTATCACTTATCTGCGAGTTAATGAGATATCAGACCAGAAACATCTGAGAAAAATTTATCTCTCCTCCTCCTACTCTTAAAACAAAACAAAACCAAAACCAAACAACAACAACAACAACAACAACAACAAACAGTGCGATAGTGAAAGCATCTTTAGAACAAGTGCGCTGTATATAGCTGAGAACACTCTTCCCAAATTGCTTTTGGAGAAGGACCGGTTTTTGTTTTTGTTTTTGTTTTTTAACCCCATGGACTATACTTTTATAAATTACAATAAAAATGAATTTCAAAAAAAAAATGGTTAATGATCTGGGATACTATGACAATGTCAAATTGCTATGAAAGTTTCTAAAACTCACAATTTCTGCACTTCTTTTGTAACAAATATGATGCAAATAGTCCTCTCATTGGTACAAGCAGAAATATATTATTGAAATAGGGAAGTAAATACCAGAAAACAAGTACATAAAAAGTTGCCGCTTGGAGCAAGATAAAGAGTGAAAAGTGGTGAAGAGGGATGGGGCAGAGATCACCATTTTTCATATAAGTTTTAAGACCAGTGAAATATGAACTATGAAGATGTATTTTGTAAACATTAAAATTCAAAAAGAAAAAAAACTATGGAGCAGAGGGAAATGTACAGGGGTAGTAGGAGTAGGTCAAGCCATGTGAGTTATAAAGCAGCCTTGGGGACAAGTCAGAGGTAAATGTTAGAGGAAGGTGTTGACATGAAAGATTATGTTTGACGATTGCTGAAAATCCATGGGGATATGAGGAGAAAAATCATTCATTCATTCTCTCCACAGAGATTTATATGAACTGCCTCTTTGGGCTAGGTACTATTCTATGTACTCTTGAAGTCAGAGCGGGGAAAAAAGAAATCTCTGCTGCTATGGAGATTATGTTCTAGTGGTAGGGAGCCTGAGTGCAAATAGAGAAGTAAGTAAACTATATGACCTATTAAGTGATTCAGCATCCGGGAGAAAACAAAGGTACTAAAGGAGGATGGCATAGAGCAGGGTGAGCATTGTAGTTCACCATGATTCTGTATGCAAATGATACTGTACCTTTGAACCCATAACCTGGGAGTTTAACCCCTTTGTAAGTGGAATCTAAGGAGAAATGCCCAAGGGAAGTACAGGGAATGATTTTTTTGTGGGATGAACAGGCTTGGCATAATATTTACACTGAAACTGACATCATTATTTGAATGCAAAGGATGCTTAAAAGTTGAGCCTCTTATAATCCAGGAAGGAAGTTTACTCTTCACATTAAAAAAAAAAAAAAAACCAATATTTCCAATTTAAAATCTAAGGAGAGTTTCATTACTGAGGGTAGAAGAGAAAGAACAGAAAGTGCCTTATGATGACAAATATGTCCCTGAGTCCAAGGAAACAGGGGAGACAACAGATCTAGAAGGAGCCACAGATGGTCAGTACTTGGTCCTCCTTTCCCTTCTACCAGATTTGGGAAGGAAGAGATGGTGCAGGAGAGAAGGGCAGAGATCCTTTCTCAACTCCCCTTTTGTGCCAGCCACTGTCAGGCACTCTGCATAGATCTCATTTAATTTAGTAGCCCCTGAGAGAGGCATTATCTTCTCCAGTTCAGAGGTAAGTAAAGCAACACTAAAATGGTAAGTGATTAGATGGGTTCAGGGGGAAGGCAAATCCTGAAAACCAGAAATCCAAACCAGTTCTATGTCAAAAGAATAGGAACAAAGATGATATGGGTGCATCCTGAAAACGAAAAAAGCATGGTGCCATCCATCTTCCAGGCTATGTGCTAGGTGATATAGTAACACCCCTTCTTCCATCCACTTCCCACCACCTCTGCTCAAGACTGTCATGTGAAGGAAAGGAAAGACCATGGTCCCTGCAGGTCTTCGTTTCCCACTACCTCGACCTGTTAGGACTGTAGAGAAATAGAGAGGCATATGGGAGAGCATACACACAGGGAGAAACATCTCTTCACACTCAGAATAGCTAAGTAAAGAAAACAAGTAATGCTTCCAAAAAAAAAAAAAAAAAAGCCAGTTTGATACAAATGTTCCTATCAGACCAAATTTCCGCTGGGTACAATTTTCTTGTATTCTCTCTCCCTTGACCTAGTTTTACTCCAAATGGCTGAACCCAGAGTTCCTTTTCATAATACCTGCTAGTTTCTAACAAAGTCTTTCCACTTGGTTTGACTAGTATTTTGCTTAGACTCTAGACCCCAGCAGAAATTACTTTGAAATTATAGTTCTTGTTCTTAATGTGAATAAGCACCAAGGATGGAACAGGCAGGTAAAATCCAGTGGAATCCATACAACCATCAGGAGGGAATGTGCCACTGAAAGGATAGAGACAGGGGAGCCAAAAGAGCTCACAGAAGGGGCAATGGCTCAGAAGTCTTTGGGAAACCCCTATGTTTCTTTATTAAAAATCATAATGTTAGGGGTTAGGGGAATCTTTAGAAACAACATTCTGGGACAAGGTCCTGGATGTATTGTTCCTCTTCTTTGCTGGATTATAAATCCTATGGCCTCATCCCTGGGACAGTGCTAGTGAAAGCAGCTGAAAAACAAAACTGGTATGAGGGACTTAGACAAAATGGTACCAGGTTGGTCCTCTCTTCTCTTTCAAAACTTTTTGTGAGTGTGGGTAATCTGTAACTATTTACTCTGAATCTCCCCCTCTGTTCTGGGACGAATTGTGTCCACTCAAAACACGTATGTTGAGGCCTTAATGCATAGTACCCAGAAGTGACTGCATTTGGAGGCAAGGTCTTTAAAGAGGTGATTGAGTTACAACGAGGTCATTGGGGTGTGAGCTAATCCAATATGGCCGTTGTGCCAATAGGAAGAGATTAGGACACAGACATGCACGGAGGGAAGAACATGTGAAGGCACAGGGAGAAGGTGGTAATCTATAAACCAAGGAGAGGCCTCAGGAGAAAACAACCCTCTCAAAACCTCTAATTTCTAGCCCTGAGAACTGTGAGAAAATACATTTAGATTGTTTAAGCCCCCCAGTCTGTGTTACGCTCTATGGCAGCCCCACACTGATGCACACTTCCTTCCTCAGCCTTGATCCACTCACAACATCATGCAACCTGCTAGAGCTAATGTTATCACTTTTATGGAGGAAAAAAATAAAAAGGAGTGGATTCTAGTTTCATAGCACCCACTAGACTTTCATGGCCTTTCATCTGTCAGCCCTCACCTTTCTTCATTTATCATTTTTTTAAAAGGATTTATTTATATATTTTAGAGAGAGAGAGAGCACATGAGCAGGAGCAGGGGGAAGGGCAAAAGGAAAGGGGGAGGAAGAATCCCAAGCAGACTTCCTACTGCATGGAGCCCCACGCAGGGTTCGATCATATGACCTTGAGATCATAACCTGAGCCAAAATCAAGAGTCAGAGGCTTAATCAGCTGAGCCACCCAGGCCCCCCCTTCATTTATCTTTGGAAGATGGTTGGTTGGTTGGGTTTTGAGAGGATTAAGTTTTAGAGCAAAGGAAATGCTTTTCTAAAAATTTATTTTTGAGAGGAAAGGTGCCATAGAGAGTGAAATCTTGGAACTGCTGGATAGAGAATTTGCTCATATATCATCAAAAACATCTCTTCTCCTACTGGCACTGAAATGGTGAGTAGCATAAATCTCAGCACTGGATGGGCTCACCTGCTCAGGGGGCAGAAATCTGACCAGGGCTTCTCTCCCAGGTCCAGTTCACCAGTTCACTGGAAATCTTGGCTGCACAGAGCAACAATAAACACAGCAAGGGAAAGCCTCTGGGGTCAGCTGGACTTCTCTGCTGTCTTTCTCAGTTGGATGGATCCAGGATTAATGTTTTTAGGATGAATACTGATGCCTTACTTTTTACTTAGCATAGGACCCCACTTGTGCTTTGTGCAAACTGATACATGCACACACACACACACACACACACAGTTTTGACTGGAAGGAATATGGGTCATACTAATAATTTTATCATCTAATGTAAACAGCTTCATGACAAAAGCAGTTAAGCTTTAATAGTTACATGGTCCTCAATGCTTGATTGCTTAATGGACCCACACATTATACTCAATTCACAAAACACATGTTGATGAGCCCAACAGAATTGTTACCACCAAGAGATGGGATATTCAGAAATGAGATGGCAGCAGCTACACAAATCACTTAGAGTGAAGTCCTTTCCCTTTACTGGTTTTAAAAAAATAAAAGCTTAATAGAATCAGTATTACCGTACTGTCTCATTCATTGACTAGAGACCAAGGAAGAAAAAATTATGCCAACCTTTGTTTTGCTTTAAGAGGCAAGATATTAAGTGGTATTTTATGAACTTTCCATATAGAATCTGAATTTGGAATTCCAGTGCTGTACTGACCAGATTTTTACTTCTCTGTACACTCTTCAGCCATTAAAAAAGGAAAAACCAAACCAAAACAAAATAAAACAAAAACCACCAAAACTGCACCTGGTAAGTTAACTTTACTTCTGGCCTACAAAGCCATTCTCATCCTGGTTCCCTCACAACCAAAGAATTGGGAAAGAACCATCACAGATGATCCAATGGATCTCAGAAAATGATTAATTAATTAATTAGCTTGATTAATTGATTGATTAAATTACCCCAAAGCATGATTATCAGTGTATGGTTTTATTTGTTTATTTGTTTTCTAATACTCTACAATATCCTGTAGAGTTCCCTCTTGGTCAAGCTAATCTATGAAAGAATAAGAATTGCCATACTCTTCACATTCAGATGCCTCAGCGCAGACATCAAAAAGGTTTCTACTAAGAAACCAACACATACTGATAATTTCAAGAGTGGAGTATAACTGCAAACCTCATTTTCTAAATGAGCCTGACATTTTCTAAAGGAGCCTGACAAGGGACTCGATCTCACAACCCTGAGATCATGACCTGAGCTGAAATCAAGAGTTTGATGCTTAACTGACAGAGCCACTCAGGGGCCCCCAAAATATCACTTCTTAATAACAAACCATATTTGGCATTTGTGTGGTGGTTTATAAGTGCAAAGTCCTATACATGTTCACCGCATTTGATTCTAAAAATGACTTTAGGGAGGTTTTAAGGCACGCAATAGGTTTTAAGGCATACATTAGTGTCCCATTGTCTGAGGATGAGCATTTCAGAGACATACTCTGAACCAAAGATGAGCATGAAGGTGATTTATTAAGAGAGGGCTCCCAGGAGCAACGGGAAATGGGTAATTAAGACAAGACAGGGAAAGAAGCCAAGCAAGCATGTGGTTTTAGGGAAAGTCCCAGACTCAGCCTCATCCCACCGAGGAACTCTGGGTGTAATGATGCTTCACAGTCTGTACTGACCAAGCCAGAGGGTATTTGTATTTGTATTTGTATTGTGACATCAGTTGTGTGTTAGCTGATCGTCCCAGAGCACCTGCCTCCCTCCCACGACCCGAGAAGGGCTGTAGGTGCTATGGTAGAAGGGAAAACACACAGAAGTCGGGAGTGGCAGCAATGGTCAGGAGGCCCAGGGGACCTGGGAGAAGCACTATGAAGGTCTCCTCCAGTCACTCTCAGTGGAGGGACTGAGGTCCCCAGGCGCTCCTTGTTTGCCTGGAATTCCAACCTGTGGCTCCACGAGAATGCTTTGTCCTGTCTCCCCTGTGGTCCACTTGGTCAGCTCCTCTTCCCACACTTTCAGCACAAAACTTATATTCCTTTGAAAGCATTTTCCAGCACTGTCCCCACGGAGGCTTTCATTATCTTCTTTTCCTCCTTGTTGTACACCAAAAGTATGGCCCTTATTACACATTATCTTAAATATGATCTCTTTTGGTCGATGTTTACAACTCTGAGTCCATGAAGGGCAAGGCTGGCAACTTACTCATCTCTAACCTCAGTACCACTCACAGAGCCTGGCTTATAAAAGCTCCTCAATGCACACTTGATGAGTAGACTTAGCAAATAAACTTAACCGACATGAAATCCAGTGATCTCTTTATAGCAAGCAAATGAAAAAAACTTCTGCCATTTTTTCTGAAATGTGATTAAAGTCTCCCTCTTTTATATTTTCCCCATATCACTTTTTTTTTATTGTAGTAAGCTCACTTAACATGAGATCTATCCTGTTAATAAATTTTAGCTCTACGATTACAATGTTGTTCACAGTAGTATACAGATTTCTAGAACTTAATCATCTTGCATACCTGCATATCTGAAAATTCATACTTGTTGAATAACAATCCCCCTCTCCCCACATTCCCTAGCAACCACTATTCCATTCTCTTCTTCTAAGTGTTTGAATATTTTATTTACCTCATATAAGGGGTATCATGAAGGATTTGTCTTTCTGCAACTGACTTATGTCCCTTAGCTTAGCTTCCCCCAATTTCATCTAAGCTATTGCACATGGCAGGATTTCATTCTTGTTTTTCAGGATGAACACTGTTCTACTCTGTGTACCTGCGTTGTTCTCTTTACCCATTGATGGACATTTCGTTGTTTCTACTTCCTGGCTCTTGCATATAATACCACCATGAACACTGGATGCGCAATTACCTCTTCAAGATCCTGATTTTAATTCTTTTGGATAGATACCCAAAAGCGGGATTGCTGGATCATATAGTATGTGCATTTTTCAAGTTTTGAGGATCTCCATACTGGCTATGATAATGGTCTCACCAGTTTACATTCTGACCAACACCGCGTACAGAGCTTCCATTGTCTCCACATTCTCGCCACTTGTTACCTTTTGATTTTTTTATAATGCTCACTGAATGGGTGTTAGCCATTTGTTTGTTTCTTTGGATAAATGTCTGTTTAAATGTCTATTTGTTTGCCCTTTTCTTAATTAAGTTATATTTTTTTCACTATTGGGTTGAAAGACTTCCTTATGTACTTTGAATATTAACCCCTTATTACATATCTAGTTGACAATTATTTGCTCCCATTCTGTACATTGCCTTTTCATTTTGTCAATTGCTTTCTCTGCTGTGCAGAGGCTTTTTAGTTTGATGTAGTCTCTTTTGTTTATTTCTGCTCTTGTTGGCTGTACTTTTGATATCATGCCAATAAATGATTGCCACTAACTACCATGTGTAACTTGGATCAAGTCCCTTATTTTCCCTTAATCAGGTATAATAGGATAGCAACATATAGCTAAAAGCATTGGGCTAAAGAGTAACTGACATATTGTACATAAGTAGGGTAGACAGTAGCATTTGAAAACTGATATGCTTTTGTCCCTTTTTTTCCTAATAGAACCAGCCATAAGTCATCTTTCCATAAGTCTCAGATCCTGTCCACTCTTCTAAGAATGATAGAATAACCCCACGGAAAAGTATTCCATATCTACTTGAACATAAAATATAATTCATCTACTCATTTCTCTCCTTTCTGTTGGAAAACTAGTTGTCATTTACTGAGAAAAGTAGAAAACTTTTAGGTCAGATGTACAGGTAATATAGCAAAAAGGAAATCATGGTTATGATTTGGGGAGGGAAAGAAAACCTATAAGATATGTGAAAAGCTATATATTTGAGTGGTTGGATGTAGGGCCCAATAAATGAGGCTCAAATGATTCCCCTGGGTCATCAAAAAGAACACCAAATTATAACCTGTACACAAAGTTTAACAAAGGAAAAGAACTGTGTCTGAATTTTTTTTAATATAGCAGTATGGTTTTTAGGGAATTTTTATTATTTAAAGCCAACATCAATTAAATTAAACATCAACTAATCTGGAGATTCACATATGTGAATTAAGTCATCTCTCAATACCGATAAATCAAAGCAGCATTTTACACACTATTTATCTAGCATTAAAACCAAAAAGAGCCAACAGTATCAGAGCAGCTTCTTTGGTCAATAGTTCTCCATGAAACATCTATATAGTGAAGCCCAATAACACTGAAGAACAAAAGTCAAAAAAGTATTATAGTTTTAGATCCAATTAAACCAAATACAAAGATTTCAAAAGATGGCTATTAATCCTGAGGATAAAGAAATTACCAAAGTGAATAAAAGAATCTAAGCCATGACCCTCTCTCTCTTTCTCACGAAAGTGAAGATGAAGTACAAAACAAAACCCATAAGATTTGAGTTGGTAGTTCAAAAGAACTGGCTAACCATCCAAGTTTAACTCAGAAAAGCATGCAGGACTATTTTTCCCAGAATATCAAGAATACTTCAGGATTATCTCCAAATAATTTTCCAGGATAAAAGGAAGAAATTATCCTAACAAATTAAAGTCCAGGCCACACAGCCTCACTGGTGAATTCCACCAAACATTTAAAGAATAATTAATGCCAATACTCCTCAAACTCTTCCGAAAAGTGAAAGAAGAGGTGATAAACCATAAATCACTCTATGAAGCCAGTATTACTCTAAACTAAAGCCAGACAGAGAAAGACAGATACTGCATGATTTCATTTACATCTGGAATCTGAAAACCAAAACAAGTGAACAAACAAAAGTCATAGATACAAAGAATAAATTGGTGGTTATCAAAGGGGAAAAGTGTTGGGGGCAGGTGAAAAGAGTGAAGGGGTTCAATTTTCTGGTGATGGACATTAACTAGACCTACAGTAGTCACTTTCTGGTGTATACAAATATCAAATTATTATATCGTATACCTAACACTAACATAATACGATATGTCAACCTACCTCAATTTAAAGGAAAAAGAAAAGGATTCTACAGGCCAATCCCCCTTACAAATATTGATGCAAAAATCTCAACATGTTACCAGCAAACCAAACCCAACAGCCTATTAAAAGAATTAGATACTATGACCAAGTGGGAATGCAAAGATCATCAATCATGCAATGCACCGCGCTAAGAGAATAAAACAAACAATCCATAAGGTCCTATCAACCAACTCAGAAGAAACATTTGATAAAATCTAACATCCTTTTGCAATGAAAACACTCAGAAAATTGAGAATTGAAGGGAAATTTCCCAACATGATAAAAGTCATTAATGAAAAATCCATGGCTAACATCATACTCAGCGGTGAGAGTTCTTGAAATTCATCCATATTGGAACATAAATCAGGACAGCTGGCTGGCTCAGTTGGTTTAGTGACTGCCTTCGGCTCAGATCGTGATCCTGGAGTCCTGGAATTGAGTCCCACATCAGGCTCCCTGTTTGACAGAGAGCCTGCTTCTCCCGCTGACCTCTCTCTTCTTATGCTTTCTCTCTCTCTCTCTCAAATAAATAAATAAAATCTTAAAAAAAAAAAAGAAAGAAAGAAACATAAATCAGTAACTCATTGCTTTCTATGGCTGAATAGTATTTGATTTTATGTGGAAGAATCCCGACACAAAAGATCACACATGGCCTGACTCCATTTATAGGACAGATCCAAAATTAGCAAATCCATAGAGACAGAAAGCAAACCAGGGTTTTTTAGGGATTGAGGAAACAGGGGAAATGGGGAATAACTGTCTAACGGACATAGGGTTTCCTTTAAGAGGCGGTGAAAATGTTTGGATCTAGATATAAGTGGTGCTTGCACAACACTGTGAGTATACTAAATACCACTGAATACGCACTTTAAAATGGCTAATTTTATGTTATGTCAAGTTCACCTCAAAAAAAAATTTATGCTTCTATTTGCTCACTGTGACAAAATAACATAAACTCATATGGATGAAGGAAACACAAAAGAAAAGTTTCTTCCTAACTTCAGTCCTTTTAGTTCAGGAATTCCAGGCCTGAGATCTCAATTCTGGAAAGGACTTCAACATCTGGTCACCAGCCCACCCACCGGCATGACTGTGCTTTTCCCCTGGGGTCACTCAGCCTCTGCTCTTAGACGGCAACAGCCTCCCTGAGACAGACCATTCCCTTCCTGAATAGCTCTATTAGAAAATTCTTTCAGTAATCTGCTGAAGTCTGCCTCCCTGTGTGACACATAGAAGTAGTAATGAATTTCATCTCACGGTAGAAGTGGGGTCAGCTTTGCAACCTCCTGGACTGGCATTGATGACACATTTTACAAGTAGATTAACTGTGCTATTCAAAAGCAAGTTCACATTCAAAAATTATCATTCTGATTTCCTTTTTTTTTTTTCTTTTTTTTTTTTTCAGAGTTCAAACAGATTGCAAATATTCAGGCCAACCCACCCAGTGATGCCTTACTTGATGATTAATTTCTTTTGAAGTTTAAATTATCAACAGTTGCTCTGAGGATTCTGACTTGGAAGCCTACTGCAAGCATGGCTTCTGATCAAAGCAAGCCTGGGAAAATCGAGGAAGGAGCCCTCAGTGCGGAACTGGGAAGGGAGCTCTACAGTGGAGTGAGGCGGCACACGGGAGAAAACAGTAATGATTACATGAACTATAAAACAAGTGCTAGCACACCCATTCACACTCAGGCAAACACACACACAAAGGCACTCTGTTACATGCTTTACATGTGCCTGCCATTTCATTTAATCCTTAATAACTCCATAAGATGGGGACTCTAGGACCCCCAGTCTACACATGGAAAAACTAAAGTAGAGATAGGTTTGGGATTTACCAAAGGTCACACACCTAGGAAAGCAGTGAACAACAATACAGCTTAGAAGTGAGGGTCTTGACCACTGTGATATCCTGCCTGGCAGTGGAAAGGACATGAATGAGGAGTCAAGAACCGACCCTCAATTCTAGTCTCAATGTTGCTATTTGCTCTCTGTTTGCGTTGGCCCAAATCCCTTGATTTGTCTCTTTGTGTGTCTTCTACCTCTTCTCCCCTCTCCTTCCTCTTCAAGCTCAACCCCCTTTTTTCCTTCCCCCTCCTCCTTCTCTCTCTTTTTCTCTGAAACAATAAAATTGTACTGGATTATACATCTGGTCCAATTTTTCCCTTGCATGTTTTGTAAGTCTCTACTATGAATAGTCAAGTATAAGTAGGATGTATGGAGCAGGTGTCTCTGAGAATATTCTTAGAAGTTTTCTTTTTCACGATGAAGATGATTTATATAAACTGAACTCAAAATGGTTTGCTGTTTTCATGGAAAGAGGAATATAAAACTGTTAAAAACCGGTACCATCTTTGACTTTCACCGATTCAGTGATTTTCCAATATGAGACAGAAACGATGAACAAATTGACTGGAAACAATATGCTCATGTTATTCTGGAAAGTAAATGTTTTAAATTAACCTTAAATAAGCTCTGCTACTGACATTGCTGGTTTTCAGTTCCTATTGCATCTTTCCTTCTTCCCAGTGGTTGTCACTGAATATTTTTGCCTTGTGTTTTTTTTGTTTGTTTGTTTGTTTGTGTGGGTTTGGTTTTTTTGCACAAGAAACAATTGTCCATCACACCAAATGAGCACCACCTGATTCGGAGCTTTTGAAAAATGGTTGAGCTTTCCATTTCTCTTCATATCTAATAACCACCATTATCATTTAATACCTATAGAGATGAGCCTTAAAATAAACATCCTTCCAGATTTTTCCATGAACTGTAATTATATTTCAAAATGAAAAATCACATTTTCATTTTGAAATATAATTGCCTTTGCTAAGATGTGAATGAATGATCAAAATACAGCTGTTTCTAAAAGCTCACGAGCGTCTTTTTATACTTGCCTGTAGTGGCACTTTTTTTCCATCTAACACAATTTTCAGAGATTTTAGTGTCCCAAATCACCTCTCATTGACACAGACATAAATTCATCTGATTTATTTACTAGTAGAAACGGCAAACCCCTTTCATAAAGTTTGCTTGCAACAAAATAGTGCTGCTAACAGTGTATCAAAAAACTGCATGCATAACTAAATCCATAGAAATAAATTTTCAATCACCCTTAAAAGCAAAGGCACTAAAAAAATTATTTGTAAGTGTTGAGTGCAGATGGACAGTGGGAGTAGCATTGTGTCTATCTAGCAAGTGCAGAGGATCAAAAGTGGTAATTCTGAACTTTTTAAACACCAATTTCACATTGTCATTGAAGCATTTCCAAACTGTTTAATTATGCAGTGCTGCGCTAAGGATCAAGCCAGGAATTATATACAGCTGCTAGAACATGATAGGTAGGCATAGCTGGGTAAAGGTCTGGTCACGGAGACACCAGGAAGACATTCTTGTCTCTTCAAAAATAATAGTCTTCAGAAAACACGGAAGCAACTATTGCTTCTACAATACACTAAAAATGTGATTCAATATTTACGGAATGGATGATAAGATGCCAAAAACTCAGTTTCTTCATTATCAAATGGAGTAAAAATTTGAATCCTATAAAGTTGTCTTGAGATTCAAATAATATGCTAGATGCTGTTAAAATATTTTTTAAATTATAGCATGCCTCTGAAAATGTATGGTAAAGTGTTAAAATACCAGATTATGCAAAACTTTTGAAGTTCACATTACATATGAAGTGACTCACCAAAACTTCAAGGTAGTATTTTAATATATAAGC
Organism: Mustela erminea; assembly: GCF_009829155.1. Taxonomy (NCBI): domain Eukaryota; kingdom Metazoa; phylum Chordata; class Mammalia; order Carnivora; family Mustelidae; genus Mustela; species Mustela erminea. The sequence continues at coordinate 10,524,404 of NC_045629.1, read as the reverse complement.
TGGTGAACCAACTGAAGATCCATTTACAGCTCCCACCCCAAGCAGAAAGTAATTATTCTGGACAAGAAAGTGACCTCCCTTTCTGTTTCCCCTTACTGAGTCATGATGCTGGAACTGGGAGTTGGCAAAAACAGGTATGTGATTCCTCTTAGAAAACTTTGACTAGGGATGCCTGGGTGGCTCAGTCGGTTAAGCCTCTGCCTTCAGCTTGGGTCATGATCCCCCTCAGCCTGCCACTCCCCTTGCTTGTGCTATCTCTCTCTCTCTCTCTTTCTCATTTTCTCTGACAAATAAACGAATAAAATCTTTAAAAAATAAGCAAAAAAAACCCTCTAAAGGCTTTCCTCTTATACTTAGACCTTCATTTTCACTGGCTGTTACATCAAGATGGAAAGGAGATTATTGCCCACAATATACCATGAGTAAGCTGAGACTGAAAGCAGTTGGGAAACATGCCCAAGACAACAGTCAGTGACAAGTAGGGAGAATCCAACAGCCCTTGTGAATCCTTATTTCTCGTTCAGACACCCTTCAGCCTTCCTGGTCCTCTGGCATCTGAATGTTCTGTCTTAGAACTGTATTCCTTTCATAAGAATCGTGGGCTCCTATGTGGTCCAATTGAAAGGGATTTTATGAATTATTATCAGTAGTTTCACTGCCATCGAAATGAATTTCAATAATTTTCTTGTGAACATTTTCGAAAGAAAAGAAAGACAAAACAAGAAAACTAATGAGATGTGGGACAGAAGACATTGGGGATTTGACCAAATTTATCTGGTCACACACTGGATATTATAGACACAGCCAGTTCTGGCTCCAGAGACACCTGTATCTAAACAGAGACACAGCAAGGTGTATTCTGGAAACACAAATAAAAAATTGGAACCAAGATATTAAAAAAAGTGTACGAGCTGCACATCAGATATGTGTTGATATAAATGGAGCAGAAGGTGAAATTCATACATGATACCCTTCAGTAGGGTACAGGAAGGTCATGTCCACATTAAGCAAAGTAGAAGGAGTTAGTAGATCTTTTCATTGGGGGCAGTTCTGGAGAGTTCCATGTGATTTCAAAAGCTGGTTAATGTTCAGAGGTGCCTGGGTGGTTCAGTGGGTTAAGCCTCTGCCTTCTGCTCTGGTCATGGTCTCAGGGTTCTGGGATTGAGCCCCACATCGGGCTCTCTGCTCAGCAGGGACCCTGTTTCCCACTCTCTCTCTGCCTGCTTCTCTGCCTCCTTGCGACCTCTCTCTCTCTCTGTCAAACAAATAAATAAATTTTTTTTTAAAGTTGTTTAATGTTCGAGATGAATCACTCTGATTTGACAACTATTCAGTGACTTAATGAATTTTGAAGGCCAAATAAGATATTACAGACCAAAAATAAATATCAATAAGGATGGATATATATATACATCCATCTGGAAAACAGATTTCTCCAAGAAATCTGAAGCATCACTAATAATCCAGAGACAAAATTTGACCAGGGCAAGAAAAACGGAATGAAAAAAAAAAAAGATAAATGTGCATCCAAGTCAACACAAGTCAGCAGAATTTATACTTAGTGCAGCCTCTTCCGTTTTTCCTTCCCATCATTTACTTAAGTCCAAGCTTCACTTTCCTCCCCCTCCCCTCATTCAGTTAGCCTTCCCAAACATGTCCCTTCCATGACTGTCCATTCGTGAGCTCAGTTGTTGTCATCTCACATGGGTGACTTTTAAAGCCTCTCCCCTCCCTCCAGTCTTGCCTCTCCAACCCATACCAGACTCCCTATTCAATGCATATTTGACAAAGTCATTCCTAGCCTTAAACATCTCCAAGTACTTCCAAGGCATTTTAAATTCAAACCACTTTGTAAATTTTCAGACAATTAAGAACTAAGGAGTATTAGTTTGAGAAACACTCCCAGTTGAGGTATGTTGCACAAGTAAATTCATAAACGTAAAAGTAAACATGGGCAATAAAATTAAGTACCTGTATCCAATTATAACTGATATAGTAACTCATCAAAATTCAAATTCTTTTCCTCTTCATTAGCATGCAGCTGGGCAACATTTCCCACCCTCCCTTGCAGTTAGCCAATATGTAGCCATGTGATTGAATTCTAATCACTGGGATATGAGCCCAAGTGACGCGCACTCTTTCCAAGCCTGCCTATAAAAAGCTCCCATGTGGCCCCCTCAGGGCTCTTTATGCCTTTCTAGGCATTGAAATGGAGAGGCACACAGGGAAACCTAGGAATTCTCTGAAGACATCTAATATTCAGTTTATATTCCAATTTCCCTAATTGTTCCAAAGCAGCTCTTAGAAATTATTTTTTTAACATCAAAACCTAATCAAGGTTTGCACCTTACATTTGATGATTCCTTTTCAATTTAAAACACCCCTTCTCTTTTCATAACAATAATGCCCTGAAAAGACCAGATTCTTTGTCTTACTGAATGTCCTTCATTCTAAATTTTTCTTAACATTTCCTTGTTAATTGTTCCTCAATCCTTTTTATTTCCTGTCATCTAAAGTTAACTCCGAAGGCTTATTTTAGCTTGGCGAACGATCTTGGGTCAGAATACTTCATAAATGCTGTTGGGTCCTCCATAAAGAATCACTTTGAGATACACAACTTCATGTAGACCCATTATTCTGAAAGATACATTGAATCATTGTATGAAAGTAGTGATGATCAGGGAAACCCACTGTAAAGGTATGTTTGTAATGATCAGAAAATCTATGGTGTGATATGCTGGACATTTTGCCAATCTCTTATTCTTCAACAAACATCAGTAATGGTCTTAACATCCTTATTGATCAATAATTAATGCCTGAATTTGTAATTTTATTGGGGATTACAAAAGGGCGATTGTCTAGGTATTTCATTCTTTCTGAATAAAAAGTTGCTACATTTATTAACTCCTATTCTCCTGTTAAGGAGAGCTTTTCTTCATCACCTCGGTATGAACTACTTCATATTGTAGCTTTCCTAAAATTGGGATGCATGTATTTTTTTCTGAAAATGTCATGTTGATGATTTCTAGTAATAAACAAGAAAGTGTGAACATAAAAACATTTTAGATTCTAAGAAATACAGCCATCCAACTGAGATCAACATACCCTGATCAAATGTGGAGGAAGAGTATTGCTGTTATACTATATATATATATATATATAGTTATATATATAACTATATATATATATAGAGAGAGAGAGAGAGAGGTATATATATTAGTTATAGTAACAAAAACATGAAGTCTATTGGGTCTTAATAAGCCTAATAAATATAACTATAAAATCCATTAGAAAATATAAAATTTCAGGTTTTAAGAACTTGTTCTCAGAAGTAAAATATTATACTCCATTTCTCCTTCAACAAATGTTTATTACTCTTGCTTGTATTAAATGTTCCTAAAGGTTGGGGCATCTGGGTGGCTCAGTGGGTTAAAGCCTCTGCCTTCGGCTCAGGTCATGATCCCAGGGTCCTGGGATCGAGCCCCGCATCGGGCTCTCTGCTAAGCGGGGAGCCTGCTTCCTCCTCTCTCTCTCTGCCTACTTATGATTTCTGTCTGTCAAATAAAGAAATAAAATCTTAAAATAAATAAATAAATAAATGTTCCTAAAGGCAAAATTCCCCATGAATGCTCACCCATCTTCTTCCTCTTCCCCAACTAACAACCTCACACTTCACATATGAATATGCCTATATCAAAAGTTTCTTTATAAAAGCAGCATAACCTTAACAATGACGCATGTGTTTAATCTAATCAAGCCCAAAGAGTGAAGCTCTTAATATTTTTGTATTAAAATATTAGTGTAACTAATATTGTTACTAATAATGTAACTAATTAGAGTAACTGTGCATCCAGAAACACTGATTTTTCTGTGACCCATGGGAAGTTTTTCCTGAGCATACCTGTGATGTGGATGGGGGCAGCAGGAGCAGGGGCGATGGAAATTTCATCCCAGCCCCTCTGGGTAGAATCCCTGGCTCTTTATGCTTGTGTTCTGGATCTGTTTGAACCTTCCCAGGGACCGGGTTCTCATAGACTTACCAGGCAACTTACTCAGTTTGTGAAATGATCAAAATATTAGGACTTTATCTTTCATATTGATTGCAAATTAATTTTTTGGCCATTTTTGGCAGATTCATCCAAGTCCACTTTCTGAAGCAATGCAAGTTTAGTATTTGTATAAGGCAACTCTTCCCTCATTTTAAAAGGAACTTATACCATTGCACTGTCCTGTGTTCTCAAACTTAAGCTGTGCATCTAACTTTCTCTTACCATCACTATGGAGCATCATTTCGAGAACTGTCTGTAGCCCTGGGGGTCTTCCCAGATTGTACTCCAGCTGCCCATGGTCCTACCAACAGTGTGGTACCAGAAGTGTCCCCATGTGGCAGGGTACAAGGGGCAGACAGATGGCCCATGAGACCTGTGATCTGGCTGTGCACATTGGGTCGTGACAGGTTTTGTCAGTGAAGACAAGAGAAATCATTGAGCACTGACTAGGGACCGAACTCTGAGTCTAACCAGCATTGCCTTATTTAACTCCTAAAACAATGTTAGGAAGTAGTAAGTGCGTTTTCTATTACTGCTGTAATAAATCATCACAATGTTGTCACCTTAAGAAAACACCATTTTCATGTCTTACAATTCCATAGGCCAGATGTCCAGGGATGGTTCTCAGGTTAAAATCAAGAGCTCTTCAAGGCTGTGTTCCTTTCTGGAGGCTCTTGGGGAGAATCTGTTTCCTTGTTCATGTAAGCTATGGGCAAAATTCAGTTCCTTGCTATGGCAGGACTGAGGTTTCTTATCCTTACTGTCAGCTGAGGGTCACCCCTGACAGTTATCTAGGCAGCTTTCAATCTTTAGCTAGCAGTTGCCTTCCTCCACTGGCACCCAGCAAGGGCAGGTCAGCTCTGTCTCATAATGCAAATCATTCCAGCCTATTTTTCCATCCTCACAGCTCTCCGATGACTCTTCTTCCTTCCTCTTCCAATTTTAAAAGTCATGTGATTACATTGAAACCATCCAGATAATCTAGGATAAACTTCTTATTTTAAGGTCCACTGATTATTGGTAGCCTTAATTCCATCTGCAACCTTAATTCTCTTCACAAAGCAGCATAACATATTTGCAGGCTTAACACCAGGAAGTGAAGATCATGGAGGAAAAGCCCCTGCCTACGACAAGTAGGTGTTAATGTCTCCATATCACAAACAGAATTGAGGCAGCAAGAGCAGTCACCGGACGCCGGAAGAAAATCTAGAAATATCCTTCTTGGATCTGGATTTCAATGAGACACGTAATGAAGCTCTAGTTAAAGGACCAAAACTAATGACATCTAGAGACCTAAAACTGTAAATAATCTTATTACAATGATGTAAGTTTTGGACTCAGTCTATTAGTATGTTTGTTTGATTATGGCAGAATAGAGGGGAACCCAGCTGGGCTCACCTGTGGCAGCTGATAAGATTACATTAGCCATGGAACATGGGATTCCTCTGCTAGCCCCAGGGCAGAACCCTCTCTCTTTGCCTGAGTTGACATTGCTGTACCTGTTGGGACCTGCAGATGAATAGTCCCCTCCCTGACCAGAGAAAGTGGAGCCCAGCAACAATGGGATCTACCAGAATAAAATCCCACTTCCCTTCTCATCCAAGAGTATGACTGGTCACAAAGGATGCATTTAATACTGTTCCACTTATATAAGGTGTCTAAGGTAGTCTAGCTCATAAAAACAGGAAATAGAATGATGGTGGCCAGGAATTAGAAGAGGAAGAGATGGGCAATTGTTGTCCGATGGGTAAAGAATTTCAGTTCTGCAAAACAAAAAAGTTCTGGAGATCAGTTGCATAACAGTGTGAATATAATTAACACTACTGAACTGTAAACTTAAAAATAGTTAAGATGGACAAATTTGATATTATATATTTTTTGCCACAATAAAAAAATACAAAATGCTCGGTCTCTTAATTATGCAAACTTAGTTTGCCTCCTCAGCTTTTACTGAAATTGCCTGAAAAGAATGACAGCTGGTGCATTCAGCAAGTCTCATATTCTCCATTATAAATATAAAGTTCTGGAATATAAACTCCTCATGAATATTTCCCTGAATACCATATGTATTACTGGGAATGTACCAGGTGCCCCATAAGAATCTGTTCAATAAAAGAGAGAGAATACAAACCATTAAATGACTGACTTTAGAAAAAAATGAAATCTACCCAAAGCAAGAAAAAGAAGTCATGTCCATAACGTACATGGACTGGGACAGATTCACCTACAAGGAGTTAAAGGTCACCTTGAGTTTGCAGGTCTGAATGGCTTTAAAGCAGTGGTATCCTTAGCAGCAATAGGGACGAGAACTGGTCTAGAAGCCAGAATACCCAGCAATTTTCTCCTTTCCCAAAGTAATATTCTCACCCTCAATTTAAGACCAAATATAGAAGATCTCATGTAATTTAAATATTATGTTAACAGGGACTACCCTAAGTCTTAGTTGACGAATTGTCTCCATTTTTTTTTTGAACATGACTTAGTATTCAGGTAGAAGCTTGATAAAGCACCAGAAACCAAGAACTTAAGTGTCTCTTTTCTGGCTAAATCTTTTGTAGTAATTTACACCTCTTTTGTTTCCACTTGTATCTGAAATACCTCCTCAACTTTATTGTACTTTCCATGGGCATGAAGTTGGCATTACACATTTGACTCATTAAAAGCAATAATGCATTCCGAGGACTGGTCTGTGCACTTGACCCAGAGCCACTTACACAGACTTCACACACGTGGATAACCAAGTCTGCAATTTCTCTCCATGGCACAGCCACGGTGAGTGTGCAACACCCAGTCCCCTGGTGGCCCTAGATGATCAGTGGTTGGGTACAGCATTTAGGGAGGATGATAACAAATTCACCCTAAAGAATAAAAGAATGGAGCAATTCAACTTCTCACCTCAGGGGGAATAAAAACAGATCCTTCTCCCTTCAGAAAGAACTAAGAATTCTCTTCACCAGGTGGCCTCCTGCTCTGTGTGTGTACACATGTGTGAGATGGAGGGGAAGCCGGAATCCCACACTGCTGTCAATCTATCCAGTGGGTACTCCAAATTTAAACCTGACTCATGGGATAACCCAGGGCAAGTCTTGATGTCTGAGTTTCAAGATGCCTGGCAAGTATCACTCTTTTTACCTCCTGCAGATTTCTGAATCACTTGAGCTACCGGAGTCACAGAGGTGACAAGAGGTCAGCCTCATTCCTAATGAAGCTGTCACGGGAGACCGTGGGTTTGCTATATGAGCAGAGTCAGCTTCCAAATACTACACCTCCGACCTAGGCTGAGTCCTCACCCAGGGGAAGGTAGCCCTGGCACCCCTGGAGTGCGATGGAACAGGCCCCCTGCTCCACAGGCGGGCTGGGTGGAGGGAGAGAGGGGAAGTAGGCGGGGCTAAGACTTTGTCTATTAGTCCCCACCCTACACTGGGATAGAATGAGGGGGAGGGCAGGAGGCAAGCAGGAGTTAGGAAAATCCTTCCTCCAGAGACCAGAGGAGTGTGAAAAAAATGGTTTCCCTCTAACGCTGTGCTTGCCAAGTAAAGGGAATTTCCTGGGAAATGAATGATACACCAGCCAGGCCAAAGGAATTGTGGCAGGACCCTTTAAATAAAAGAAAAAGAGGAGGGGCGCCAGAAAGGGAGAGAGAGGGAGAAGAGGTAGGAGAGAAAAAAAGAAGGAAAAGGGAAAGAGGGAGAGAGACATTTGATGACTGATGTGCACACATATACATTCAGTTGTGGATACTGTACATGCTCTATGTATTACAATAAAAATGACCAGGTTTTTCCCCAGTGGTGGAGTGGGTATTTGTTCAGAGTCCCCACAGATCTGAGCAGGCACAAGTTTACTTGGCCACCCTCAAGTAAACAGGCAGAGAAATACCAGGTGTTTGAAATTGAGTTCTTTATGCATGTAATTGTTTACTTGTTTGCTGAGTCCCCATCAGTAAAGCTTTGTGAGTGCAGGGACTCTGGTTTGCTCTCTGCTCAGTCACCAGTGCCTAAATAGTGCCTGATAGATAAAAGGTGCTAGGCAAAAAAAAATGAAAAAAATACTGGGACACCTGGGTGGCTCAGTTAGTTAAGCATCTGCCTTCAGCTCAGGTTATGAACCTGGGTTCTGGGATCAAGTACCACTTTGGGTTCCCTGCTCATCGGTGAGTCTGTTTCCTCCCTCTGTCCCGCCTCTCACCACCCCCCACCCTGGCCACCGCACCTCTTGTGTTCTCTCTCACTTATTCTTGCTTGCTCTCTCAATAAATAAAATCTTAAAAAAAAAAAGAAAAGAAAAGAAAAAAAAAGACAATACAAATACTAAGGCAATAGTCACAAATCAAGGCAGTTCCTAATTTAAGAACAAAACAAAAACTATGTCATCAATAAATCTCTAAGACAACAGTGCTTATTTCCATCAGTCACTTAATTTTGTCAGTTTTATTATCCAAAGTTGACTGATATCACTCTTGAACTTTTATGCCATCTATTGCCTGGGAAATGTGAATCACAGACCTTTTGTTTCTTCCTGATTGTCTAACATTTCATGAGGGGGCATGGGGTGGGGGGAGCAATGTCCATGAGTCCTCACTGCTGTATTACACCCATCTCTCAAAGTCTGCGTACATTAGGATCATAATATCCTTTATAAAACATTTTGTTAGCTTGTCCTTTGAAGCAGAACTCTGATAACTGAGTGATAGTTGGTGTCTAATGCAGTAGACATTCATTTCATTATGCACTAATAATGAAGACATTCCATACAGTGCCCAGTATCCAATATTTAAATTTATCTGCTAGGTCACCTTTAGAACTAAATGTTTCAAATAGTTTTTTTCTTATAGTCCAATGAAGTATAGGAAAATAAGGAAAGAAAATATAAAAGCAAGAAAATTGCAAAAGTAGAAGCATAGTCGAACTTTTTAAAAATGCTGCAATGTCAGATAATTTATTACAAAGCAATGCTGACATTTAAAGAAATAGATAAAAATCCAAAAACTTATTTTGCTGTATTATCTCTAAGATCTCTTGAGTTATTCATATTTTAAATGTCAAACACATTAGGCAGATTCTTCCAAGGCAGGAACAAATGCTCTTTTAACTTAGTGAGTACTGTGGTTACACATTTATTATAATTCTGAGCAAATATCAACATTGCTTATTATTCCTTCAGTTTAACTCAAATTTATGACCAAGTCAATAGTCTATTATACTCACAGCATCTTGGTAGGTACAAAAATTATGCATTCTCTGAGGACACAAATAAGCAGAGGAAGAATGACAAGTGCAGAAGGAGGGAAATAGCTTTTTTAGTCTTATGTTGGGAAAAAGAACCCACAAGTACTGTTTTTCTAAATAAATAATTTTTGGGGCACCTGGGTGGCTCGGTGGGTTAAAGCCTCTGTCTTCCGCTCAGGTCATGATCTCGGGGTCCTGGGATCGAGCCCCACATCGGGTTCTCTGCTCAGCAGGGAGCCTGCTTCCTCCTCTCTCTGCCTGCCTCTCTGCCTACTTGTGATATGTCAAATAAATAAATAAAATATTTTAAAAATAAATATGAATGAATGAATTAATTAATTAATCTTAATCTTCATGGCATGGCTAACAAGTTAGGAGAAAATACTCCGGAAATACTCCTCCTCTCTAACCTATTGCCCCTAACAATCCCATGCACACTGGCCCTTTGGGAACCCTGGCCCTTTGGGAACCACACAGGTCACGGTCTGTGTTTCTCATTCACCTGCTGTTTCCATTCTGCAAGAACTGACTTAAGACCCTTGCCACTCTCTCCAGGAAAGATACTCCTGTCTGCCCTAGCTCAACAGAGTCAGGAGATGAGCTTTTAAGGTTCTGAGTTCACAGAGGTGTTTTCATCATGGTTCTGCTGTCTTTTAATAACCTTATCGCATGTAGACTGCTCTTTCTTCCATCTATTCCATGACATCTTTTGATCTCTAGAATATTCTGACTTTTGTGCTGACTCCAGCACCAATCCGTTTTCTTCTTTTCCACCCCTTTCCTTACCATCATCCTTGGAAATTCAACCTGGACCTAAATGACTCTTCTAACAAACTGACCTAATAGTCACAGAGCCTCTTCATTTCCCACCATGTTCACTTCACTCCGACTGCCCGTTACCACCGAGGCACCTTTGACCCAATATCATTTAAACAGTTGCAACCACACCTGTGTATCCCACCTCCACTCCTACTTCATGAACTTAATGTTATATTTTTTGAAAGCTCTTGACCACTGCTCTTAATCAACCCGTAAGTCCTCTTCAGGCACCTCTGCATCTTCTCAGCCTGGACCCCAAAGTTCCTTTCATTAGGGACCTAAATAATCTATTTCCCCTGTTCTACTAGGTGCATTTTGGCAGTCCCTCTTCAACACAAACACCCTTTGCTTCTTGATTGTGCATCACTGAGAGTAGCTAAAGTAGAGTAGCTAAGTAATTAAAGACAAATGTGCGTTGATGTGTGCATATAAACTTATGTTCTCTAAATTCTGCTGTATTCTCCCAAGCCCCTTAAACTCACCATAATTTCTTTGTCATCCTTCTTTCTAGCTTTCTCCATATGCTCCTCCCTTCATACTGTTGACTGTTATTTGCATGTTCCTTAAATGCTCACTGCACCTGAGGGTTGACCTCTGCTTTAGGGTCAGTTTCATAGGTAAAACTACCCCGCCTCCTCACAATAGGTGGGGAACTATTGTCAAGCTACACATACCATTCAGGGTGGGGGATTGGGTGAAATAGGTGGTGGAGATGAAGGAGCGCACTTGTCATGATGAGCACGGGGTGAGCTATGGAAGTGCTGAACCACTATATTGTACACTTGAAACTAAGATAACACTGTGCGTTAACTAATTGAAATTAAAATAAAAAGTTACATTTAAAAAAGGTTCTAATACCTTTCTTTTCCACTTCTGTCAGAGGAGACCATCATTCCTTGAGGGAAAGTCCCACACTGCACCACCTCACTCCCTAGGCTATTAGAATGACATCCCAACTGTCCTTGGCCCCTCTGATTTCTCCATTCTCCTGTCTGTCTCACACATTGCCAAGAGGTTCAACTTCCTAAAGAACACTTTCAGTGTATCACTTCTTTGCTTGGAATGTTTTTGTGGGTTCCTTATTTTCAAAGAAGTTTTGCATCCACGGCTTTTGTGTATTTGTCTTTGTAAGCCCTACAAGGACCTACACAGTGACCTGTCAACCTGGACACTAATTAGAGGCTAATGCATTCCATGGATCAGTTAATTCCCATGCATTTCTACTGTGAGATTTGGTAGCTTATTAAATTAACTGGTAGCTTCTGTTCTATTTACTACATTTTCAGTGCAGATGACAAAATATTTACTAAAGATCACACCACTACAGTTACTGTTAGGTATAAATAACTACCATTGTTTAATCTCGACTATGTGCTGAATATTTTATTATATACTTTATATGCATTTTCATTTAAGCCCCACACTGTCCTAATAGATGGATGACATTATTCCTATTTTATTTGTTTAATTTTTTTTTTTTTAGATTTTATTTATTTATTTGACAGAGAGAGAGTGAGAGAAGGAACAAAAGGAGGGGGAGGGCAGAGAGTGAAGAAGGCTTCCCACCGAGCAAGGAGCCTGAGGTGGGCCTCAATCCCAGGATCCTGGGATCATGACCTGAGCCAAAGGTAGATGCTTAACCAACTGAGCCACCCAGGTGCCTCTTTAAACTTTTTTTTTTTTTAATTTGCATCATTCCTATTTTAAAAATAAGGAAACTTTCAGGATGGCTAAGAAACGTGCACAAGGTAATATATGTGTGTGGAGCTAGAGTTCACATTTCATAGATACCTGGCACCAAACTTCTCTAAATACTATTCTCAACAGAAAAATCTTGGGAACTCCCTTTTGTCTATAAAGAAAAAATGGCATTGTGGCGCCTGGGCAGTTCAGTCAGTTAAGCATTGGACTTTTGATCTAGGCTCAGCTCATGATCTCAAGGTCTTGAGATGGAGCCCACATTGCATAGGCTCTGTGCTCAGCAGGGAGTCTGCATGAGAGTCTTTCCCTCTGCCCCTCCTCCCACTCATGTGCATGCTCACGTGCTCTCTTTCTCATTCTTAAATAAATAAATCTTTGGAAAAAAAAAATGTTACACACATACACATTTTGAAAAGTCCCTGGTCTTAAAATTGTTAAATTCTTAACTCTAGTAAGGAAAATGTAATCAAGAGCAGAAGGTGTCATTTTTAATGTTCTACTTGGTGTCATCCTCAAGACAAAATGGTCTCTCTTGACATTAATCTGCTCTCTTCCTAGATAAGTGAGTTAAGGGAAAAAGAAAGAAACACATGACTTTAGTGGTCCTTTCTCAGTACTCTGCAGTGTGACAGCACAAGAAACCCCATGACAAGTGTGGGATACTCACTGCCCACAGAGAAAGTGCCCTAGAACCTTCATACTACTTTGCCATGTCCAACTTTGACTACATCCTGGATAAGCTGAGTTTAAGAGAGAGCTCACTCTCTTCATTTGCTGTCCGTCTGCCAGGCTAAGTGGTTAAGAGGCATTCCCCCACATCCTGTAGGATGCATTGTCAACACTCCTTATCCTGGACAAAATACAAAGGCTAATAAGTACCAGATTGTTATCACAGAAATATGGAACTACCAGCTGCTTTTCAGTTTATCTGCTTGAGCATTTCACTTTCAGAGAAGATAAAGGCCAAGTTAGGAAGTGATGACTGATTTTGAAAGATAAATATTCTTTGGGGGCGACCAGCTAGATGAATATGAGGATGAGTTGGACAAGCCTATGCAAATATTTTCTTTTTCACCCCAAAATTCAATTTCAATTCAAATTAGATTGTAAAGAAATGTGGGTCTAGCCACTGACTCTTAAGATACCACATAGAAATTTAATACCTATAAATATAGAGTTAAATAGAATTTTACTAAATTTTCTAAAACTACCTCTACTTAGGGACAGTGCTTAAGAATTAGAAATATCATTCAGAATTCTTACTGCTTAAATCTTTAGTCTTACATAAAATTTCTCTAAACATCATACATTGGGGAAAAACACCCTCTAATTGGAAATGTATAGCCATCAATTCACAATCCATTAGAAGCCAAATAGTAACAGAGTGTAATATCTTTCTCCTAACAATAGTTGAGTTTGATCTCCCTTACGTAAGTATTGATTTTTTTAACAATTGTAATACCAGAGAGATAATACTTGAGGTGAAAAATGATTACCAGTGAAATTAACAGATTATTTAAGTGTATTTATAATATGCTGAATATATTTGTTTTATTTTCTTGTGTTTCCTATATCTTTCAAAAAACATTTTTGTAAGCAATATTATGTGCCAAAGGATCTCATATTCCACCTCCCACCATGTCATATGATAACAATTTGACTAATAGTTAATAAGCAACATCTGTTTCAATGGCTATTATGCCTAAAGTAACCTTGTAATAAGAGGATCTCAGAATTCACCAGCTTTAAAGAGTGCTCTAATTTGGTTAAACTTCAAGAAGTCATTTACATATGTAACTAAAACAAGTAATAATGTACCTTATTACATTTCCATTAACCATTTTTAAAAAAATACTAATTAGATAATTGGCTTTTAATTATGACATCTTAATTCAAATCAATTTAAATTTTACCACTAGAAATAAATGACTCATTTGCTGCAATTTACAAATCACATTTTTCTCCTCATTCCAGGGCTCATTCTCTACACTTTTTTTTTTTTTTTTTTTTTTTAAAGATTTTATTTATTCATTTGACACAGAGAGATCACAAGTAGGCAGAGAGGCAGGCAGAGAGAGAGAGAGGAGGAAGCAGGCTCCCCACGGAGCAGAGAACCCGATGCAGGACTCGATCCCAGGACCCTGAGATCATGACCTGAGCCGAAGGCAGCGGCTTAACCCACTGAGCCACCCAGGCGCCCTGTCTACACTTTTTTAAATAAAAAGATATCCACTATTCTTTGAAAGAAAAAAAAATGATAAGGATCAAAGGATTTGTGTGTATAAAAGAACACTGTCTGACAAAATTTGTGCTCTCATCAGCTGGTTCATAACCACATCAAGAGACAGTGATGTTTGTTCCCAAACCTATTTATGTCAGTTATATTAGTTATAACAATTATGAAAATTAATAAACTATCACACATGAGGTATGACAGAGAAAGAAAGTTGTTTCTAAGGAAACTATATTGAATGCTTTAGAAAGATTAAATAAAGACAAGATATTTTTTAAAAATGTTTGGTGTGGCAAGACCATTCTCAAAATTTGGAGAAAAAAAAATCACTTAAAAAAAGCATCCTCTTCCAAACTATCTTGTTTTCAAAAATACATAAGTGATTATTCATCTTTTAAAAAATTGAAACTGGATATCATGGATTTCAATTGCATAGCAGGGAAACCTAAGCCTCTATAAAAAAGTCTTGATATAATGGCCTTAACTATATAATCAAAATTATAAATAAGTATTCTTTTTCTGTGTAAAATCAGAATAAGTGTGTAAGATATGTGTGTACTTCTTTTAATTCTCTGCCTCAATCTGATTTTTCTGTTAATTGATCAGGTATTCATCCTTATCACACATCGACTATAGCATAAACGTTAAAAAGTTTATGTTTTCTCGGTGAAGGAAAGGCCAACATTGCCTCTGAAGAACAGTGGGAAGAAGAGTTGGAGCTTTGGAGAAGGTAAGAAGGAGTTACATATTTAAACACATCAGACTGGGGCTCCTGGGTGGTACAGCCAGTTCAGGCTTTGACTCGGTTTCAGCTCAGGTCATGATCACAGAGTCGTGATATCGAGCCCCACATAGAACTCTGCACTCAGAGCGGAATCTGCTTGAGATTCTCTCTCTCTCCCTCTCCCTGCTCCTCCCACTTGTGCTCTCTCCCTCTCTCCCTCTCTGGAATAAATAAATAAATCTTTAAAAAATAAAATAAAATAAAATAAACACCTCAAATTGTAGGAACAAGGTCCCAGTTGAAGCTGGTGAACTACTCATGTATTGTAACACCAGCCTGCTTGGAAGGTTTTCTCCAGCAACCCTCTGCTGTTTGGATATAGGCAATGGGAATTTGGGTGTCTGAGTTCATTCAAGGTCAGAGCTGTACTGGGTGGGTGGGACAAAATTAGAGGACAGGAACAGAGGTGACACTATTTGCAAGAGAGTGGTTATAGTAACAAATCATAAAATACATGCTGAGCTAGAGAGAAGGGGCCACTGGATAGAAAGTTGAGACATTTTAGGGGACTAGAATTTGCATTGAGGTTGAAAAGTTGCAAGGGTACTTAGGCATGGGAGCTGAAATAATAGGAAGCCGTGGCTGGGTGATGTTAATCTGAGATTTCCAAGGTGGTACAGTTTATAGTCATGATATAGTGCAAGACATGACTTTGGGAGTGTGTAGATGTAGTGGAGTTGTCCCAAGGTCATTGGAAATGACATAATCTAGGACCTGAGAAGCTAAAATGAATGAAGAGACCTTCATGCATGATGAAGTCATCAAAGATAATGGCAAAGGTTTGGGTGGAAAAAGAAGGCTGCCACCTATGGACTGAAGTGTTCCATGGAATGAATGTGATTTTGGTTTTTACAAAGCCGAGGAATTTTCAAGTGAATGACCATGAGCTTCAAAGAGGCTGCATTGTTTTTATTTTATTTTACCTTCCTTCCTTCCTCCCTCCTTCCCTCTTTCTTTCTTCCTTCCTTCCTTCCTCCCTCCCTCCCTCCCTCCCTCCCTCCCTCCCTCCCTCCCTCTCTCTCTTTCTTTCTTTCTTTCTTTCTTTCTTTCTTTCTTTCTTTCTTTCTTTCTTTCTTTTTCCCCAAAGGGAAAAGAGACCTAATTATCTGGAAATTACAATGTTTTGGGGGGAGGGGAGCAAGGGCAACATCTAATGCAACTGTGATATGAGAAAAGAAAATCAACCTTTTTTGTGAAGGCTTCAGGGGAAATGTTTCCAGAAAAAGCTGATTTGCAGGCAAAGAGTTATGACAAGGTTCCCAGAAGATGAAGAAGATACTGAAGCTGTTACAGTTGCTAGGATATTTACTGTTTGAAGAGTGACATCTAATTGTTCAAGACCAGAGTGCTAGTAAGTGGCTCTTCCAGAATTCAAACCCAACTATATCTGACCCCCGAGCTGGACCACACTGCTTTTTGGAGAAAGTAAACTCACCCAAATTCATGAATTGGGTGTGGGATGCTGGCAAAAACATTTTCAAAATTCTTTCCTTCATCTCTTTAATTCTCAAAATTTTCCAAAACATTTGGAATGTTTCATTGACATATGTGTGTAGCTGAAAACAGAAGAGGGAATAGTTATGCGGTCCCCCAAAATACAGACTTTAGAAGCTTCCCTTAGCCTCAGAAACGCGATGTGAACATAACAACTCAGGTGAGTCTTTGGAGCTGGCAGAGATACTAAATCAATTGAGACAATAGTTCTCTTAGAGCTTATGAAGCAATTTTTATAAATTGCTGCTGCACTTGATGCTTCCCACAAGAAACTATTCAGAATGAAAATGACAATGGGAAGATCAAATTCTCAAAGCTTATTCTTTCCACAGAAAGAGTGCAAAATATCTTGAAGGCATGTGCACTATCATTAATACATCTCATTTAGTATTCGTTTTCCTAAATTACTGCACATAATTAATAAAACATTTTTGGGGGAGGAAGAATATTCTGCCCCTAAATCCCTCTAAACAAAATGGTATCACTCAAGTCTAATATTCTGACCTAATTATCTTTTCACTGTGAGCAATGATACAGCACAAGGTCAAAGGAAGTCAAACAGGGTTGTTGGCTACATGTATTTAATCCTCTTTCAGAGAGAGAGAGACAGAGAGAGAATGAATCTTGCATCCAGTGTATCCCCATCAATTCCAGATTGGAAAATCCGTGTAACATGAAATGATGAGACAATTTCCAGAGCAATAGGCCACTCCAGCTCTCCTTCCCCCCAAGCTACTTTGAAAACAAACGTAGTGACGATTCTTGCTGCCAACGGACAACTTGTTTCCCTCTGATCCATAACCTGCTTTTCTCCAATGACCCACATTGTCTTTTTTCTCTGAAGGTAAGATCCAAGGAAAGTATTTTTCCCAGCTTTCCAGGTCCATTGGCCACCTACTGTCTAATCACACCTTTTTTTTCTTGAAACTCCTCTGCTTCCTTGCCCCTAACTAGACAACGCTGGAAGCAAAAAAACTCTGTGACAGTGCGACCCTGGCTGCTCTTGATGGGTCGGGGCTGGACACCTGACTCAAGTCGGACCAATCGCAGCCCTTCAGGGATTCACCGCACTTGGATGCGTAAAGCCTGGATGTTGTCAGTTTCAGTTTTCGGCCTCGTTCTCGCGAGATCAAAGCAGTGAAGAAAGGTGATCTGTGCGAAATAAGAGTCAAAAAAGTCTGCATGAGTGTGTTGTCGGAGGTGCTGCTGCTTGGAAAAGCAGAGATGAAGATGTAGAGTAAACCCTCATGTCTTCCTGTGCCCGTTGTTCACAGTATCCATTTAATTCATGTCCATGATCCCATGAGACACCCCAGTACCCTTGTATCTCTATAGGACACTACTTTCCCCATTTCGCTGAAGCTACTGGACCTTGGAATTTTGCTCTCCAAACTAAAGAAAATTCAAGAAACTGTTGCACTGTATAATGTGCTTGGGAATATATACCTTGTGATGTAGAAAGCATTGAAAGAATGTCCCCATTTTTTGTATGAATAGGCACTTTGAAATTAGCTGCCTCAACTTTGAATGATAACAATAATGAGAATGAATGTTTGTCATGAGGTTAGAAAGTTCTCAGCATTATGCTATCTGAATTACACTCATTACTCCATTCAGTCTTCAGAGTTCTTACAAGAAAACTGAAGCTCAGAGATGGCCGGAGATTCCTCTTCCCATGTCCATCTTCAAGGAAGGACTTGCCCCAGCTGTTGGGAGTGCTGTCATTCCCTTCAGGGCTAGCCTCAAACTGTGGAGAGCTGCCTCCTTCAGATCACACCCCTGCAGTATGTATCCCACATCTAATGAGTGGGAGATACCAAAGTCCAACATCAATCTGCAAGAATATCTTAGCTCCAGAGTTCCCAGTAGGGTGGCAGAGGCTACGGAATAGATCTCAGGGTTCAAACTCTCTTCTGCCCAAACCTGCTTCCTTCCCATCCTTTACATAGCTGTTCTTTCCAGGGGTGTTGCCTAATAAACACCTGAACACCAACATTTATGTCAGAGGCTGCTTCCTGGGAAACCCAAACTTTGACAATTGGGTGGTCCAAGTTTCTCCCGCCAGCAAGGGAAGCGCTAGGATTTAAGTTGGTCTTCCTGACCCCAGGCACGTGCTTTTGTCCTCTGTGCTAGCCACAGTATTTGTCAGTGCAAACAATGATTGACAGGGCGCTGTGTCCTAACTATTCAGTTCACAGTGTTTGTTTTGTCCATAGAAATCCAGTCTTTTCTTTTTCTATCCCTGAAAGGGACCTGTTTGAAATTTATGAAAAATGAAACTGTTCCTACCTTATTAGAAATATATAAGACCCAGCATTATAAAGTGAAAGGCATATTCAGTAGTAGTTCTCACTGACCACAAAAAGAAAAGAAATGAAGTTGTTCATTTTCATTATTGCTGCAAAATACATATATGTGTCATGTGACCTGTTTTAATCTCAATCCCCAATACAATTTATACCATTTCCCTTAAATTATTGTCTTATTAATGCTGAAAGATTCTGACCCTAAAACTGGTGAGGGAAAGGGGCACTTGAGTGGCTTAGTCAGTTAAGTGTCAGGCTCTTGGTTTCGACCCAGGTCATGATCTCAGGGTCCTGAGATCAAGCCAAGAGTCAGGCTCTGCACTCAGTTCAGAGTCTGCTTAAGATTCTCTCCTTCTCCCCCTGACCCTCCCCATCCCCAGCTTGCACATGCTTTCCTTCTCTCTCAAAACAAAACCAAAAAAAAAGCTTGGGGGATAGGGGCCCTTGGGTGTCACAGTCGTTAAGCATCTGCCTTCAGCTCAGGTCATGATCCCTGGGTCCCAGGATTGAACCCTGCATCAGGTTCTCTGCTCAGCGGGGAATCTGCTTCTCCCTCTCTCTCTGCTGCTACCCCTGCTTGTGCTCTCTCTCTCTCTGTCAAATAAATAAACAAAATCTTTAAAAAACAACAACAAAAACGAAAACTGGTGGGTGAAAATGCAGGAAGGCAGATGAAAATGTCAGAATTTCCTACACATGACCTTGATTCTTCACCTGCTGATGAGGAATTTGCATTCACCTTTTTAGAGTAGCTAAACTCACAAACCTTGTACCCACCCCTTCTTTAATCCTTAGGGGTTATTTAGGAATGGTTTTTATGTAAAAATATGGCAGAAAATCCTCACAAAAATAGGACCCTGTTGAAGAAAAAAATAAAAGAATTTCCAAAGAACTCTTCTGGTTTTTTTCCAACACAGTGACGGACATTAAGAAGTTAACGGGTAGGCCGCCTTTAATGAATGCTGTTTTTCATTCCCCAGCAGACCTGGAGGGAATGGAGAGCTGGAAGAAGAACAAAGGTGAGCCAACACCGCTGTGAGGAGTAGAGCCTCCCTCCTCTGTGGGGGAGGCCGGCCGGGCAGACTTTTTATCCCAGTTAGGAAAATGTTTTTCTTCCTTTATGTAGATTAGACCACACTGTCCTGAGAAGTACTCAACTACTGCTTGTCCTTAAGGGGGTGTGTGTGTGTGGTGTGTGTGTTATTTGATTGGATACTTAGCTCCTGGATGACGCTGACAGATAAAGAGGTACATCACCTTCAAAGGAGCCCGAGCTGCAGGGCCAAATTTAAGTGCAGCTACATACTGCCTTGGACTCATGTCGCTCAAGCCTCCTCTGGGGCATCATGGTGAGTGAGCACCCTCCCCACCACACTAACCCCTGGATGGTAGCTGGTCAGAATAACCCAGACATCAGGAGATCCGTGCTGGGGTCATTACCTCCCTTGGCTTGCTGAGGGATGGGAGGAAAAGGGGAGATATGGAAGGAAGGATAAGGTTTCCCTGAATGTGAAGCACCCCATACCCTGACTGGGGGATTTAATGAAAATGGGCTGGATGGAACAGCAAGGCCATTTAATGGCCTGTTGGACTTTCTTGTTGTGCTTCTTCTTTAAATTATGAAGACATTGATATAAATATATAGTCTATAAAAATAATAAAACCTCTCTAAGGCATAAACTCTCTAATTAGTCACCCCTCTCCAGTATAATTGGCTGTCATGGAGTCTTGCAGGAGGGGGACAACAATTTGGAGGGTCAAGGAAACAAGAATAAAGACAGGGACAGCCTCACACCCATCCAGGTTCTGCTGACCCAGGAGACTTCTCAGTATCTTTTCAAGGTGGCTAATAAGGAGGAGCTCCAGGGGGTGGGTTCTCATGGGTAGGAAAGGAAAGGGTGAGAAAGGAAGTGGCCAAGGAGCATCTCCACAGAAGGTATGACACATTCTTTCTTTCACAAATATAGTAAAAACACATGACCTTCAAGAGTTTGGCGGGGGTTGGGGGGGTCTGCGGCTTCTTGCAAATCCTTCTTTGGAGGGACTGGCTGTCTGGGACCCCACCCAACATATCAAATATTGAACACCTGTTGGATTTTATTTACTGGCTGGGCCCATGGGTCTTGTGTCCCATTTGTGTCTATAAAATTTTAATTACTTGTTGACATTTGAAAATTGGGAAGTTTCAGTGAAATTCATTTTTCTACTTTAAATCTAAGAATACCAATCCCGTGTTCTAGAACAGCACCCTGGCCAGGAGCTAGTAGCCGCTGCTGAAGTTAGAGGGGGAGCTCACACTCCACAGTTTCACCTGGTGGTCCTCCCCTCACTCAGAATGGGCCTGGACCCTGTGGTGAGCGTGCCCCCCAGATCCAGAAGTGAAGTAAGGTTCGCTGTGCAAGCTGTTTCATTTTTATATTTTGTGTGGTGAGTTGAGGGCAAGAACTTTGGAAAATAACTAATGGAAATGACATCTGGCTTACATAGATTTCAAATGCTCTCAAAAAAAAAAAAAAAAAAAAAACCACACACACACATTTTCCACAACTTTGAGTTGCAAAATTGGCAAAAGTGGTAAGAAGTTGGGAAAACAATTTTTTACAGACTGAGGCAGTGTCAGACTCCAGAGAATTTGAGGTGAATATCTTAGAGTGTCATCGCTCAAGTCACGAATGTCCTATTTACAAATATAGGCGGGGGGAGAGAAAAAGCCACGATTCTCAGGTATTTATTTTCCTACATACTGCTCTTCTGGTTGAGGCACAATACCAGGAAGTTATCACACAAAACCCAGAGCAGACCCATTTTATGTTACCAGACGTCTTCCTCAGTATATTTGGACTATACCTAGTAATGAATCAAAACACAATTGTATTGCTCATGTCCTCACTAACTGCAGAATCTATAGCTAATACATACCTTTTGGTGGTATATCTATAGAAAGATTTTAGAGAAGTATCTTCATAGAGTGTTTTCTGAGCAATTTCTTCAAAAGGGCATCTCTTCTGTCTGCAGAAGAGATGTCACATCCTAATTGGTTAAAGATTTTTTTTTTTTTAATTTGACAAACAGAGATCACAAGTAGGCAGAGAGACAGGCAGAGAGAGAGAGAGAGAGAGAGAGGAGGAAGCAGGCTCCCCGCTGAGCAGAGAGCTCAATTCAGGGCTCAATCCCAGGACCCCAGGATCATGACCTGAGCCAAAGGCAGAGGCTTCAACCCGCTGGGCCACCCGGGCGCCCCCACATATTATTTGGTTAATCTATGAAATGCATTGCATTTTAGTTGTGTTGGTCTTTACAATGATATTATTTAGAACTGCTTCCCAACTCTTTTCCCAGTTTGGGTTCTCCTAGGAGTCAGTAACAGAGAAAGTAGGTTGGTAGAGAATAATTTGATTCACGGAATTCTGTATGATAAGACTGAGCATAGATATGCTAATGTCACTGAATTCTTTGTTTCAGCCAATCCTTAATGGAGAGACAGCTATTACACCATCTCCCTGGCTGGAATGTTCCGTCCATTGATTTATATGTCTCTTCGTATGCTTCCTCATCAATTTCTGTAGTAGTCCCAGTTTCTCCCACGTGTCCCAATATCACATTTAAATGCTGGTCACATAAACATGTCCTCTGCCTTGAAGCTCTCTGTGGTTTCTATTTTTCACATAAATTCACTCAACCAGGCTGAGCCCAGTGAGATCCAGGAGCTCTTCCACAGTGATAGTTTGTTGCTGGCCCACGTCGTCCACCATGTTTCAAACCCTGAGACCCTTTAGAACACCTAGGTTTAATTCTCATCTGCTACTTGTTTTATGACTGGCTAGTTTATTTTCCTAATCCTGAGTTTTGCTTTAATGATGCTTTAACTAATCTATGCTTAGTTTGTTTAATGAGAATAAAAATAATAGCCCGACAGGATTGTTGTGAAAGTTCATTTATTCATTCAATGAGTAGCTACTGAGCTCTTATTGAGCACCAGATACTGTTCTAGATGCTGGAAATACAGCATTTGGAGGGTGGTTGGAGGGCAGGGGTGGGGAGAGGATTAAAGTTTCTGTGCTTATGTTGCTAATATTCTGGGGAAGACACCACAAGTAACATAATATAATATAATATAATATAATATAATATAATATAATATAATATAATATAATATAGTATAATATAATATGGTATGATATGATATGATATGATATGATATGATATGATATAATATAATATAATATAATATAATATAATATAATATAATATATTGGGTGCCTGGGTGGCTCAGTAACTTAACATCTGCCTTAGGCTCAGGCCATGATCCCAAGGTCCTGGGATGGAGTCCCATGTTGGGCTCCTTGCTCCACGGAGAGTCTGCTTCTCCCTCTGCCCCTCTGTTCTCTCAATCTCTCTCTCTCTCAGACAAATAAACAAAATCTTTTAAATAAAAGATTTATAATATATAATACTAGATATAATATAAAGTAGAGATAATTAATATGAAGGGGGGGGGAACCAGAAGAAAAGGATACAGAGTGCCGGGATGGGGGTGCTTGTTAGAGAAGATGATCGTAAGAGCTCTTGAGGAAAGAGTGACACTGTTTCAGGGATCAGAATAGATCAGCAAATGAGTGAACCACAAAGAGGACCAGCAGGTAAAAGTGGATTTACAGAACAACTACCATATTACCTGATAAATGACAGAAGTTCAAGAAACAAAATAATGTCTTCGACTGCACCAGCAATTTTAAGTGAACTTGAGGTTTGCCAGATTGGGTGTCCTGCTCCAAGGCTTTATTTTAGCAGGGACACCCTTCCTTCCTTCCTTTCTTCCCTCCTTCCTTCCTTCATCTTTTCATTCGATAATTATTTGTGTTGGGAATTGAAGAAGGCACTGGATAGATTGATAACCAATTGAAATTCAATGGAGTCTTTGAGAAGTATCTAAAAGTAAGACCAGGAGTCTCTGCCATGAAGGAAGGGCACTTCTATGAAGGGGCTAAGGCCAAAGAAAACATTAAGACTGTCTTACATTTTGCCCTGAGATGGCCATGAAGGTTCTGGAAAACCTTTAAGACTTCCTGATATACCAGGGCACTGGGAGGCTTAGTCAGTTAAGTGTCTGCCTTCATCTTGGTCATGATCCTAGCGTCCTGG
The DNA here is from genome assembly GCF_009829155.1 of Mustela erminea. Taxonomy (NCBI): domain Eukaryota; kingdom Metazoa; phylum Chordata; class Mammalia; order Carnivora; family Mustelidae; genus Mustela; species Mustela erminea. Next base: position 10,500,648 of record NC_045629.1, on the reverse strand, counting down.
AATCGAGCCCCATGTTAAGATCCCTGCTCAAAAGGAAACTTCTCCCTCTCCTAGCGCTCCCACTGCTTGTGTGCTTGCTCTCTCTCTCTCTCTCTCTGTCAAATAAATAAATAAATAAATCCTTTAAAAAAAATGACTTCCTGACATACCGATAATAATTCTACTATTTTAAAGATTTACAATATGAAGTTATTTAAACATTAAACAGTTTATTACACACCAGTGTCTTGGTACTGGTAGAGTAGCTTTATATAGACTACCTCTCTTTTCAATGACCATTTTAAACCCTGGAGAAAATATAAAACTACAACAGCTTTGAGATAGCAGAAGACAACCAAACCTAGACAGAAGCTGGAGGAGACACACACCTCTCCAGCTCCGCCTCCCACCCCCATGCCAACTCAACTCACATGGCACTCAAGCCCTCGAGCAGAAGGCAGCCATCATAGCAGACTGAAGAGTCAGGTTGGGATTCAAGGTTGTCAGAGCAGTGAAAATCCAAGCAGGAAATCCCAGAGAAAAGGACTCAGCAGAGAGGACAGCCCTAACATCTGCACTTGAATTCCTCTTGAATTCTTTGCTGTCTTTGAACTTCATATATGAGCAGAGAATTGGAGGAGCCCAGCTGTGAGCAGCACTGCCTGATGTCACAGAGATGGAGTTGAGAGTTCAAGCCTCACCACACTAGAAGAACTTAGTAACACTCCGACTTTTCACTGAAACCCCAAAAAGGCCACATGCTAGGAGGAAGGGCAGGTTTACTACTTTATAGCTACAGTTCAAAATACATATTGGGAAATACTAGGGCTAATTCCAAGACTAAGGACCAAATCCTTACAACTCAGGGCAAAATTGGAATATATCCATCCTAACAAAGTGAAAAATGAGACTCCACATAGTCCAACTGATACGCTGGTACATTTTTAAACTCTTTTGAAATAAATTTAGACACACAAAGAAGTTGCAGATATAGCACAGATTTCCCTTAGACACTTTCCACCTTCTGCTAATGCTAATATCATATATACTCATAGTAAAATGATCAGTCCAGAAAGTTAACATTGGTATTATACTATTAATAAACTTCAAATCAGACATTATTCAAATTTCATCAGTTTTTCCACTGATGTCCTTTTCAGTCCCAGGATCTAATCCAGGATCTCACAATACTTTAAATTGTCCTTTTATCATCTCCAATCCCCAGTCTTTCCTTCTCTTTTCTGACCTTGACACTTTTGACAAATGTTGCTCTATCATTTTGGTCCTCAGTTTAGATTAATCCTATGTAGTCTCATGATTAGATTAAGATTATGCATTTTATGCAAAAATGGCACAAAAGTGATGCTGTGTCATTTTTATTACATCATATGAGATATGTGATGTCTGTAGGTCTTATTTTGGGAACTGTTAACCTTGATCACTGGGTTAAATTGTTGTCTGTTGGGTTTCTCCATTAAAAAATAATTATTTTTCATTCTTTTTTTTTTCTTTATCTGTTTATTTATTTGAGAGGGATAGAGGGAGTGGGGGAGGGGTAGAGGGAGAGACAGAGAATTTCAAGCAGACTCTGTGCTGAGTGCAGAACCCAGTGTGGAGCTTGATCTCACGGCCCTGAGATCATGACCTGAGCTGAAATTAAGAGTCAGATGCTTAGCCAACTGAGACACCCAGTCACCCCACACTATTTTTCTTGTTATAATTGATGAATATTTGTGAGAAATATATTAAGACTATGCATGCTGTTTGTCCTAAAATGATAAAACTTATTTTGATTTTTTTTTTTTTTTGGCAGGGGTTATATTTATTTGATAGAGAGAAAGAGTAGAAGCAAAGGGAGTGGCTGGCAGAGGGAGAGGGAGAAGCAGGCTCCCCACTGAGCCAGACATGGGGCTCAATCCTTCTGGATCATGACCTGAACCGAAGGAAAACACTTAACTGACTTTGCAACCCAGGTGCCCCTAAAGTGCTAATTTTTTAAAAATTTTATTTATTTATTTGACAGAGAGATAGAGATCACAAGTGGGCAGAGCAGCAGTCAGAGAGAGAGAGGAAAGCAGGCTCCCCACCGAGCAGAGAGCCCGATGCAGGGCTTGATTCCAGGACCCTGAGATCATAACCTGAGCCGAACACAGAGGTTTAACCCACTGAGCCACCTAATTTTTGTATCAATGGGTGGATTCTGTCTGCAGCAATTATCATTGTGGTATCTGTCCAAAGTTAATTTCACATTTCCATCATAACTTCTACATATATTAATTAGAATTCTTCTGTAAAAAAAAACTTTCTCTTTTCTTTCATGCACCTATTTATTCAATTACTTATTTGTATCAGCATGGACTCATGGATGTCTGTTTTATTTTGTGAGTTATAACCCAGTATGATCTTTACTTTGTTTAAATTGTTCCAGTTTTGCCCACTGGAAATTCCTTCATATTGGCTGCTGAGGTCTTTCAGCAAGCTTCCCCAACCCCCTTTTTTTATTGAGCATATTTTTACTTTCACTACTCCAAGAAACCACCGTTTCTTTTACTGAATAATTTATGCTAAAAATTTAATTGTTGAGAGAGTAGCCCACCATCAAGAAAAAAAAAATAGTTAAAAGAAACAGTTTGATGGACAACCCAAATATTCACATTACTTGGTGAAGATTTAAAAGTAATCAGGATAGGTTCAAGTCAAGGTGGCAGAGAAATAGCAGGCTGAGACTACTTCAGCTAGCAAGAGATCAGCTAGATAGCTTACCTAAAGATTGCAAACACCTACAAATCCAACGGCATATCGAAGAGAAGAAGAACATCAATTCTAGAAACAGAAAATCAACCACTTTCTGAAAGGTAGGACTGGCGGAGAAGTGACTCCAAAGCGACGGGAAGACAGACCCTGGGGGGAGGGGCCGGCTCCCGGCAAGTGGCAGAGCAACCAAGTACAAAATCAGGACTTTTAAAAGTCTGTTCCGCTGAGGGATATCGCTCCAGAGGCTAAACCGAGGTGAAGCCCACGTGGGGTCAGCTTGACCCCAGGTCCCACAGGGTCACAGAAGGATCAGGGGTATCTGAGTGTCACAGAGCTTACAGGTATTAGAAAGGGGAAGCCGGCTACAGAGACAGAGCCGAGTGTGAGCTCACAGCTCGGGGTTAACTTGAACGGGTCGCAGGCTTGGTGAGCTCGGGCGCGGCCAGAGGTCAGGCAGATGGGAGTTATTGGGCGCTGTTCTCTGAGGGTGCTATGAGGAATGGGGCCCGGACTCTCAGCTCCTCCAGGACGGAGACTAGGAGGCCGCCATTTGTATTCCCATCCTCCGGAACTCTACGGAAAGTGCTCAGGGAACAAAACCTCCTGAAAGCAAACCCGAGGGGATTATTCAGCCGGGTTCCTGGTAAGGGCGGTGCAAATCCAACTGCGGCAAAGACACCTGAGAATCACTACAACAGGCCCCTCCCCCAGAAGATCAACAAGAAATCCAGCCAAGACCAAGTTCACCTACCAAGGAGTGCAGCAGAATTCCAGAGGAGGAGAAAGCAAAGCACAGAACTCATGGCTTTCTCCCCATGATTCTTTAGTCTTGCAGTTAATTTAATTTTTTTTCTTTTTCAAAATTTTTTTTGATAAAATTTTTTTAACTTTTACCCTTTTATTTTTTAATGTTTTTTAACTAGTTTATCTAATATATATATATTTTCTTTTTTATACTTTTTCTTTATTCATTTTCTTTTTTTGTTTCTTTTCTTTTTTTTTTTTTTTTTCTTTCTGAAACTCTTTTTATCCCCTTTCTCCCCCCACACGATTTAGGATCTCTTCTGATTTGGTTAAAGCATATTTTCCTGGGGTTGTTGCCACCCTTTTAGTATTTTACTTGCTTCTTCATATACTCTTATCTGGACAAAATGACAAGGCAGAAAAATTCACCACAAAAAAAAGAACAAGAGGCAGTACCAAAGGCTAGGGACCTAATCAATACAGACATTGGTAATATGTCAGATCTAGAGTTCAGAATGACAATTCTCAAGGTTCTAGCCGGGCTCGAAAAAGGCATGGAAGATATTAGAGAAACCCTCTCAGGAGATATAAAAGCCCTTTCTGGAGAAATAAAAGAACTAAAATCTAACCAAGTTGAAATCAAAAAAGCTACTAATGAGGTGCAATCAAAAATGGAGGCTCTCACTGCTAGGATAAATGAGGCAGAAGAAAGAATTAGCAATATAGAAGACCAAATGACAGAGAATAAAGAGGCTGAGCAAAAGAGGGACAAACAGCTACTGGACCACGAGGGGAGAATTCGAGAGATAAGTGACACCATAAGACGAAACAACATTAGAATAATTGGGATTCCAGAAGAAGAAGAAAGAGAGAGAAGGTATACTGGAGAGAATTATTGGAGAGAATTTCCGAATATGGCAAAGGGAACAAGCATCAAAATCCAGGAGGTGCAGAGAATGCCCCTCAAAATCAATAAGAATAGGTCCACACCCCATCACCTAATAGTAAAATTTACAAGTCTTAGTGACAAAGAGAAAATCCTGAAGCAGCCCAGGAAAAGAAGTCTGAAACATACAATGGTAAAAATATTAGATTGGCCGCAAACTTATCCACAGAGACCTGGCAGGCCAGAAAGAGCTGGCATGAATATTCAGAACACTAAACAAGAAAAACATACAGCCAAGAATACTATATCCAGCTAAACTATCATTGAAAATAGAAGGAGAGATTAAAAGCTTCCAGGACAAACAGAAAATTAAAGAATTTGCAAACCAGCTCTACAGGAAATATTGAAAGCAGCCCTCTAAGCAAAGAGAGAGCCTACAAGTAGTAGCTCAGAAAAGAACAGATACAATATACAGTAACAGTCACCTTACAGGCAATACAATGGCACTAAATTCATATCTCTCAATAGTTACCCTGAATGTTAATGGGCTAAATGCCCTAATCAAAAGACACAGGGTATCAGAATGGATAAAAAAACAAAACCCATCTATATGTTGCCTACAAGAAACTCATTTTAAACTTGAAGACACCTCCAGATTTAAAGTTGGGGGGTGGAGAATTTACCATGCTAATGGACATCAGAAGAAAGCAGGAGTGGCAATCCTTATATCAGATCAATTAGATTTTAAGCCAAAGACTATAATAAGAGATGAGGAAGGACACTATATCATACTCAAAGGATCTGTCCAACAAGAAGATCTAACAATTTTAAATATCTATGCCCCCAACATTGGAGCAGCCAACTATATAAACCAATTAATAACAAAATCAAAGAAACACATCAACAATAATACAATAATAGTAGGGGACTTTAACACTCCCCTCACTGAAATGGATAGATCACCCAAGCAAAAGATCAAGGAAATAAAGGTCTGAAATGACACACTGGAATAGATGGACATCACAGATATATTCAGAACTTTCCATCCCAAAGCAACAGAATACACATTCTTATCTAGTGCACATGGAACATTATCCAGAAGAGATCACATCCTCGGTCCTAAATCAGGTCTCAACAGGTATCAAAAGATTGGGATCATTCCCTGCATATTTTCAGACCACAATGCTCTGAAGCTAGAACTCAACCACAAGAGAAAATTTGGAAAGAATCCAAATACATGGAGACTAAACAGCATCCTTCTAAAGAATGAATGGGCCAACCAGGAAATTAAAGAAGAATTGAAAAAATTTATGGAAACAAATGATAATGAAAACACAACAGTTCAAAATCTGTGGGACACAACAAAGGCAGTCCTGAGAAGAAAATATATAGCAGTACAAGCCTTTCTCAAGAAACAAGAAAGGTCTCAAATACACAACCTAACCCTACACCTAAAGAAGCTGGAGAAAGAACAAGAAAGAAACCCTAAACCCAGCAGGAGAAGAGAAATAATAAAGATCAGAGCAGAAATCAATGAAATAGAAACCAAAAAAACAATAGAACAAATCAACGAAACTAGGAGCTGGTTCTTTGAAAGAATTAATAAGATTGATAAACCCCTGGCCAGACTTATCAAAAAGAAAAGGGAAAGGACCCAAATAAATAAAATCATGAAAGAGGAGAGATCACAACTAACACCAAAGAAATACAAACTATTATAAGAACATACTATGAGCAACTCTACGCCAACAAATTTGACAATCTGGAAGAAATGGATGCATTCCTAGAAACATATAAATTACCACAACTGAACCAGGAAGAAATAGAAAGCCCGAACAGACCCATAACCAGTAAGGAGATTGAAACAGTCATTAAAAATCTCCAAACAAACAAAAGCCCAGGGCCAGACGGCTTCCTGGGGGACTTCTACCAAACATTTAAAGAAGAACTAATTCCTATTCTCCTGAAACTGTTCCAAAAAATAAAAATGGAAGGAAAACTTCCAAACTCATTTTATGAGGCCAGCATCACCTTGATCCCAAAACCAGACAAGGATCCCATCAAAAAAGAGAGCTATAGACCAATATCCTTGATGAACACAGATGCGAAAATCCTCACCAAAATACTAGCCAATAGGATTCAACAGTACATTAAAGAGGGCACATACCTCAATATTATCAAAGCCATCTATGAAAAACCCACTGCAAATATCATTCTCAATGGAGAAAAACTGAAAACTTTTCTGCTAAGGTCAGGAACATGGCAGGGATGTCCATTATCACCACTGCTATTCAACATAGTATTAGAAGTCCTAGCCTCAGCAATCAGACAACAAAAGGAAATTAAAGGCATCCAAATTGGCAAAGAAGAAGTCAAATTATCACTCTTCGCAGATGATATGATACTATATGTGGAAAACCCAAAAGACTCCACTCCAAAACTGCTAGAACTTGTACAGGAATTCAGTAAGGTGTCAGGATATAAAATCAATGCATAGAAATCAGTTGCATTTCTCTTTCTAACAAGAAGACAGAAGAAAAAGAAATTAAGGAGTCAATCCCATTTACAATTGCACCCAAAACCATAAGATACCTAGGGATAAACCTAACCAAAGAGGCACAGAATCTATACTCAGAAAACTATAAAGTACTCATGAAAGAAATTGAGGAAGACACAAAGAAATGGAAAAATGTTCCATGCTCCTGGATTGGAGGAATAAATATTGTGAAAATGTCTATGCTACCTAAAGCAATCTACACACTTAATGCAATTCCTATCAAAATACCATCCATTTTTTTCAAAGAAATGGAACAAATAATCCTGAAATTTATATGGAACCAGAAAAGACCTCGAATAGCCAAAGGAATATTGAAAAAGAAAGCCAAAGTTGGTGGCATCACAATTCCGGACTTCAAGCTCTATTACAAAGCTGTCATCATCAAGATAGCATGGTACTGGCACAAAAACAGACACATAGATCAATGGAACAGAATAGAAAGCCCAGAAATAGACCCGCAACTTTTTGGTCAACTAATCTTCGACAAAGCAGGAAAGAATGTCCAATGGAAAAAAAGACAGCCTCTTCAATAAATGGTGTTGGGAAAATTGAACAGCCACATGCAGAAAAATGAAATTGGACCATTTCCTTACACCACACACAAAAATAGACTCAAAATGGATGAAGGACCTCAATGTGAGAAAGGAATCCATCAAAATCCTTGAGGAGAACACAGGCAGCAACCTCTTCGACCTCAGCTGCAGCAACATCTTCCTAGGAACATCGCCAAAGGCAAGGGAAGCGAGGGCAAAAATGAACTATTGGGACTTTATCAAGATCAAAAGATCAAGATCAAGATCAAAAGCTTTTGCACAGCAAAGGAAACAGTTAACAAAACCAAAAGTCAACTGACAGAATGGGAGAAGATATTTGCAAACGACATATCAGATAAAGGATTAGTGTCCAAAATCTATAAAGAACTTAGCAAACTCAACACCCAAAGAACAAATAATCCAATCAAGAAATGGGCAGAGGACATGAACAGACATTTCTGCAAAGAAGACATCCAGATGGCCAATAGACACGTGAAAAAGTGCTCCATATCACTCGGCATCAGGGAAATACAAATCAAAACCACAATGAGATATCACCTCACACCAGTCAGAATGGCTAAAATCAACAAGTCAGGAAATGACAGATGCTGGTGAGGATGTGGAGAAAGGGGAACCCTCCTCCACTGTTGGTGGGAATGCAAGCTGGTGCAGCCACTCTGGAAAACAGCATGGAGGTTCCTCAAAATATTGAAAATAGAACTGCCCTACGACCCAGCAATTGCACTACTGGGTATTTACCCTAAAGATACAAACGTAGTGATTCAAAGGGGCACGTGCACCCGAATGTTTATAGCAGCAATGTCCACAATAGCCAAAGTATGGAAAGAACCTAGATGTCCATCAACAGATGAATGGATCAAGAAGATGTGGTATATATACACAATGGAATATTATGCAGCCATCAAAAGAAATGAAATCTTGCCATTTGCGACAACGTGGATGGAACTAGAGGGTATCATGCTTAGCGAAATAAGTTAAGTGGAGAAAGACAACTATCATATGATCTCCCTGATATGAGGAAGTGGAGATGCAGCATGAGGGGTTAAGGGAGTAGGAGAAGAATAAATGAAACAAGATGAGATTGGGAGGGAGACAAACCATAAGTGACTCTTAATCTCACAAAACAAACTGAGGGTTGCTGGGGGGAGGGGTGTTGGGAGAAGGGGAGTGGGGTTATGGACATTGGGGAGGGTATGTGCTATGGTGAGTGCTGTGAAGTGTATAAACCTAGCAATTCACAGACCCACACCCCTGGGGATAAAAATATATGTTTATAAAAAATAAAAAATTTTTAAAAAAGTAATCAGGATACATGTGTAAAAGAATCTTTAGAAAAGGTGAGTTATAAAGGTAATAAGATAAAAAAAAAATTTTAGGAGACATACAGAAACAAAAAGTTGAGGGAATCCTAGAACTGATACCTAAAATCTAAAGTAGATGTGAACCATCAGCTTGATCATACAATAATACATTTTGACAAATCTTTGCCATACTTTCTTAGGTTTATTTAAAACTTTAATGATACATTTCAATGTTCTTTTGTATTTTCCTCCAATGCCATTCCCTTCCTTCCTCAGTTATTCCTTTCCATTCTATTTTTACATTGTTATATACATAAACAGTAGGTAGTATTTTTACGTATTTTTGAGAAATGTGTTCTAAAATTTGTTTTTTTACTCAATATCACTTTTTAGTTTTATATTGATATTAATTCATTAACTCTGGTATACCAATTCATTTCTTGAATGCATCACAATCATCATCTAATCTCCTTTGAAATACACAGATGGTTTCCAGTTGTTGAGAATTCAAAATAGTCTTGTCATAAATATTTTTGTGTATATTTCCTTGAGCACATGTGAGAGATTTTTCCTATTATATATTTTTATGAGCTGAATTTCCGGTCTTAGTGTTTGTGCATATTAACCTAATTCTCTAGCGTCAAATTTTGCTCTATTGTGGTTGCACCTATTTACATGACCAAAAGCAGTGTGTGATTTAAGTGTTCTTTTTTCTACATATTTGCCAAAGCTTGGCATTATTAGCCTTTTAAATAGTTGCCAGTCTGATGGGTGTAAATGTAACTGTATCTTACTGTTTTAATTTACATTTACTACATGGGTGGTGAGATTGTCATATATTTACAATATATTCAAGTTTCCCATCTGTAAATGACCTATTCATTTCCTTTGTTCATTTTCTATTGGGTGGTTTTTCTATGCATGTTTGACATGGAAAGTTCTTTATAAATCCTGAATAATAATCTCTGCCAGTTAGATACCTTTTAAACCTATCCTTCAAGTCTATGGTTTACTTTGAACTTGTTTATGGTATAATTTTTGAACAGAAGCTTTAATGTTAAGTAGTTTTTGTGTATGTACCTTATTTAAGAAGTCTTTCTTTTCTATGATATGTTTCTTCTAGAATATTTTGGGCTTTAATACATCATAAATTTGTTTTTGTATCTGGAGCATTACAGGGATCTTTTTCCTATATGGATAAGCAATGATTCCAGAACTATTTCTCAAATATCTGTTCCTTTCCCCAGTGATTGACATTGTCTCCTCTGTTTTCATGTATAAATGAATCTCGGCTCTCACTGCTCTGCATGTCTCTTTGTCTATCCCATATCATCCTGATTCCTATAGTTTTGCAATTTGTCCTGTCTGGATAACTTGGAGAATTCTCTCAAGTGGTCCTTTAAAATATCTGAACTATTCTTGGTTCTCCACTCTTCCATGTGAATTTTAGGATCAACTTGTCAATTTACACACACACACACACACACACACACACACACACTCAATTCTATTGGGGTTCCTGGAATGAATTCACATTGAATTTGTGGATTAATTTGGGGGAAACCAACATCTTTGTGACACAGTCTTTTTAACCACAAACATCTTATACCTCACTTTATTCAGATATCTCTTTACATCCCTCAATAATGTTTTAAAGTTTTCTCCATATAGTTTTCAGTCCCTTTATTTGGATTCATCCCCAGATACCATATGTTTTTGTTGCTAATTGGTAATATAATTTGCTCTTATTATGTTTTCTAATTAGCTATTACTGGTATAATGCTATTGCTTTTCACTGTGGCTATGGAAATCTCTGAGTTCTCAGAGTTAGTTTTGACAGTGAAATGAAATATAATAAATGTGTGGGACGGCAAACCATTATCCAGTCAGATTCAGATGCAGTGGCCACAGGATACAGATTCTTTTTCTTTTAAAAAAAAATATTATTTATTTATTTGACAGAGAGAGAGTGAAGCAGGGTGTAGCAGCAGGCAGGCGGAGAAGCAGGCTGCCCACTGAGCAGGGAGCCCAATACGGGACTCAATCCCAAGACTCTGGGATCATGGTTGGAGTTGAAGGCAGATGCTCAACCGACTGAGCCACCCAAGTGCCCTAATGATACAGACTCTTAAGTGGTCCTTCTCCAAGCCTGGCTGGCCCACAGTTTGGAGAGCTCTGGTTCACATCCTGCCACTCTAGAATGATCATAACAAAAGTAATGATTGTACCAGAAACTCAAGTTAGATCTGAGTGATCAGTTTGAGTGCCCAGTCCCCATTCCCTGAGACTTACATTTACTTGGAATATAATTCAAGCTGCACATATCATCTGGCCTTTGTCGTGGGTCACTTCTTGGCCTTTGGGATCACGGTGAATGCAAACTCAGCTACGGTGCTGCTCCTGGAGGGTATCAACCCAGTCTAGGGTGAGCGGGTAGCAGGATGGTTTCTATGAAGAGGCTTCGCGGGGACTGATGAACCAGTCAGGAAATAAGCTTACTGGTTCTTTCTTATAGTTGGTATTTTCATATGAAGGAAATGAAGAGGCACTTTACATACATTGAGTCATTTAATTTTCATTATATTTCGATGAGGTATCATTGCCCTATTTTATAGACCACAAAGCAAAATTTAGGGAATTAAATAAACTGCCAAACACACACACACACACACACACACAATGATAGGACCTTTGCTCTGCTAAATTCCAGTATCTGTGCCTTTCTCACTACCCCATTATTGGGGATATTTCTTTTACTAACTTTTTTTTCATTAATTTTTACCAGTATTATATTTGTTTGTACCAATATTGTATTCCTTGTACACAAAAGTGTATTTTATTGATGAAGACATTTTAGAGGCTCAATTAATCAGTTCCTCAGTTGGTCAGTGACAAAGATGGGTTGTGCAGAGACACGTGGACAGTGAGCCTGAGGCGCCCACTGACGGTGGTGGTGAAGGCAGGTCTGGCAGCCGAGCACCAGCCGTCACCACACACCTCTGTACCTGCGGCAATGGGCACAGATATCTAAAGGCTAATTAGGGGCACATAATGGAAAGATTCTTGGCTCCTTGAAGAGATCTCCTGTTAAATAAGGGATCTGGAAGATCTAATCACAAAGATCAGAAATATCAATGACTAATCCAGAAAGCATTGTCAAGGTGCTACGTATCTTTTCTGAACAAGACAAAAGGAAACAGAGCTTATATTTCAGCACTGAAAAATACTGTAAAGAAGAGATAAGAAGATTATAAGTAAAGAGGGTATTTTTAAAATAATATGTAACAAAATCACAACTACAACAACAGAAAATAGAGGTTATAGCATCTACATGGGTTAATTCAATCACTTTTGCTCCTCAATTAACCCTTCTTTCCCCTCCAAAAGCTGCTTTTTCACCTCCATTAACTGTAAAATACAAAAGATGGAAAGAGAATACCCAAAAAATTTGGAGAAATATTCCTTTGTAAGGCCTGGCCAAAACATGACTTGTTGAATCTGGAGACTCATAGTAGAGCAACAATGCTGAATCTCATTTCTGGTTATTTTAAAATATTGAACATATCTGTTACAAGAACAGGAACAAAGGGAAAAAACTAGAAGCTTTCTCTGGGACATCCCATTACACTGGCAATTTGGTGAACCTTTAAAACCAAATAAAAGAAAACACATACAAGAATAATGGACCTTTACTTGTGCTCCAAATCCTCTTCAGTTTGTAAAATGAGACATGCTGTTTTCCTCAGCCATTTGTGGGGAACCTGCAGAGGGCTGTACATACAATGGAAGTCCAAGTATCCATTTATGATTCCTCTCCTATCTGAGCAAAGAATTCAGAGACCAGCAATTCTACAGTAATTAGTTAAAAAAAAAAAAAAGGAATACCGCAAAAACCACAAACATCTTGACAGTGGAATTCACTTTTGCAACCCAAGGAGGAGCTGACCGCACTATATGGGTGTTTCCTTGCTTTGATGGTACAGCTCACATTCCCAAAAGACCTTGGTCACACATGGGAGTCACAAAAAGGATGTCATTGGCTGCTGTGTTAAAATCTGGATCCATGGAAGAAAAAAGAAATCCAACCCTGAGATTAGTTGTGCTTGGTTTAAATAATTGTATGCGCCCAGCATTCAGGGTCCTAACACTTACACAGCTCTATGTGACGGACCCCATCCTCAACGGACAAGAAGCCTCTGCTTCACTGGAATGACGGAACTCATATAAAACATAACTGAAATGATAGCAATACAGTAAGGATTGCCACCATCTTTGGGTGTTTTCTGTTTCCCAGTTACCACTCTAAACTTAAAAATCCCTTCATCTCACTTAATCTTTACAAAAACGTGACAACATGGATGGCTACCACTTCACAGAGTCACTTACGTGCCAAGTACAATTCTTTATGAACCCATTTAATTGCCACAGAGCCCTCCGTGGTGGCCGTGTATGTATTTCCATCTTAGAGCGCAAGTTATTGCCCGTGGTTGAATGATCAGTAAAGGGAGAGTGGGGTTTGATCACTTGCTGGTAGGGAGCCACACTCTCCCAGCCTCGACCTCCGGCTCTGTAAGGCAGATCGACAAACCTCCACCCTATAGAGGAAAGGACAGAAGCCTAGAGGGAATGACCTACTCAAGATCCCATAGCTGGAGCCTGGTGTGGATGGAGCGAGAGCCCGTGCTCTTCACGACCATCAGGGAAACACCCAGTGGACTCTCAGTGCGGCCCTGGAGGCCCGGCCAGAATCCGCAGCTTGTCATGCAAATAGAAAGATCTGTTCTCTAATAATGTGTGGCATATGGTTAAAGACCAGTGCAGTCTGGCAGGATTAGAAGCCTGATGCGTAAGATATGACCGGAGTGTCTCCTGTCTGTTTGGAGCAGATGGAATGGTGAGGGGGATGGTGGCTCCGAGGAGAGGTTAGCATTCACACGATGGGAGGGCACAGTGGGGGCTGATGGGAGGGGGCTCTGGCTGATGGTTTTTCCTCTTTCCTTTACTTTAACTCGGTATGGTCAAATGTGAGAGGCACATGGACTTGTTGAAGGATAATTCAGCTGCCATAACAAAATGGAGGAGAATATCACTGTGGCCATGTGTGAGTGGCTCAGGTCATGCCAGGTTTTTGAAACCAAAATCCAAGCTGCCCTAATGTATTGCCTTATTACAGTTCAAGTAATATAATTAAAGGCTGTGGTTGGCAAACAGTTACTAATTACAGAGTAACCACCATGCTGCTTCTGGGTTTTAATATTTATTCATAATATTCCTCACTAGATCAGACTAACCATCTTGGGCAGTCGTAGGCTAATATTTTGGTTGTGTTTGTCCTATAAGTAGACCTATTACAGTCCAGCTGGCCAACTGATCTTTGAAGAAAGAACAGACTCGGGCTCAGTAATTTTTACACTTAATTAAATTTGAGCCATTTGACTTTAGGGTAAATACTGAGCATCTAGACCTAGCAAGTTTTTTAAAATCTGCCCAGCATTTTACATTCAATAAAAAAATAGAAGGATCAATGAAGATTTACATATTCATGGAGTCCAAACCCCCAAGTGAATTAGGTGAATTTTTTCTAGAACCAGTTGGATAAGATAGAGACAAGATAGAGATGACAATTGCTTAGAGACTTATTTTAATGCCATTCTCCTTTTGCAAGTTGCTGCATTTCTGGAAAGCAAAGTTCTATTTTACTTACTAATCTTCATGTACCGAGCACAGTACCTAGAGCACAGTGAATGCTTCATAAATGTTTATTGAATGAATGAATGAATGAATGAATGAATGAGGTGGGCATGAGACATGAACAGGAAATAGAAGTCACTCGTTAGCTAGAAGGATTATTTGCACAGAAAACACTCAGACAACAAAAAGACTTTTTGAGATATATTCTGAAAAACACAGAATGGAGAGTATAAAAGTTTACATTAACTTTCATACACACACACACATTCATATGTAATAATATATAACAAATCACAAATAGTATTAAGTGAGGTTTCTGTGTTAACTAATTTGCAGTGTTTCCTCATCAAAGAGATGGGGAGAACTTTTCACCAACAGTGGGTGGCTCTTGTCTCTCTTCTGATTCTATCCAGACTGTCATCAGTCTGTTCTTGTTTAAAAGGACATTTCCTTTCACAATATACACAAATATTGAGTCATTATGTTGTACATCTGAAACTAATATGATGTTATATGTGAAGTATAACTCAAAAAATAAAATAAATTGGGGGTGCCTGGGTGATGCAGTCAGTTAAGCATCTGCCTTCAGCTCAGGTCATGATCCTGGGGTCTTGGAATCAAGCCCCGCATTGGACTCTCTGCTCAGTCGGGGGTCCGCTTCTCCCTCTCCCTTTGCCCCTGCTCCTTCTGTCTCTCTCTTGATCTCTCCTAAATAAATAAATAAATAAATAAATATCTAATTTTTAAAAAGATGAAACAAGAGGATACTTCCATTTAGATATTTATATTAATTGCAGAGACATCTCAAGTTTTGCTAAAAAACTGACTCAGGTTTACCCTTGACTTCATTCCCTTCATTTTTATAGTCCTATTTAATTCAAGGCTTCATGGAGGCGTCACAACTCTTTCAAAGTATGTTCTGCAAAATTACTGCCACCTGCTTTCTTCCTCTCACTTGCTCTTGAAGACAACCTTCTCCATTTTGATGGTGAGGAGGGATTAAATAAACTCCTTGGATTATAGCAGGAACAAAAGAGCTCCCCAACAAAAATGTTTATTCCGCTGCATAGCATTGCGGTTATGAAACTTACTTTACTTTTATTCAAACTTCCCACCCAGTATAGCAGTCCATGTTTGTGGTGGTATCTTTTTCCCATTCCCTGAGGATGGATTACATATACATCCAACCAGAACACTATCGCTAAAATATTAATCATTTGTATAGCCCTTGGCCATTAAAATTATTCTGGCTAACTGCTTAATTTATTTTTTATAAGGTCCAGCCTAGAAACGAAAGCCAGGGCTGTTTATGTGACCTGCCTTGGAACACATTATAGAGAAGTAGCAGGGCTTATTGTAGCCCAGGCCAAGATTGCTCTTCATCTCGCTAATGCCACTGCAAAATATTTTCAAGAATTTCCACCGGTTTAACACCAACACCTACCAATGGCAGGAACTTAGAGTGATTTAATCAAAAACAGGTCATTGGGACTGGGAAGACCTTCAGCAGCCGGCCTCACAGCAGTGGGAATGGCTGGGGGACTATGATCATGAGGAACTTTTTCATAACAGTGCAGAGAAGGGGCAGAGTATTATCATTCCAGAAGCCGTGCACAGACTCATTCCTGTTGCCCTTCCCTTTGAAAATGTATTTTGCAAGAGAGTGATCCGCATATCATCACACCAAAATGATTCTGAAGACTGATGGTTTATTTGTGTATGCAGTCATTATTTGCTCATTTCCATTTCATTGCAGTCAGCTCTCTATTATCTCAGAACTGCTCACTGAGTTTGTGGCTTCTCCGGCTCATTTGACCTGCCCCTTTCCTATTCTGTTACAAGTATCTTCCCATTTCAGCTCTGGGGACTTTGTTTGCCTACACACCAGTGCAGAGAGCAAAGAAGTACAGAAAAAAAGAGCTCAGTTTGCTACTTGTTCTCAACCTTCAAACAAATTTCCTTTGTTTCATTCCTTGCTTATTTTGTTTTCAGTTTGAGTTTTGCAGGGTGAAAAGGGCAGGATGTGGAGGGTTTGAAAATACAGCTTAAATGGTTTTGCTGCGTTCTGATATTTTGAATTATTTATGTTCGGTGTAATTAGATAGAAGGAAAAATCCAATCTCTTTGGGGGTAACTGAATCACTTTTCTCTTTTCTGTTTTAGGATACTAGTTCTTTTAAGGTAAATTAGAATATCGGAATATTGAACTTATTCACTGTCTAAAAATGATAGTTTTCTTTGTTGAAATTGATTGTTACCTGCTGAAGACATGGATGAAGTGTACGGATTGCCCTTAGCTATTTCCCAGTTTATCACAAAACTAAGAGTTAAATAAAAACTCAAGAACGACCTGGCCAGGCACAAGACTCCATCGGAACTCTGGGCTCATGGGCTGGTTTTCAACCTTACTGTTAGTAGGGAATGGAGAGCTCTGAGCAATGGGGTGAAGTCACTTTGCTATAAAGCCTGAAGTGACTGAAGACGGAAGGTGTTGGTGCCGGTGGTGTCTATCCTGGAAAACCAGTGGTGGCTTACCTCTGCAGCTGTCTCTGAAGAAGACCCCACTTTGAACACTATACAGAGAAGCACCTTTTATGAATCTAACACATTAGAAAAATCGGTTATAGGGTCTTAAGGTTTTACATACTAGAATTACTGGAAGAAGAATTTTTATAAACTTGAAAAATTACATACCTCATGGAAAAAATATCTGCATACAGTGTCTTAGCTATGTATTTTAGAAGTTTGGTTTGGGGATGGGTGCCTGGGTGGCTCAGTCGGTTATGTGTCTGCCTTCAGCTCAGGTCATGATCCCCGGGTCCTGGGATTGAGTCCCCCATCAGGCTCCCTGCTCAGTGGAGAGTCTGCTTCTCCTTCTCCTCCTCCCCCTGCTTGTGCGCTTGCACTCTCTCTCTCTCTGTCAAATAAATACATAAAATCTTTAAAAAAAGAAAAATAAGCTTGGTTTTGATGCTTGGAGAAATTGTTGTGTGCCTTTAATACAAAGACAGTCCACACTGGGAGCTTTACATGAATAGCAGATTGTTGTGACAATCAGAAATACTGCATTCAAGTTCATGTGGTCATTTAATCAAGCCAACAACAAAAGTATGTTTTTAAGTCAAATTTATAGTGTTGTCAGCATTACACCCCATAAACCTTTATCATTTTATAGATGAGTTACCATTGCAACCCAGTTCTCTGCTAGGTAAAACTTAACTAAGCACATTAAATTAAATTTTAAAACATTATAAAGAGTTAATTGGCTTCAATATAAAATATCCCCTTTGGTGTCACTGAACCATCTTATTTTTTTATTTGAAAAATAAACTGGAACAAGCACTGTATGTACTTGAGTACTACAGAAAGAACGTGCTAGTATATAATAGCTTTTTATATTCTATTTTCTAAGCCAAGTATTAAGATCCCATATGATGGAATTGTTTCCAGCAGGATGAAAAAATAAAAAATATTTATAAAACAGTAGTATTAACAGTGCTATAAACAAAAATGTATTTAATGTGAGAAGTATAAATTTGTAAACCTTTTTTGGCTCACCAAGCAGATGAAGAACCTTAAAAATGTTCCTGGCTTTTGATCCTATGTTCTACTTCTAGAAATATTTTAGCAAACCGAAGATGCATCAAAGGCCAAAGGACTCAGAGAGCACTACTTATAAAAGCTAAAAACAACATTAAAACAGTCTCAATATCAAAAAGAGAAAAGTCTGTGGTGATTGAAGGAATTATAGAGTTGAATATTAAGCAATAACATTAATGTGATGTTTTTGAAGAGGAACCCATTGGTTCCTGGTGCTTGTGATGTAGGAACCCACTCAGAAGACAGAATTGAATGAATAAAGAAGAAAAAAATATGTGAAAAGTATGATGAAGATAATTTGTAATCTATATTAAATATATGCATATATGTAATAGCTAGAAAAAGTACTAAAAGAAAATCCACCCACATATGGAAAAGTAGTTACAAATTATTTTTATTTTCTGGTTTGTACTGTTCCTGCATTTTAAAAAATGATTAAACCTCAAAACAAACTGAGGGTTGCTGGGAGAGTGGGGGTAGGGATAGGGTGGCTGGGTTATGGACATTGGGGAGGGTATGGGCTATAGTGAGTGCTATGAAATGTGTAAACCTGTCGATTCACAGACCTGTACCCCTGGGACAAATAATACCTCTTATGTTAATAAGAATAAGAAGGTTAAAAATTTTAAAAAATTAAAAAAAATAAAAATGATTAAACCTGAATGTCTTTATGATAGTTACTTTTATGTATCAACTTAACTCCAGTAAGTGATGCCCAGAAAGCTACTAAAACATTATTTCTCAGGGTGC
This sequence comes from Mustela erminea, assembly GCF_009829155.1. Lineage (NCBI taxonomy): Eukaryota > Metazoa > Chordata > Mammalia > Carnivora > Mustelidae > Mustela > Mustela erminea. The sequence goes on along the minus strand of NC_045629.1, from coordinate 10,481,832 downwards.
CTGGGTGGCTCAGTGGGTTAAGCCTCTGCCTTCAGCTCAGGTCATGGTCCCAGGGTCCTGGGATTGAGCCCCACATCAGGCTCTCTGCTCAGCAGGGAGCCTGCTTCTCCCTCTCTCTGACTGCCTCTCTGCCAACTTGTGAACTCTGTCAAATAAATAAATAAAATCTTTAAAAAAAAATAGAAAGAAAACATTATTTCTCATTGTATCTATGTGAGTGTTTCTTGACAGGACTAGCAACTGAATTAATAGACTGAGTAAAATTCACCTTTGCTAATATGATGGACACCATCAAATCTGTTGAGAGCCTGAATAGAACAAAAAAAGTGGAGGAAGGGCGAATTTGAGCTGGGACATCCATCTTCTTTTGCCCTCAGACACAGGTGCTCCTGGTGTTCCCAAGGGCGGACTGGATGGATCCTGGCCAAAAAAAACAAGCGGCACTCAGAGACCTTGGAGGATTGGAGGTTTATTTTATGCCAGTGGGCTCAGAGGAGAGTAATCTCTCAAGGTCTGAGCCCCCAGCACAATCAAATGGGGTAGTTTCTACACTTCTACTTCTGTATCTGTGCCTCTTTTGCAGCCATGGGCAGCTGGGCTAAGGAAAAAAACCTGGAATGGCTCTGGGGCCGGGACTGGGATTCTGCTGTTGGATAGGTGGGCCACTTCAGAACAAAGACTTCTGGTATCCCTGGTCCATGGGGCTTCAGACTTGGACCAGGAGCTATATCAGCCCCCATCCCTACATACACGCAACAAATCTCAGGCCTTTAGATTAGGACTGAATTATACAGCCACTTTTCTTGATTCTCTAGCTTGCAGATGGCCGATCGTGGAAATTCTCCTTCCATAATCACTTCTTATAATAAATCAATTCCTATAAAAATATCTCTAGATAGAGAAATAAAAAGATAGAAATATAGAGATCATATACGTATATATATATAGATGGAGAGAGTGAGAGAGTATAAAGAGACTATATATATAAATTATAGTCCATGTGATATAAAATATTATATAATTTATATATATTTTATCTATCTATGTCTCTTACTGGTTTTGTTTCTCTGGAGAACTCTAGAGAACTCTAGTATTATCTTTATAGTGAGACTCTATCATATATAAATAAAAATATGTATCTTAGGGAACACTTCATAACTCATCCTATGAGGGTATTATTACCAAAACCAAAGCCATCAGAAGAAAAATATAGACCAATATCCTTTATGAATATAGATGTAAAAATTCTCAACAAAATGCTAGCAGATGAAACCCACAGCATACAAAAAGATTGTACACTGTAACCAAGTAAAATTTATCCCAAAAAAATAAGATTGATTCAATCTATGAAAATCAATCAATGTAATATACCACATTAATAAAATAAAAGAAAAAAACACTTAATCATTTTAGCGGATGCAGAAGCATTTGACAGAATCCAAAACATTTTCACAAAAAAAAAAAAACCAATCAGAAAACTAGAAATAGAACGGGATTTCCTCAACATAATAAAAAGCATACATGAAAAACCCACAACTAGCATCATATTTAATAGTGAAAGAAAGTTGCCTTCCCCCTAAGCCCAGGAATAAGACAAGAATGTCCACTCTTGCCAGTTCTACTCAACATTGTAGTGGAGGTTTCAGACACAGTAATTGGGTAAGAAAAATAAATAAAAGACATCAAGACTGGTGCATCTGGGTGGCTCAGTCTGTTAAGTGTCTGTCTTCAGCTCAGGTCATGATCCCAGGGTCCTGGGATCCAGCCCCAAGTCAGGCTCCCTGTACAGCAGGAAAGTCTGCTTCTCCCTTTTCCTCTGCTTATGTGCCCTCTTTCTCTCTCAAATAAATAAAATCTTAAAAAAAAAAAAAAGACATCAAGATTTCAAAGGAAGAAGTAAATTGTCTCTATTTGTAGATGACATCATATCCTTAAGAATCCACATATAGACTTACACACACACACATAAACACACAATTACAGATATTAGCAAGTTCAGCAAGGTTACAAAGTATGTCAATATACAAAAATCAGTTGTATTATTGTACACTAGCCATGGACATCTGGAAATGAAATTAGGAAAGCAATTCCATTTACAATAACATCAAAAAGAATAAAACATGTAAGAATAAATGTAATCAAAGAACTGCAAGACATTTAAAACTCCAGAGCATTGATGAGAGAAATGGAAGACCTAAGCGAATGGAAAGACATCCCTGTTCATGGACTGGAAGACGTGATATTGCTAAGATGGTGATACTCCCAAAAAGGAGCTAGAGTTTCAAGGCAATCTCTAAAAAAATTTCAACAGCCTTTTTTTATAGAAATAGAAAAGCTGATCCTGAAATTCATATGGAATTTCAAGAGGCCCAGAATACTAAAAACAATCTTGAAAAAGAAAAAGAAAAATTGGAAGACTCAGACTCCCTAATTTCAAAACTAACTACAAAGCTACACTTGTCAATAAAGTATAATACTGGCATAAGGATAAATATGCAGATCAAGGGAATGGAATTAAGAGTCCAGAAATAAACCCATACATTTATATCAATTAATTTTCAACAAGGATATCAAGCCCATTCAATGGGAAAATAAATCTTTTCAGTAAGTGGTACCAGGATGACTGGATATCCACATGCAAAAAAAATGAATTTTGATCCTACCATATAATGAAATTAAGTCAAAATGCATCAAAGATCTAAATATTCTAAGTATTAGAGCTTAAATTATAAACATCATTAGAAAAAAACAGAAGTGAATCTTCATGACCTTCATGGTTAAGCAACAGCTTCTTAAATATGACACATAAAGCATAAGCAACTAAAAAATAGATGAATAAGACTTCAGCAAAATTTAAACCTTTTGCATATCAAAGGACACTGTCAAGAAAGTAAAGAGACAATCCACAAAATAAAAGAAAATACTTACAATCATATATCTGATAAGGATCAAGACTACACAAAGATATACAATGATAGAAAGACAACCAAAATCTCAACTAATCACAAATAAGATATACAAAAGGTCAACAATCACATGAAAATATGCTCAACATCATTAGTCACTAGGGAAATGTAAACTAAAAGCACAATAAGATACCACTTCATATCCATTAGAATAGATACAATAAAAAAATATCCGGAAGTCAGAATACAGCAATTATTATGAAAATATGAAGATATTGAACCCTCATATATGGCTGATAGAAATGCAAAAATGGTGCAGAAACTGGAAACACCTTGACAGTTCTTCAAAATATTAATATATTAATATCAATATAGAGAGATTTCATATTGTCCAGCAATTCTACTCTTGGCATATACCCTAGAGAATTAAAAATATATGTTCATTTAAAAAGCTTGTATATGAGGGGCACCTGGGTGGCTCATGGGTTAAAACCTCTGCCTTTGGCTCGGGTCGTGATCCCAGGGTCCAGGGATCGAGCCCCACATCGGGCTCTCTGCTTAGCAGGGAGCCTGCTTCCCTTTCTCTCCCTCTCCCTACCCTCCTCTCTGCCTGCTTGTGATCTCTGTCTGTCAAATAAATAAATAAAATCTTAAAAAAAAAAAAAAGAAGAAGCTTGTATATGAATGTTCCTAGCAGCTTTATTTATTATAGCCAAAAATAGAAGCAACCTAAATGTCCAACGACTGATGGATGGATAAATGTGGCATATCCACCTGATGGAATATTATTTAGTCATAAAAAGGGATGAAATATTGATACATACTACAACATGAATGAACCTTAAAAACTTTGTGCTAAGAGAAAAAAGTTCAGTCACAAAAAGGCAACTTGTGAGATGATTCCACAAAATGTTCAGAATAGGCAAATCCATAGAAACAGGAAGTAGATCATTGGTCCCCAGGGACTGCAGTGACAGGGAAGAGGGGAATGGTTGCTAATGGGTGTATGGTTTTGAAGGTGGTAAAAAATGTTCTGGAATTGGATAGTGGTGATGGTCATACCCATTTGTGAAGACATAAAAGCCCAGTAAATCTTACACATTAAAATGGTGGATTTTAGGGATCCTGGGTGGCTCTATCAGTTGAACGTCCAACTCTTGATTTTGGCTGAGGTCATGATCTCAGGGTCATGAGATTGAGCCCCAGGTAGGGCTCCATGGTGGTCAGGGAGTCAGCTGCAGACTCTCTGTCTCCTTCTCCCTTTACCTTCCCCTCACCTCATGCTCTCTCTCTCTAAAAAACAAAAAGGTGAGTTTTATGATATGTGAACTATATTTCAATTTTTAAGAGTATTTAATTTTTTTTTTTAATGTATTAGTCTGAGAGAGGAGAGTATGACAGGGGGAGCAGCAGGCAGAGGGAGAAGCAGGCTCCTTGCTGATCGAGGAGCCCGGCTCAGGACTCAATCATAGGATCCTGGGATTACCACCTGTGCCAAAGGCAGACGTGTAACCGACCGAGCCACCCAGGCATCCCCCCCCCTTTTTTTTTTTTTTTAAGATTTTATTTATTTGTTTGAAAGAGAGAGAAAAAACACAGGAGCAAATGTGGGGCGGGACAGAGGAAGAGAGAGAAGCAGACTCCCTGCTGTGGGGTTTGATCCCAAGACCCTGAAATCATGACCTGAGCTGAAGGCAGACACTTAACCAACTGAGCCACCCAGGGACCCCTTTAAAGGTATTTTAAAAACAGGTCTCTCAAGTTCAGAGGGTTCCGCTACTGAATGGCAACAACAGAAACAGTCAAGCCCAACTCCTGTACATTGCTCTCCCCACTGGAGGGGCCAGAAATCTCAGGAGGCCAGATGAAGGAGCAGTGATAGGATCACAATATGGGGGAAGAGAAAAGACACGGATCAATCACCCCTTCTTTAAATGCAAGTTTCTAGATTGCAACAGAACCAAACTAGAGAGAGGAAACAGACTCCATTTGAAAACAAGATTACAATTTGATTCCTACATGGGCTGCATGTCGAATTACCTAATTAAAACTATCTTTCATGACTTGAAATGGGATTTTTATTATTCAAAGGGTACTGGGCTTCTCCTGTAGGGACAGAGAAAGAGCCACACAGAGTATCTGAAAGTATGGCAGGAGGCAGAGCTGAAGCTATGTTCTAATTCCACTGGATTCCTTGTATGAGTTACAACAGGATAATGGAAGCGGCTGAGGCTGGGGGGGAGATAGAGAATCCTCCGTGTAAAGCTAGAAAACAATGTAATAGTATTTAATAACACAGACTCACATACCCCATGATCCAGCAGCTTCGCTTCTGTGAATGTCTCACAGGAACGGCCTTTTTTCCATGAGGCCGTCTGTGCCACAACCAAAGATCCCCTGAGAAGCTTCCAGCAATTCATTTCTACATTCAGCAAGCAACGTGACATGTTGTTTTTTCTACATATGATCATGTTAACTGCTAATGGAAAGTTGAGAACAGGACTGGACAACAGACATTGAAACCTTTCTCCCTGGTGTGTCCATTAAGGTCATCAGGGAGGAACCTGGATTGAGATGCAGAATCCTCCTCAACACGCGGCTCTTCCAGGCAGCCATTAACAAATGAATAGCCTTGTAGTGCAAGAGGACATTTTTTTTTTTTTTTTCCAATTTCTGGCTTATAACTTTGTTAAGAAGACAGAACATACCTACATTAAAAGTATATGTGCAACCTGGTAAAACAGGGTAGCATTGTTTCTGGGAAGAAGGGCAAGTTTAGCCAAGGCCATAGCACGAGAGGAAATTGTATAGGAAAGGATACCTTGGCTTTTGGTGGGTTTGGAGGCAAAGGCATAGAGAGCAGAAAGAGTTTAGAGCATAGGGGTACCTGGTGGCTCAATCGGTTAAGCGTCTGCCTTCCGCTCAGGTCATGATCCCAGGGTCCTGTGACTGAGTCCTGTCTCACAGCATTGGTCTCCCTGCTCAGTGGGGAGCCTGCTTCTCCCTCTGCCTGCCACTTCCCCTGCTGTGCTCTCTCTCCTTCTCTGACAAATAAATAAAATTTTTTAAAAAGAATTTAGACCATAAATGAATGGAACTGCAATGAAGCTGCATATGAAGATCAGGAAGTAGATTGTCTATTAGAAGTAGGAAGGAATTGGGAAGCCTGGGTGGCTCAGTCAGTTAGGTGGCTGCCTTCAGCTCAGGTCATAATCCCAGAGTCCTGGGATCCAGTCCCACATCAGACTCCTTGCTCAGCGAGGATCCTGCTTCTCCCTCTTCTCCTGCCCCTGCTCATGTGCACAAGCTCCCTCTCTCCCCCACTCTCTCTCTCTGTCAAATAAATAAATAAAATCTTTTTTTTAAGTAGGAAGGAATTGAGGTTCTTTGTCCCCTCACTTTAGATAGTGACATTTGGTAAATATAATACCTGCTCCCTGATTTCCCTTTATTTTTTTTTTAATTTTTTTTAAAGGTTTTATTTATTTATTTGACAGACAGAGATTACAAGTAGGCAGAGAGGCAGGCAGGAAGAGAGAGGAGGAAGCAGGCTCTCCGCGGAGCAGAGAGCCCGATGTGGGGCTCGATCCCAGGACTCTGGGATCATGACCTGAGCCGAAAGCAGAGTCTTTAGCCCGCTGAGCCACCCAGGCGCCCCCCTGATTTCCCTTTAAAGGAAGGATTTGCTGTGGATCCTGCACTGTTGACATGAACTGGTCTATACCTGGGGTCAAGTTCAGGCAGACGCTAACAGTCTGGCCATTCAGCCCAACAGAGAGCACTAGTTGGGCCACACTCTTGGAAGAGCTCCCCACTGGGCTAACTAAAATTTTCTTGGTCCTGCATCTACTGTTTGTCATCTCCCTCTGCCCAGCCCTGCTTCCTCTCTTTTCCTCCTAGAACATCTAGGAATGTGCCTCACATTCAATCTCAAATGCCTTCATCAGAAGGGCCTGACCTGCAGCAGTCCAGTAAGAGCCACTGTCCCACACAAACCTTCGGTGCCAGATGCCAAGCATACTAAGAAAGCAAGAAGGGAACCTCTATTGCATATTTGAACTCACAAGTAAATAATGTCTTCCCTTCATTTTAATAACTGCTATATGTTCTAATAATGTAAAGGGAGTATTTATACCACTACTTTATTTTGAGAGGTTTTTTTTGTTGTTGTTGTTGAGATTTTTATTTATTTACTTGAGAGAGAGAGAGAGAGAGATAGTGAGAGAGAGCACAAGCAGGAAAGAGAGGGAGAAGCAGCCTCCCCACTGAACAAGGAGTCTGACGCAGGGGAGACGTTTAACCAACTGAGACACGCAGGTGCCCCATGTTATGAGATGTTTTTATATATTTTTAGGTCAAATGCTTGGATATTTTTAACTTAGAAAAAATTAAATTACAATGCAGGCATACTGCATTTTCATAGGGCTATTTTAACTAGAATAATATGGCATCAAAGTTCATCTATCAAATCATTGTCCTTAAAGATTGGGAAAGAAAAGGTGGGAGAGAGCTAACCTTGAAATCCTATCGCGTAGCAGCACTGTTCTTACATTATTCATAGACTGTTAAAATACAGTTGGGCTGAGGCCGCTTCTACTGAGAAACACCAGTGACTCTCTGGAATCAGATGTTCGAATGCAGTCAACGTAGGGATTGTACCCAGTACACAGCTTCGGCCCCACTCCCTGGCTGTCAGGAGATTGCCCCGACCACTGTGAGCTTTTATAGCTGGAATCCCAGGAAGCGTTCCAGCCTGTAGTCATCACTCTCAGCCACAAGGGGTCAGCATTCACACCTACTGTAATAAAGATTTCATGGGAAAAAACAAACCACCTTCTTCAGGTTGATTGTAATGAGCTAGCTTAGTGCTTATGTATTTGCCAAATAAAGATCCGCGGAACTGCAGTGTAAAATATTCAGTTCCCACATTCCCTACAAATTGTTTTGCAGTTATTGAAAAATCATGGATTCTGAGAATATGAGAACTACAGGCAGCATGGAGATACGAAGATCCCCAGCTATCTTTGCTCCCATACTGTGCTGAGCAAACACGAACCAATAGAGTATCAGAAACCATCTCCACAACCATCTGAGCCAGGTGTGCACCCCTGACTCGCCCTGAACCCCGCAATATTTCACATCGGGTAAGTGAGATGAAGTAACTCCTTCAATACATGTTTATTAAACACAAAAGCTCCGGCTGCAGGTCAGGGATGAACCAGGCTTTATACTCAGGGCGGTCTGATGCCAAAGCCTGCTTTTGTCTTCCACAATACCTTCAACTTCTTCTTTTACAGGTGAGGAAACAGTATCTAAGAAACTAAACACACTGTTTAAGGGAACAGAGCTCCTTGTTCAGTAGGTTTCTTTACTCCTCCCGCTAACACCAGGTAGAGGTAACCATTACCTTTAGTGACAGCTCTGCCGAGTTGACTATTAAAAAAAAAAAAAAAAAGAATGAGTCAGTGAAAAAGAGAAAGAGAGAGAAAGTCAGGTATTGTGAAATATCTAATTTTCATGAAATCAATAAGAAAGCCAAAATTCCTGAATAAATTATTTTAATTTAAGCTCATTAAAATTTTTGTCTAACTATAGTTTCTTCTCAAAAATGTAATCGTATTATTCCATCTTCTGACTTTAATTACTTCTCCTTCATTCTAATTTATTCTTTAACATTTCTGATGTATATGATTTTTCTCATCCTAACTTCCATGTCTCTTGACAACTTATAATTTTTATAAGTCACCCCTTTATTGAATGCTGTGCAATTTCTTCATCTCTGTCTTTAAGGTAGTTAATTATTAAATCTGTTTCTAATTTTCAATTTAATGGACCTGTTTGCTTTTTAATTTTAAAGATTATATTTTTAATTTCTGTAAATTCACATGTCATTTCTATTTATTTTCAAATTATTTGACCTTTGATCTTTTTTCAAGACGACAATTCTTTCATCTATGTCTTTGATCATTTTAAATATATTTATATTATGCTCCTCAGATTGACATCAGAAGTTTTTAACTTCTTGACATTCTAATAATGTTTCATTTGTGGTAGGTTGTTGCCTCATTTCTTATGGATTTTATAACCTGAGATATGAAAATTAATAAGATGATGTTTTTCAGTGAGAATCCACTGGGGTTATGCAGTCACTCTCAGTATTAATTTACAAGACTTGACAGAACAAAGTACCATAAACTGAGGGGCTTAAACAACAGAAATTTATTTACTCACAGTTCTGGAGGCTGGAAGTCCAAGATCAAGGTGAATGCGGGGTTGGTTTCTTCCAAAGCCTCTCCTTGGCTAGAAGTTGCCTGACTTCTCCATGTGTCTTCATATGGTTTTGGTTCCATGCATGTTCCCTCTTCTAATAAAGACTCCAGTCATATAGGATTAAAGCCTATCCTGATGGCCTCATTTTACCTTAATGATCTTTGAAAGATCCTATCTTCAAATACAGTCACATTCCAAAGTTGGGATCCAGCACATGGAGCTCATGACCCCAAAAGTAGTTTTGTTTACAAGTTTGGGCATATCACCAGCCTAGGACAAGCTTTTATGTTAACTTATTGGCTTGAGTGTTCCTGGATCAATCTTTTAAAGAAGAGGGCCTGGGGTGCTTGGGTGGCTCAGTGGTTAAAGCCTCTGCCTTCAGCTCAGGTCATGATCTCAAGGTCCTGGGATCAAGCCCCACATTGGGCTCTCTGCTCAGCAGGGAGCCTGCTTCCCCCTCTTTCTCTGCCTACTTGTGATCTCTCTCTCCCTGTTAAATAAATAAATAAAATCTTTAAAAATTAAAAAAAAAATTTTTTTTAAGTGAAGAAGAGGGCCTCCGTGTCTTCACCTCCTCTGAGGTGAAGGAAAGAGTGTGACACACTGTTTCACCTCCCTTTGTCACTGGGTGGATATTTTTTTACTACCCATGAAGGTGCATCTATCTGGGAACTCTTACTTCCTATGAATAATTTTCCCTCAAAATCCTACCAACTTTTTACAGTCAGTTATTCCTTTACTAACTTTCATATTACATTTCACATCTTAATGCCTAAACAACTTTTTGAACTAAGCCATTTTCCACTGAAGAATACTATGGAAGCAAAGCAGGACTTGAGGATATCAAAAGAGCCTGTTTTAATCAAATGGGAAAAAATGGTCCTGTGTTAAGTCTCAATTATAGGAGTAACTTTGGCAAACTCTGATTAGAAGTTTAAAAAGACCAAAGAAGTATTTAATTAATGATACCTGCAGCTAATTTAGATCTTTCATAAATCTTAATTCTGAATTTAGTCACTCTAACCTCATCCTTTATAACCAGACATTTTTCCTAATTTTTTTTAAAGATTTTATTTATTGGTATGCCTGAGTGGCTCAGTTGGTTAAGCGTCTGACCTTGGCTCAGGTCATGATCCCATTTGGGCTCCTTGCTCAGCACGGAGCCTGCTTCTCCCTCTGCCTGCCACTTCCCCTTCTTGTGCTCTCTCGCACTCAGATAAACAAACAAATAAACAAGACTTAAAGATTTATTTACTTATTTGATAGAGAGAGAGAGAGAGAGAGCAAGTAAACATGAGCTGGGGGGGGCAGAAGGAGAGGGAGAAGTAGACTCCCCACTGAGCAGGGATGCCCCTCACCAGCCAGGGCTTCATCCCAGGGCCCTGGGATCATGACCTGAGCCAAACGCAGATTCTTAACTGACTGAGACACTCAAGTACTCTTTCCTAATTATTTTTAATAATAAAAAAAAAAAAATTAGGCCTGTGTCCTTTCAAGACACTGAGGTTCAGATACTAAATATCTACTGACTCTTGTATGTATCTGACATACCTCAAGGAATAATCAATAACCATATACTATAGGGCACATATGAAAAAAAAAATTCTATCTAGAACTGATCCACTTTTAACAAAAAATGGAGAGAGCTATATTAGAAAAACTTGGGTCAAGGAAGGTAGACACATATTTAGCCCCAGCTCTCACAGATACTAACTGATGGCCTTGGATGAGTCATTTATGCTCTCTGAGATGCAATTTCTTCATCTTACATAAAACTAGTCTTGGAGCTATTGACAAGCTTAAAATGGAATCATTCATAGCTAATGCTTAAGAGTATACTTGGCATACTGATTTTTCCACCTTTAGCTCATGTCCTCGAACTTTGCTCCAAGTAAATATTTTACTTTTGATGGCTGCATAAGAAATTAATCAGTCTGGTGTTCCCAGCGTCGAGAGCCAAGAATCAACTGCCACTGAGAATACCATTGCCTTTCTAGATTGAATGTAGTTTCTCAACAATCAGCATGAGTCTGGTCTGAAAATTTGGGCCAGGTGTGGGTCTAAAGATGGCCTTCTTCTGAAGATGTTACACTGGACTTGAGGCCACAAACCGTAGTAGGCAGAAGGACAAGATGTGTACTCCTTGCTGTACATGTCCTTTAGAATCCCCTTCCCTTGAGAGTGTGAAGAACCTGTGACTATCCAGGGACATCAGTATCATGATTTAGTTACTAATTGATTGACACAGTTCATCACAAGTGGTATCATCCTGGGTGCACTTGACGTAATCAGCAGAGCCTCTAAAAGAAGGTGAAACCTCAGAGAGATAGTCTCCTGCTCACCTCAAGGAAGGTAGTGAACAGCCATGCTATGAACTCCTGTGGGGGGCGCTGCCTCTGCATTGGGCACCAGTGGTACGACCCCAAGGAATTCTGCCAACACCTGCATGACCATTCAAGGGCACCATGAGTTCCAGATATGAACTGTCATGCGGCCACTACCTTAACTGAAGCCTGGGGAGCCCCTGAATAGAGGACCCAGTCAAGCCAGGCCTAGACTTCTGACCCAAAGGAACTAGGAGATAATAAACTGGTGTTATAAGCCACCAATTCATGGAAATTATTTAGAATAGAAAAGTATTATAGTGCTTTTTGATCTGTAGGGGGTCAACTCTCTTTCCTTAAAAATAACAAAGGCTCACAACTTTTGCTCTGCATTGGTTTCTTTCTTCTTCTTTTTTTTTTTTTTTTTTTTTAAGATTTTTACTTATTTATTTGTCAGAGAGAGAGAGCACACAGATGCTGGGGGAGAAGATGCCAGCAAAGGATGAAGCAGGCTCCCCACTGAGCAAATAGCCAAATGCAGGACTCCATTCCAGGACCCTGAGTTCATGACCTGAGCTGAAGACAGTCACTTAACCAACTGAGTCACCGAGGTGCCACTCTGTATTGGTTTTTAATATCTGTTTACCCAGTAGCACCACAGAACCTCTAGGCAGCCCAGGAATGAGAGAGCATAATCTCTTCAATCACTTTAATATTGTCAAAAGTTATTATTTGGGTACAGCAAAGGTCAATTTGATGCTATGGTTAAATATGCATAGATAGCTTTTTTTTTTTTTGGATTTATTTATTTATTTGACAGAGAGACAGAGCAAGAGAGGGAACACACGCAGGGGAAGTGGGAGAGGGAAAAGCAGGCTCTCCGCCAAAGAGGAAGCCTGCTGTGGGGTTCCATCCCAGAACCCTGGGATCACGACTTGAGCTGAAGGCAGATGCTTAACTGACTGGGCCACCCAGGCACCCCACATAGATAGTCTTATACAGAAAAGGAGACTAATATTTTATGAACAGACATTAAGTCCTTTACTTTATGTGTGCAGATTAATCCTCACAGAGCCTCTAAGATGGCTTTTACTGTTCCCATTGCTCAGATGAGGTCATTAAAGCTCAGAAAGTCTAAATGACTTAGCCAGTCATACAACTAGTAGGTAATAAGGCCAGTACTCAATTATTGAAATGCCTCCGATGGAATATTTTATGTTATTTTGTTTATTTTATTCATGGTATGCTACAAGAATGTGGCTGCCAAATAAACATGAACATCCATAGAAGACTCTCCATTTGAGTTCAAAGAACTTCTCAGAGCTCCAGAAAAGGCATTGTGTAATGAGTTAGAGGAGCTTTCACTTCTTTCCTCTGACGTTCCTGGCTACGGTGTAGACTATATTACATTAGGACTTTGCAGGATGACATGTCGGCTTAGAGATATTTTTTGTTCGCATATTAATTATGAACATCTTTCTTTCCTGGCAGGTTTTCCAGAAGCCAAAACAGGTGGATTGTTTTTCAAGAGAATGTTCAAGGCATGTAATAACATGTTGATTCCTATGGTGAACTTTGTTTGCCTTTTCATTCCCTTAATGTCACATAAAAATATGGATTTCACACAGGAACACTTTCAGTGCAATGCAACAGTACAAATCCAATCCTAAAACTGCCTTTGAGCATCACACAATAACATCGCACTAACTAGCAGCCTCTGGCCTTATGCAATGGGCAGTGTGCATAGAAATATATTAAACTCATCCATCAAAGGACAAAAAAGAAAGATATACTTTAAGGAATGTGTTCATGCCCAACATTGCTGAAACACTCTTGCTCCTTGTTGTACCCGAGTTTTCGGGTCTGAGAGACCACCAAGGAGCCAACACGGATGCAATCACACGGGGGTTTATTTAACAAGCTACAGTGGAGTAGGGACTTGGGCCCCGAACCAGATTACAGTCAGAGTTTTTAAAGGCAGAGTAGGGGTGGACTCGGAGGTGGGTGAGGGCAAAGGGGATTATGGGTAATGTAAGTTTCTAAGGAATTTTGGAAGCAAGGTCTCCAGGACCTTGAGGGGCTAGCTATTGTTGGGAGAAAGGTTATTTATTACCAATAATAAAAATCTTCTCGTGAGACCCTTTAGATGTATATCAGTGGGCCATATGCTTGGGAATGCTTCTCGACACTATCTTGGAGGTTTAGAGATAAAGGAATTGTTAAAGTAAGCTTACAGGATCCTGGTCGGACCTGTTGGGGTAGGAGGTTGGTCAGGCTAGGATTGTCCTTAGCAAAACCTCAAGGTGAGGGCAGTTGAGTCCCCAGGGGAGAGCCACTCTGTCTGTTTCAAGGGCTTGTCGGTAGGTAAGGAATTTTAATGATTTTCTTCTGTCTCTGTTTTCCACATCACACCCTCCTTCTCATTTAGTTGATCCTGGATACTTGTAAGAAGCATAAGACATGTCCCATTGTTAACTTCAGGATTTCAAATAGCAGGGTATCATTAAAATAATTTCAATGATATACTAGTAGATTGATGAGAAAAGTTATACTTTTAAATGTAGTATCATACTGTAATTGTCAAATTTGTTCATAATTATTTTTGAAACAGCAAACATCATTCATTCTCTCCTATGCATTCCTCAGAGCCCAATGTGATGTCCATTTACCTTAATCAAAGAGAAACTACAAGATCTTTTGGTTAAAAGAAATGAAAGTCAAGTAATTTTGCAACTTGGGGTTTCTTTTAGTTGTCTTGTGTTTTTTTTGTATCTATTTTTCCCTGAAATAAAATTTAATTGAAAATTTTTACTTCGATTTTGTCTTTTTATTCCTTTAGTTCTAGAAATAGCATTGAATCATCCAGAAGTTTTCTGGAGTCTTGTTCTACCTCCTCATCCAAATCTCCAACACACCAAACAGCACTTGACCCCACCAGAGAAGAACACAGATGGTCTGGTGATAGAGTAGTGGAAAACCTTAGTTTCTAAACTCTGGACAAAATTATCATATGTAAAACAATTTTTACTTTATCTAGTTATTTGTTCTCAGTAAATAGAAAAAGAAATCCTTAGTGAGAAAAAACACCTTTTGCTATTGGTGTAGGGTTTTTTTGAAGTAGTGTTGTTGAGGTTTGGGACCTATAGCCAAGAAAGAATTCTCCAAAGAGAATCAGTGCAAAGAGGTGCTTTTATTAAAGCAGGGGGACCGAACTCATGGGTGGGAAGACCTTCAGCCCAGGGCTCCTGAGGAACAACTATTGCTTAGTTGGGGATTGGAGGAAGTAAAGGGAAGGGAGGTTCTGAGGATTTTCGTATGCTAATGAAGACTCACAGAATATAGGAGGCCTTGCTATTGTCAAACTAAAGTTGTTTTTCCCTCTAGCAAGGCATTAACATTAAGACCGTTGGGAACCTGGGAGGAATCTTCTGCAGATCCCAAGTAATTGTCACCGGGCTCCAGGTTGTAAAGATGTTTAATCTACACTTTCTTTTGTCTTTGTTTGCCACTTCACTTTGAAGAGGAGCAAATCTGAATGTGAATGAGTTTCCCAGTATTTTTTGAGAGCATTACTTCCCCAGTAGGAGAGATTTAAAAAAAGCAAACACTGGAAACCTGCGTGGGGAAAAGAAGAAAGGAAAAGGGTGAGGTATAACACAAAGACCTAGATTTGCAAGGAAGAGTGCTGTGTTGGAACTGGAAAGAAGGGTGCCATGAAGATCAAAATACAATGATGGGGAGTGGGAGAAAATGTATGACTAACAGTTAAGGGCAAAGGCTCACATTAGATCAAGATGATGTGGGAAACAAAGGCAGAAGAAAAATTATTAAATTTCCTTACCACCTACAGCCCATTGACAAGTCCTTGAAAGAGGTAGAGTGACATTCTTCTAGGGATTCAACGGCCTCAATGTTAATACCTTCCTAAGAGCAAAAGGCAATCCTAGTCTGACCACCTCTCCTCCCCAAGATTTTGTAATCCTACTTTAACATATAAAAGTTCCTTTGGAAATTTCCTTTATCTCTAAATCCCCAATATACATGTTGGCAATCAACCTCCAAACATATGGCTTACCGATACACATCTAAAGGATCTCATGACTAAGGGTTTTTGTTTTTGTTTCTGTTTTTAAAGATTTTATGTTGGGTCCCCCAATAATGGGTCCATGGTCAAAGGAGTGAGACTGATACAAAGCGAAGGTCAAGCAAAGCTTTATTTCATGCCAAGCATCAAGAATCAGACTGATTGTCAAACAAACTGGCCAGGGCCGCCCCTTACAAGAGAGGACAACCCCTCCCTGCTTTCCACACTAACTTTTATAGAGCAAAGGCCATGTGGTTGGGCCTGGCCACACACAGGTGGCTAATTGCATTATAATTCACCCCACAGTAGCTATGGAAACTAGCCTATCACCTTGGTAGCTAGGAGACAGTATGTGCCCCCACAGATTCAATGTCTCCACCTGACCTGATCCACCCTTGTATTTGGGCTGTTACCTGGGACTAGTGTCCCAGACTTGCTTTTAAGTAAGTTCCCCTGGAGGGGGAGGGGTGTCAGGGTCAATTTAAGTTTTACTGCATAAACAACAAAATGGCTGTTCAACTGAGGTGGGGCTGCTCTTGCTAAATAGGCCCTTACATTTATTTATTTGTTTGAGAAATAGAGAAAGGCAAAGATAGTGAGAGAGAGTAAGTATGAGTGGGGAGATGAGGGTAAAGCAGGCTTCCAGCTGAGCAAGGAGCCCATGGGGGCCACAATCCCAGGACTGTGGTATCATGACCTGGGTGGAAGGCAGACGATTAACTGACTAAGCCACCCAGGCGCCCCATGACTAGGGTTTTATTAGACAGTAATAATTGACCTTTTCTCAATGCCATGGAAAACCTGAAGTGACTGAGCAAACTCAAGCTGCACAGGAGAAAACAGGGAAAATTTAGCTTTATTATCACCAGTGGGATCCCTTCACAAAGGCTGAGCACCTGATAGGTTTAGGAGTGAGTATTTAGGGTTACAGGTAATGGGGGATGGTAACCGGGCATTTTCGTGGTCTCTCAAGGCCAAATGGCCCCTTCAAATGGAAGTATAATCTATGCAGAGGTGTTTCAGGAGAGTGCTAAGTCACGGCGTGGGGGTGGGGGTGGGGAGGGAACTTGTTTCTTTTTCTTTTCTTATTCAAACAGGACAGGCCTCTGGTTTTTTTCCTCTGTCTCAGCAGGAGCATTGACTTGTTATCTTATCTTAACCAAATAGGATGGCTATTTGGTCTTTTCTTGGCCTTAGCAGGAGCAAAGGAGAGCCTGGGAAGGAAAGGGACTGGAGCCTGGGAGTCTATATCCACCTCACCAATAATGGCTAGCCCCCTCAAGGTCCTGGAAACTTTGCTTCCAAATTCCTTAGAGACTTATGCTATCCCTAACCCCCTCCCAACTTGAAAGTATATAATGGGCCACTACTCATGACCCCAGTACAGCTCTTACTGCCCATGGGTCCTGTCCCCATGTTTTAATCAACTTTTTGCATCAATAACGTCTCAAGAATTCTTTCTTGGCCATCAGCTTCAAACCCTAATGTCCTTTCCTACATCAGAGAGGCTTACATTTTATCTGATGAGTAATAGTAATATGCAAAATTAAGTATATTGATAAAAGGAGGAGTCATTTGGAGAGGTTCCTATGATGGCCTGATGGTCCAGGAGAGGGAGAGTTAGTTATGACACTGCTCTGTGTTCTGCAGAATCTAGATTGAAGCCTGTCCTTCTTATTTTTCTTTATGATCTCAGCACAGGCCCTAGACTAAAATGGAAATAGTATAAAAGTTTGTTGGGTGTGAAAATGGAAATGAAGAGACATGAACTTGAATGATAGCCATTGAAAGGAACACCTCTATAAGGGGAGTGCCAGTCCCGTGCAGCCATTTAGGGCTGTGGACAGACAGAGGACCTGCTGCCTTCAACCTGTGGCTACCAAGATCACAAGGAGCCTTCATCCAGCAGAATAAGGATGATCAAGAAGAAACAGAAAATCTGAGTAGACCTAAAATGAGTAAAGAGATTTAATCAGTGAACAAAAACCTCCCAACAAAGAAAAGTTCAGTACTAGATTACTCCACTGGTGAATTCTACCACGTACTTAAAGGACTAACAGTAATCCTTCTGAAGTTATTTTAAAAACAGAAATAGAAGCACATCCCAATTCATTCTATGAAGCCAATACTATCCTGATACTGATGCCAGACAAAGATACTACAAGAAAAGTATAGACCCTTATCCCTTGTTATGCAAAAATCCCCAACACAACACCAGCAGCCTGGAATTTCTCACTAGAGTAATTATGGAAGACAGAGAAATTTTTTAAAAAAAAAAATCCAAATTGGAAAAGAAATCTAACATATATGTATAAAATTCTGAATAATCCACACATAAACACACAAAGCTGTTAAAACTAATAAATGAATCCATCAAAGTTACAGAATGTTAAATCAACACTCAAATGATTTAGTTGTATTTCTATGCACAACAATCTGAAAAGAAATTAAGGAAATGCATATACAACAGCATGAAAACAAATGAAATACTTAGAATTAAATTCAGTAAAGGAAGTGCAAAATTTGTTCATTGAAAACTACAAATCATTGTTGAAAGAATTAAAGAAGACCTAAATAAACTGAAAGACATCCCATGTTCATGGAATGGAAGGATTAATATTGTTAAAATGAAACTATTACCTAAATAATCTATAAATTCAATGCAAACCCTATCAAAATCCCAACAGATATTTTTACATATATGGAGAAATCAATCAAACTCACATGAAATTTCAAGAGATCTTGAAAAGCCAAAACAATAATGTAAAAGAAGAACATAGTTGGAGAACATACACTTTCTGATTTCAAAACTCACTATAACGCTACATTAATCAAACCAGTGAGGTAATGAAATAAGGATAGACCTATAGATCAACAAAATAGAATTGAGAACCCAGAAATAAATCTTTGCATCTATGGTCAACATGTAAATATTTGACAACAAAATCTTAAGAAGCATAATCTTCAACAAATGGTGCTTGGAGAGTAGATTTCCACATGCTAAAGAATAAAGTCAATGGGGCACTAGGGTAGCTCAGTTGGTTAAGTGTCTGCCTCTTGATGTTCATTCAAGGCATGATCTCAGGGTTGTGAGATGGACCCCCAGGTTGGGCTCACACTGGGCATGGAGCCTGCTTAAGATTCTCTCTTCCCCTTTCCCTCTGCCCCTCCCCCTCCAAAGAAGAATAAAGTTGGACCATACTTTACATCATACACAAAAATCTAGGATCAAGAACATAGATTTAAGAGCAAAAAACTATAACCTCAGCTGCAGCAACTTCTTCCTAGAAACATCACCAAAGGCAAGGAAAGCAAGGGCAAAAATGAACTACTGGGACTTCATCAAGATCAAAAGCTTTTGCACAGCAAAGGAAACAGTTAACAAAACCAAAAGACAACTAACAGAATGGGAGAAGATATTTGCAAACGACATATCAGATAAAGGGCTAGTATCCAAACTCTATAAAGAACTTATCAAACTCAACACCCAAAGAACAAATAATCCAATCAAGAAATGGGCAGAGGACATGAACAGACATTTCTGCAAAAAAGACATCCAGATGGCCAATAGACATATGAAAAAGTACTCAACATCACCTGGCCTCAGGGAACTACAACTCGAAATTACAATGAGATACCACCTCACACCAGTCAGAATGGCTAAAATTAACCAGTCAGAAAATAACAAATGTTGGAAGGGATGCAGAGAAAGGGGAACCCTCCTACACTGGAAAGGAATGCAAGCTGCTGTAGCCGCTCTGGAAAACAGCATGGAAGTTCCTCAAAAAGTTGAAAATAGAGCTACCCTATGACCCAGCAATTGCACTATTGGGTATTTACCCTAAAGATACAAATGTAGTGATCCAAAGGAACACGTGCACCTGAATGTTTATAGCAGCAATGTCCTCGATAGCCAAACTATGGAAAGAACCTAGATGTCCATTAGCAGATGAATGGATAAAGAAGAGGTGGTATATATATACAATGGAATACTATGAAGCCATCAAAAGAAATGAAATCTTGCCATTTGCAACACTGTGGATGGAACTAGAGGGTATTATGCTGAGTGAAATAAGTCAATCAGAGAAAGACAATTATTATCTCCATGATATGAGGAAGTTGAGAGGCAACATGGGGGGTTTGGTGGATTGGGAAGGAAAAAAATGAAACAAGAGGGGATCAGGAGGGAGACAAACCATAAGAAACTCTTAATCATACCAAATAAACTGAGGGTTGCTGGGGGTAGGGAGGTGTGGAGAGGGTGGTTGGGTTATGGACATGGGGAGGGTATGTGATAAGGTGAGTGCTGTGAAGTGTATAAGCCTGACGATTCACAAACCTGTACCCCTGGGGCAAATAGTACATTATATTTTAATTTAAGGTAAAAAAAAAAATAAAAAATAAAGAGCAAAAACCTATAAGACTCTTAGAGAAAAAAAGGGGCAAATATTCATGAACTTGGGTTTGGCACTAATTCCTTAACTATGACATGAAAAACACAGGCAACAACAACAAAGATAAATTGGATTTCTTCAAAATTTAAAATGTCCATCAAAAGACATCATCAAAAGAATCAAAAGACAACTCATGGAATGGAAGGAATATTTGCAAATTACATATCTGATAAGGGGTTAATATCCAGAATATGTTAAAAAACCTCTACAACTCAACAAAAAAAGGACAAACAACCCAAGTTTTTTAAAGGATGAAAAAACTTGAATTGGCATTTCTCCAAACACAAATGGCTAATAAACATGCTAAAAGATGTCAAAATAATGATTTTAGAGAAATGCAAAGCAACACCATTGGATATTACCACACATTTACTAGGATGGCTATAATCCAAAAAACGGAAAATTGTGTTGATGAAATGATGGGAAAAATGTAACTCTTGCTTCTGTGGAAAACAGTTTGGTGGTTCCTAAAACAATTAAACATAGAGTTATTATATGACTCAGCAGTGTACTCTGAGATATAACAAAAAGAACTGCAAACAGCATCTCATACTTACATTCCAATGTTCACAGCAGCATTATTCACAATAGAAAAAGATTGAAATAACACAGGTTTCTATCGATAGATAAATATATAAACAAAATGTCATATATATATATATATTTATATTTATATATATATATATATAAATAAAATACTAGCCATAAGAAAGAATGAAGTTCTAATACATGCAACAACATGAATACATGAATGAACCTTGAGAACATTACGCTAAATGAAATAAGCCAGACACAAAAGGGTAAATATTGTATGATTCCCCTTATATGAACTATCTAGAACAGGCAAATTCATGAAAAAGAAAGTAGATCAGAGGTTACCAAGGTCTAGAGGAAGAAAAGAATGAAGAATTAATGAGTACACAATTTTGGGGGGGGAGGATGATGAAAGTGTTCTATAAGTAGATTGTGGTAATAGTTACATTACATTGTAAATGTACTTAATGTACATGTACATGTACATAATGTCACTCAATTGTACACTTAAAAATGTTTAAAATGCTAAAAATCTATGTGTATTCTGCTATAATTAAAAAAATAAACATACGCAAAACTCGATTCTGTATTTTTCTATTACTCATTTCAACTCTCATAAAATAACTCGGTAAAACTGTAGTTTGCAACACTTCTCACAGTGGATACTGATCAGCAATTCGCAGAACAGCACTGTTTTGTGGACCACTGTAAGGAGCACTGATCTGAAGCAAGACATTTCACCTAAATATGCCTCCATTTCTCCAGAGATAAACAGTGAATAATTGCATTGCTTACCTTCTCTGGCTTTATGTGAATGGAATTAGATCATGTATGGGAATTACTCAGCACAGCCCTGGCACAATAATCTTTAGTTCCTATTTGTTCATTCTCACGTATCACGTTCTACATTTTAAATTGTTGATATGTATGCTTTATTAATTCTTTTTTTTTTTTTTTAGATTTTATTTATTTATTTGACAGAGATCACAAGTAGGCAGAGATGCAGGCAGAGAGAGAGAGAGAGGGAAACAGACTCCCTACTGAGCAGAGAGTCCGATGTGGGACTCGATCCCAGGACCCTGAGATCATGACCTGAGCCGAAGGCAGAGGCTTAACCCACTGAGCCACCCAGGCGCCCTGCTTTATTAATTCTTAAAAAGAAATTTTTTTTAAGCTCAAAACTGCTTTATCCATTCTTTATTGATATTTGACTCTACTCTGCATTCTAATTCTGGCTAGTATATACCATACTGCATGGCATTTATTTTTTATGTATTTGATATCTATGCAGACTACCTATTTAAGAGCAAAGATCATGCTTTCTCATGACAAAATCACTAGTGCTCAGCAAAATTTCTGCTGTGTAATAGCTCTCAGTAATGCTTATTGAACAGTTTCTGACCCCACCCCTCCATGCCCCAACTTCACCCTACAGTGCTAAAGACAATCTTGCACTGAAGAGACACAAAATAAGCTTGTATGGTCTAACTGTAACCTCGATTTGGTTGGTCATTAGGTTCCTATGACATTTTGGTATTATTTAAATTGTGGCCTTAAAGAGCAGTCATTTACAGTGTGAGTCATCTGTGAAGAAATTCCTGGAGCGTATGATATTCAAGTGCCCTTTGTTCTCATTACTAAATAGCAGAGAACATTAAACCACCCACATTCAACCTCCCACTACAGTAACGAAGCAAGTCACAGCCTTCAACATGACTCCTGAGGAATCCTACAGACCACAGCCAAGCCAAACCAGGGGACAGCCCTAGGTGGTTTGCAAGTTTGAAGCACAAGACTGAATTCTATATAAAGAAAAAAAAATCCCAAAACTAAACCCCCCCCAAAAAAACCACACACACACACACAAAACCAATGACAACAATCCCTCTTTTGATTTTTTATTTCATCTCCTCCAACAGACATTCCAGACTTACGCCTCTCAAAAATAAAGTAAAATAAAATAAATATAACAGCAATAATAACTCATTCATGGATGCTGGAAAAGTCTGTTGAAAGGAATATAGGCGACTGTATACATGGAATACGGACTATATATAAACTATTCGCTGAATGATTCATGAAATTGATTACAGAAATTACTTCAGTTAATTAAATCCTAAACTAGCTGTTCTTAAAAACAAATCAACAAACCTCTTCCATTAGTCCTCAGGTGAAGAGAGATGAGGTAAAGTGCCACCTTTTAAAATTTTAAACATTTGGGAATCAGAGAGCGCACGCAGATTTCTTCTTCGACTGTTGTTAAGTGCTACTTAAATATAAATGAGAAATAATTCAGTGGGTTTCTAACACTATCTTCATTAAGGTAAAGCTATAAAAGGAAAGTTTTAGCCTGAAATGATAATTTCCAAAAATGGAATAGGATCTATGTGTTCTGCCTAGATGTACCATACAAACACAGGGTTCAGTGGCCGGTGGGTGGATGGCGTTAACTGTCTGCCGTAAGTGTTAATTCTCTACACCACCTTCTAATTGGGGACTCCTCAGTCATTCACTAGTAATCTCATTTCAGACCAAGTATACCAGGCTAAAGAAGGATCTGACTCCCATAAATAAAACAACACAGGAGAATTGCATTTTTCCACTCTTCTTTTTAACTTTGCCAAGGAGCCCTAACTTTGTGCCAACGTATATGTTGACTCAAAGTAATGCTAGAGCCGCTTTATTAGGCTGATCTCTAAAACAGCCATAAAAACAGAAGAACTACACTTTTCTTTTCTCACTTTGTTCCTCCATTCCCACAAATATTACTATTTGATTATCACTGACTTTCCTTACATGTTTTATTTTCCTAGGTACACTTAATTGGCAATTAAAAATAAAATGAAAATCTGTTATAAAATATCCAACGACAATATTGCCTCAAAATTCTGACTTCAAATATTCTCGGCAGTGCTGGATATAGAATCCGGGGAAAAAAATATACTTCTAATTTAAAAGATTATCTAGGTTAACCAAATATATTGCAGCTACATATACTGTATAAAACTTTCAAGATTTTCAGCTGTTTTGGGTTTTCCTTTTTGGCATTAGAAAGGGGGGGGTAATATTTTTCTAGTCCTCATTGTTTGTTATTTCAGACCAAAAATTTAATGAAGTTTTAGAAATATATGGGAGAAATTACATAAACAGGACTGATAAATAAAAACCACCCTTCCTCTTTTCAGGACATATAACAATTCAAATTTGAGACATTTTATCATCGTTCTGTCTTTTCACTCACCTGGAGAGTGAGAGAGACCTGACCCTGCTCTATTCCTCTTCTATTCTTCCTCACCAAGGGGCCACGCATGAACCCTTGTCACTGACAAGTTGCACTAAGAGGCTGAATGAGACATTATTCCCAACATGGCCAACTGATGCCCCAGTGTCTTCCAGCTCATGCAACTTCTTGGTCCAGACGGAAAGTATTTTATTATTTATTTGTATATGAAATATATGTACATATATATTTTTAGAAATTCTGTATTTTTTAATAGATTTTATTTATTTGACAGACAGAGATCATAAGTAGGCAGAGCAGCAGGCAGAGAGAGAGGAGGAAGCAGGCTCCCCACGAGAAGAGAGCCCGATGTGGGACTCGATCCCAAGACCCAGAGACCATGACCCGAGCCGAAGGCAGACGCTTAACGACTGAGCCACCCAGGCGCCCAAAATTTCTGTATCTTATGATGTTCTAACATCGTAAAATTTTGCTATTGAGAGGGGACTGACTTCCAGTGCCAGCCAATTCCTAGAGATAGCAAAAGGCTAGGCCAGCAGCTCACCTTTCACATGCAAACTAACCATGCAGAGTGCCTTGGCCCAACTACTTCCTTTACTCCAAACCAACATATCTCCTGCCCTAGATCATGCCAGGGCCCAGTTACCAGGCAATGAGAGACCACCCCTATAGCTCAGGCCTTCCAGAATTATTCAAACAAGCCAGTCCTAAACTGTTCATAAGCCCTGCCTTTCCTACAGAAACTACAAGAAATGCTTTGGCCTAAGCTCTCCCTTCCCTCCTCCTTCCAGTCCTGACCAGAGCCCTGTGCGTCCCCGGTGACACTGTGTGGTGGGGCATGCCTCCTCCTCTTGGGAAAGGTAAGTAATAAATTCTTCTTTCAATGCCATTGAATTCTCTGTATCTTAACTCAGTCACTTCTATAAATTAGAATCCCACAGACACAAATGCAACAAGTATCATAAGTGATACATACGCAAACATAATTCTTCTGGGCTCTCTTACTTTAGCATTTTGCTGGAAGACAAGCCACCTATTAAAATTAATTAGTAAACGACAAATATGTACACAGATTTGTTAAGAAAAAAAAATTAGAGTCCGTTAGCTTTGCTTTGCTTTTGGCCTTCAAAAGGCACTTAATTAGGCATCAATTTTATTTCAAGGGCCTTTCCTAAAACTTGCCTGAATTGCCAGATACGATGGGTTTCAAAGTGAAAATGTACAGCTTCTCGGTAAAATTATTGCAATAGCCATCTGTTTGGTATCATGCTGTGTTGGGTGGCTTCTGCATGCTTTCTGATTAGAATGCGGTATAGACCTTGATGACCCAAGTATAGACCTTGATGGCCCATGATGTCAGAACAAGGGTTTAATGGAGAGCTGAGCTTTAAATCACTCACATTCTTTAAGCTTTTGTGTAAGACATAGCAGGCCCTCTGCTGGTGGTAACAATGGATTGTACTGTCCTATAGAACACATTCTTTACCAAACACAGATACTCTCTATGGTGGTAGTTAACCTTCTTTGTGCAACAGACTCTTCTCCGGAGGCTTCTAGAAATACTTATGGCCACATTGCTGTGCAAGATGGTTGGTTTTAGTACTGACAGCTCAAACATTGAGATACTTTAAAATTCCCTTGGATGATTTTAATCCTTAACCAGAGCTGAGAATACTCATTTATATGGTATCATCCTTTATCTCAAGGCCCTGTATGAACATTATGATGTTATTTTTATGAAACATTACTGTTAATTTTAATTTTTAAATATTTTAATTGTTTAGTTTTATAAAATGTTAATTTTATAAAATCTGAAAACTCTAGCCCCATTAGGTAGGTGGATTTCATAAGGGCGGTATATCTAATAGCAGAAACTCTTATAAAAGAAAAAAAAAAATCCCAAGAAAAAGCAGCATTGTTTAATGACCAGAGCTTTGGTGTAGCATTAGGAATTTTGACCCAGAGTTACCACCTACTTGCTGAGATTCTGGATAACTCACTGAAATCATCTGTCTGCCTGAGTTTCACTTGTTAGGGTCTATTTTGTGGAACTTCCAAATGATCACAATTCAAAGTAAATGTAAGTGAGAATAAAAAAGAAAACTGTAGGGGCACTTGGGTGGCTCAGCGGGTTGAACCTCTGCCTTCGGCTCGGGTCACGATCCCAGCATCCTGGGATTGAGCTCCCCATGGGGCTCTCTGCTCAGCAAGGAGCCTGCCTCCCCCTTTCTCTCTCTGCCTACTTGTGATCTCTCTCTCTTTCTCCCTCTCTGTCAAATAAATAACTAAATAAATCTTCAAAAACAAAAAACAAAAACTGTAGATGGCACTGTATCAATAAATAAAGAGTAAATTTTAGTTACCAGCCAAGTAAAGTTTAGTATTCTGTTAAAATGTGCATTTAAAGCATTAGAGAAAACACCCTGGACAAATCCATTTGTGTTTATGGAAAAAGGAAACACCCTCATGATGCATAATTGTGTCCTCCTTTGCTTACTATTCTTCAGATCTTTTTGTAGGATCCTTCTTGCACATATGGCAGTCAGTGAAGTTGTTTTGAGTGACCCATGGTGTGTTATTAACAAAGAGAAATGTCTTTCTCATTCTATTTTTTTTTTCTCATTAAACTTTTGTGTTAATGGGTCTCAAAATTCTGTGACAGATTTTTGGTCAAGTTGTTTCCATTAAAAAATATTGATTTTAAAAACTCATAACTTAAAACTGCTCCCCCCGTACGCACACACAAATGGTCCGCAAAACACTCTCCTTTCCTTCTGAAGGTTTGGCAAGGCACTGTTATCATTAACCAGTCTTCTACTATTAAACTTAAATGGCCAATTGACAAGTAGTTCTGAGACTGTTCTGCCACCACTGATTAAGACTGGGGTGGCAGGTATTGGGGACATTACTCACTTAGCCTTCTGAGCTTTCTGGGCAGACTCAGTGACTTTGCCAGCTCCAGCTGCCTTCTTGTCCCCGGCTTCGATGACACCCATGGCAACCATCTGTCTCATGTCATGAACAGCAAAATGGCCCAGAGGAGGATAGTCAGAGAAGCTCTGAACACACAATGGCAGCATCACCAGATTTCAAGAACTTGGGACCATCTTCCAGGTTTTTTCTAGAACATTGATCTATTTTCTCCTTCAGCTCAGCAAGCTTGCAAGCAATCCAGCACAGGTACATATCCAGCACTGATTTGGCCTGGATGGCTCAGGATTATCACCTGAGCCGTGAAACCAGCTGCTTCCATTGGTGGGTCATTTTTGCTGTCACCAGCCACATTCCCACAACAAACATCTTTGACAGATACATTCTTGACATTGAAGCCCACATTGTCCCCAGGAAGAGCCTCACTCAGAGCTTCATGGTACATTTCAACAGACTTGACTTCAGTTGTAACATTGACTGGAGCAAAGGTGACCACCATGCCAGGTTTAAGAGCACCTGTCTCCACTCGGCCCACAGAAACAGTACCAATACCACCAATTTAGTAGAGGTCCTGGAGAGGCAGATGCAAGGGCTTGACGGTTGAATGAGTTGGTGGCAGAACAGAATCCCGAGCTTCAGGCAGTGTGGTTCCATGGGCATTTCCATCTTTATGGGTGACTTTCCATCCCTTGAACCAAGACATCTTAGCATTTGGCTCCAGCATGTTGTCACCATTCCAACCAGAAATTGGCACAAATACTACTGTGTTGGGGTTGTAGCCAATTTTCTTAATGTAAGTGTTAAATTAACTTCCTTAATGATTTCCTCATATCTCTTCTGGCTGTAGGATGGCTCAGTGGAATCGATTTTGTTAACATCAGCAATTAGTTGGTTTACACCCAGTATGTAAGCCAGAAGGGCGTGTTCACAGGTCTGCCCATTCTTGGAAATACCGCCTTTAAGTTCACCAACACCAGCAGCAACAATCACGACAGCACAGTCAGCCTGAGATATGCCTGTACTCATATTTTTGATAAAGTCTCTGTGTCCTGGGACATCAATGATGGTCACATAATACTTGCTGTTCTCGAATTTCCACAGGGAAATATCAATGGTGATACTATATTCACATTCACTTTCAGTTTATCCAACCCCAGGCATAGTTGTAGGAGCCCTTTCCTATCTCAGCAGCCTCCTCCTTAAATTTTTCGATATAGATCAGAGGACCAGTAGCAATAGGCTTGCCCAAATCTACATGTCCAATGACGACAATGTTTTTGGTGACAACTCCAAGACGTTAGTTCTTGCTCTTCTTACATTTAGCTCTTATTACCAGGCTATGAGGTGATTAATGGAGTCTTTTCTTTTTTTGAGACAGATGAGAAATTTGTGTATAGAAATCTAAGAATCATAAGAATTGTATGGTCTGATTTCATCAATGCCGCTTAAATATTAAGATTAATTTCTAAATAAAAATAAATCTAAAAGCATCAAATTATAAGTATGGAAAAATATAGAAGAAAACCATTTAGCTGGTTATAAAAAATAGCTAATATTTATTGAGTACTTACTCTATACCTAGACCTGAGTTAAGAACTCAAGAAAAATTATCTTATTTGACAAAAGCTACAAAAAGTAGCTTTATACTGTAGTATTTAATCTTGCTTTTTTCTTCATTAACCTGTTATATTCAGCAACTTAACTGGGTTGAAAATCAAAGTTTTCTTTTTGAAGTCTTAATTATCTACCAGTTACTATAAACTAGAGTCACTATGTTTCATCAATTCTCATGTATTAATCTGCATTAATCTTGCATTAATCTCGACTCTTCCCTTTTTTATTGAAAGCATCTTCCCTAGGCTTGCCTCACCAGGCAAGCCCTGTTCAATTCCTTCATTTTTATTTGCTGGAGCAACTTTTTATCTTCACATATCCCCTTTCTCGATCCTCCTTTGCCTTTTATTCCTGTGTATGTATTATCACTGTATCATATACATGCCATATGCCATATATATGGCATATATATGTATATATACACATATATATCCTATAGTCATACAGAATAGCTGACTAAGAGAAATGGAGACAGAAAATTACAATGCTTTTGTGGAAGACATATTCATTCTGTGGGAAATTGGTACTTTCCAATTTAATTACTTAGGCTACCTTTTTTTTTTTTTTTAAGATTTATGTATTTATTTGAGAGAGAAAGCATAGGTTCACGAGCATGGGTGGGGAAAGGCAGAGGGAGAAAAGCAGACTCCCCGCTCAGCACAGAGCCTGACCTAGCGCTTAATCTCATTACCCTGAGATCATGACCTGAGCCGAAATCAAGAGTGGGACACTTAACTGACTGAGCCACCTGGATGCCCCTTAGCTTACTTTTGAAAGCATCTTTAAAACTTTATAACTTTTAATCTTCCATACTATGGAATACATGGACTAAACTTTAAAGTAAACATTTGAGTCATAAGCGAAATTTGTTATTAAATGTCACTGCTAAATAATTGGTTTCATCTGGAAGCAAGCAATAGAAAATGTGTAGGGGAAAGCTAATTCTAGAATATTCTGAATGTAGATGCAAGGACAGCTGAAAATGTTCTGGTTTGCCACAGTAAGATGGTCTTAAGTGAGTAACAATTCGAACAAGAACGTTTCCTTCCCAGAGAGTCCTAGAGAGAGAGATGGGGAAAAGTCTGGAAAAGAGGCTGTTGAGAAAAGACAGAACAACTGAAAGAAACATAATTTTCAAAAGTCTTTTTCTTTCCAGGGTTTTGGTACACGCCTGGCATTCTTCTGGTTTCATCCTACCATTGAAATGGGATTCGTTCTTGCATGGACCTGCAATATAATTAGGAAAATGCAAGGTACTCAGAAGCAAAAACCATCCTTTTCTCTGTATTATCCAAGAGGATAATTTACAGAAAATGCCAGTTTAGTTAAGTGACATAGATTGTGCTAATTCAGCTGGATAGAGTAAGGTTGACAGGCATAATTTTATAAAGGAAACAGAGCAGAACTATCATTTTGTCAAATAGAACATTTGTAACTACATTCCTAAAGTAAAGCACTTCATAATGCTTGAATCAGAATACCACAATAGCAAAGAAATACATGGTGGCTTGAAAAAAGACCTTTTCATTCAAAATATGGGCCAAAGACCAACAGCAACAGCTCTGTGTCTTCTGAGAGCTTATTTAGAAATGCAGAACAGGGACGCCTGGGTGGCTCAGTGGGTTGAGCCGCTGCCTTTGGCTCAGGTCATGATCCCGGAGTCTTGGGATAGAGTCCTACATTGGGCTCCTTGCTCAGCAGGGAACCTGCTTCTCTCTCTGCCTCTCTGCCTGCTTGTGTGCTCTCTCTCTCCTTCTCCTGACAAATAAATAAATAAATAAATAAAATCTTAAAAAAAAAGAAAAGAAATGCAGAACTAACATTTGCATTTTAACAGATGCCCAGGTGTTTCTTCTGTGTGCCAGAGGGAGAAGATTTAGAATTCCTAATCTATTTGGGGGAGTGAAATGTATGGAGGAAAAAAGAATGCCTTTCTAGCACCATTTATTTATTTATTATTTATTTATATTTATTTATTTATAAGATTTTATTTGTCAGAGAGAGGAAGAGAGAGTGCACTCAGGCGCACAGCAAGGGGGAGCTGCAGGCAGAGGGAGAAGCAGGCTCCCTGCTAAGCAGGGTGCCCAAAGTGGGGCTGGATCCCAGGACTCTGAGATCCTGACCTGAGCCAAAGGGAGACACTTAACCTAGTGAGCCACCCAGGAGCCTTCTAACCCTTTTTAAATGGGTGATCTCCACAAAACTGTAGCTTGTATTATTTATCTTTGTACCACTTACACCTAGTAGTAGCTGGTTTAAGATGGCAATAAAATGTTTGCCGAATGAGTAAACTAGTTAATGATCCTCTTTTAAACTGTTTCGGACAAAGGCAAGGTTGAGATATACTGACAGAGAGAGGTTTAAGTCTCCCAGGCTGGCATTTTGTTATAGCAGCCCTAGCAAACTAATACAGATGAAGAGATCCCTCAGTGAGGTATTTCCCCTCAGCAGTTTAAAGATCCCCTCCTAAAGCTGTGGAGAATTAGCTGGAATAGTTGACCATTGGACAGTGTGGAGGTCAGGCTCACTGACCCCGCCCACAGTCAAATATCTGTGTGTAACTTTTGACTTCCTCCCAGATTTAACTACTAATAGTACAGTGTTGATCGGAAGCCTTCCCAACAACATAAACAGACATTTAACACATATTTCATATGTTATGTCTATTATATACTGTACTCCTATAGTAAAGTAAGCCAGAGAAAAGAAAATGTTATTAGGAACATCATAAAGAAGAGAAAATGCATTTATAGTACTGTATTTATCCAAAGAAAAATCCATATATCAGTGGACTTGTGCAATTTAAACCTGTGTTCAAGGGTAAACTGTAGTTGTTTCTGTCTTTTCCCTCTGGCTTCCTTAATATTTTTTTCCTTTATCATTTGTACCATATTCTAACTGAATATTTTCAAATCTTAAAACTTCTTGTGTTTCTGGAATCTAAGGCTTTTCTTCTAGTAATTTTTGAAAATCATCATTCTCTTTTCAAATGTACTGTTTTCCTCAATCATTTCCAGTGTCTTCATCCCCAACTCTAGTTGTATAGATATTCTTCCTTTCTGTCTCCAACTTTCTGTCCCAATTTCATCCTAATAAATCCCCGGGTTTAGGGGTCATTTTACTAACTTCATAGCTATTGCTAATAATAATATTAATTGCTATTAATAAGTCAATTTAATTTTTAATTTTAGTAGCTATATGTTTTATCCCTGGCATTCTTTAAAATGTTTCTTTTGAACACTTTTATTCTTTTCTCAGGTCTCAAGCCTTCTGTTACTTTCAACATAGTTTTTATTTTATTTATTTTATTTTTCTTAAAGATTTATTTATTTATTTGACAGCGATCACAAGTAGGCAGAGGTAGGCAGAGAGAGGAGGGGAAGCAGACTCCCTGCTCAGCAGAAAGTCCAATGCGGGGGCTGGATCCCAGGACCCTGAGATCATGACCTGAGCCAAAGGCAGAAGCTTAACCCACTGAGCCACCCAAGCACCCCTCAACATAGTTTTTAAAACCATTTTTCAGTTTGCTTCTGTAAAGCAAGCTGTTGTAGTGCTAAGCCTGCTGGCTCACTCATGGTTCCTGTTTGTTCAAGTGCGTCACCATGTTTTATTGTACGAGGTATCTTCAGGATGTGTTTGTCTGTTAGGCACGAAGTTTGCATTACAGGAGCAGTTTTGCCTTTTCTTCCGCCAGGCTTTCCAGGGATGTTACTGGTGAAAGAGCAGTTTTTTATTTATTTATTTTTTAAAGATTATTTAGTTATTTATTTATTTGAGAGAGAGTGAGCCAGATCATAGACAGAGAGGGAAAAAGCAGACTCCCCGCAGAGGAGGGAGCTGGACAGTGTGGGCTTGATCCTCACACCTTGAGATCATGACCTGAGTCAAAGGCAGTCGCTTAACTGATTGAGCCACCCAGGCACCCCTAAAAGAGCAGTTTTATGTTGACTTCTCAGCCTGGAGTTTCTCCCCCAATGTAGAGGATATAGGTAACCATTTTTGAAAAATTTCAAGGGTAACTTTTTCACACTGCTCAGAAAGAGCACATTCTTCATAAGCCAATGAACAAACTTTTTACAGATCACTGAAGTGCTGAGTATCGTAGGAAGGGTAACTAAGTATTTTTGTGTGCATCTGAGTATTGACTGGCAGCCATTTTCTTTCTTTCTTTCTTTCTTTCTTTCTTTCTTTCTTTCTTTCTTTTTAAAGATTTTATTTATATATTTGACAGACAAAGATCACAAGTAGGCAGAGAGGCAGGCAGGGGGAGAGGGAGAAGCAGACTCCCCGCCGAGCAGAGAGCCCAATGCAGGGCTCCATCCCAGGACCCTGGGACCACGACCTGAGCCGAAGGCAAAGGCTTTAACCCACTGAGCCACCCAGGCACCCCATCTTTTTGTTTAGAGAGAAAGAGAGCATGAGAGGGTGGAGGGGCAGGGGGGTGGGTAGAGAGAGAGAGAGAGAGAGAGAATCTTAAGCAGTTTCCATGCTCAACATACCCCAATGCAGGGCTCGATCTCATGACCTTGAGACCATGTTCTGAGGCAAAATCGAGAGTGGAGCGCTCAACAGTCAGAGCCACCCAGGAGCACCTCCAGCCGTTTCCTCATGTAATAATCCTCCATCCACCACAGCAGCACTAGCTTACGTGCGGGCTCCACATGTTCTCAACTTCATATTGTGAATTTCCTTGCTATCTTATGTATATTGATAACACTTACTGTAATTTCTCAGAATTCTGCTTGGTGTATTATATGCAGTTCAGTTTGCTGTCTTTCTTTTATACTGTTTGTATTCATCTGGTGTTTAAATATTGGAGTTCCTGAAATCAAGTTTGGGTGCATACATCATCTGTTCTGTCTGGCAAAGTTCCATGGGAGAGGGCAGGAGGCCAGTTCTGATCTGTAGTCCCTCCCAGAGAGTTTACAATGAGAGGCGGGAATGAGTCTCAGGCAGGGAGACCCATGCACCAGAGAACTACTGTTTGGCCATTACCATGTGTGACCACACCACAGACACTGCCTTAGGAAAAAGGATGGAAAGAGACAGTGGTCCTCTAGGTCCTTCATCCCTCCTAAGAGGTTTGGAGAGAGAGCCTGGAGTAATAAATGCCTGATTTAGCTGGCCACTGATTTTTTAAAAATATTTTTTAAATTTTTATAAATTTATAAAGTTTATAAATTATATAAAATTATGTAAGATTTATAAATTTTAAAATAAATTTTAAAAAATAAAAAAATATATTTATTTATTTGATAGAGCACAAGCAGGTGGAGCGGCAGGCAGAAGGAGAGGGAGAGGGAGAAGCAGGCTCCCCGCTAATCAAGGACCATTAGAGGGCTTGATCCTAAGACCCTAGGATCATGACCTAGGCCAAAGGAAGACATTTAACCTACTGAACCATCCAGGCACCCCCTGGCCACTGATAATGGGGCTTTGCCCTGCCCTGATTATTACTCAATGCAGAATAGTCTGTATTTCATGGGCAATTCTGTCCTAAAAGGGGGAAGCAATGATCACCCCAAGACAACTCAGGAAGAGGCCAGAGTGTTGTTCAGAGCTTTCTTCCAAATTTTCCTCTGAAGCTGCCTCTGGTGGTCTTGTGCTCAGGTTGCAGGTGCTCAGGTTGCATCCACACACGAGTCCTGACCTACGTCAGCCTTTTTTTCTTTTCTTTTCTTTTCTTTTTTTTTTAAATTCCACAAATCCTTTCTCTTTCTGTCTTTTGTCTCTTCAGGTTCAACTGTGGAAGAGTGAACCAGCAGCCCATGTTTATTTGATATCCTGATAGAAACCTATGATCTAGTTTACCACTTTTTATTTCTGGCACCTGGCTATTTCTCTTGACTCCTGCTATTGTAGGTACACGTGAAAGGTCATTACATGTTATTTGATGTTGTAGGGACTTTAAGACCTGAGGGTTTGGGGATTGGCATAGTCTTGGAAATTTCTGGAACCAAAAGTTACTTTAATCTTTTCAAATCTGTTATAAGCCTCTTTGTGTATTTGATTTGGCTACGGTTCTTTCACGTGTTGCCAAATTTTACATGAGATAATTGTCAAGTCGACCTAACATCGTGTGGGTCATATACACAGTTTATAATAAAGCCTATGACACTTGAAAGAAGCAGGAATATGGCAAAGAAAAGTTAAGAACCTTTGTCCCAACATGATGAGAGCATAAACAGGGTTTCTTTTATGAGGTAGTGATATAATTATGATTAAGAGTGTGAGCTTTAAAGTCAAAATTTCAAGTTGGATCACGTGCAGCCTCAGTCACTCATTAACTACATACACTTGA
Organism: Mustela erminea; assembly: GCF_009829155.1. Taxonomy (NCBI): domain Eukaryota; kingdom Metazoa; phylum Chordata; class Mammalia; order Carnivora; family Mustelidae; genus Mustela; species Mustela erminea. The sequence goes on along the minus strand of NC_045629.1, from coordinate 10,447,173 downwards.
GCTAGATGCTTAATTTCCCTCAGTTTTGGTTTGTACAGCTGTAAAAGTGGTTAGTAATTGTACCTACCACATGCATTGATGTGAAGATTAACTTCTATAATAGGCACTTAAGACAGGACTGATCATACAGTATCTAATTAAAAATGCTCATTATTTTTATTATGTTTTATTTTGTTTTTCTAACCTAGAAAAATTGGAAAAGATGAATCAAGGTGGTGGGCAATGACTCTTTTTGGTTTTCCCTATAAAATTCCATCTACTTCCATGCCCTGCATTTAAATTTACATTTAGAAAGGGACAAACCCAAGTATTATTTAAATGCAAATTCTCAATTTTCTCTTTCAGCCTAATAGGCTGATTTGCAGCTTCTATAATATGTTGTAACTTAAATAAGCCAGAAGGACTTTAGAACTTTTTAAATATACTGCATTTATTTAGTCTAATGATGATTTGGATTTAAGACATGGATCTTCCTGGTCTAGTGATTCCATATATATCTCACAGGTTTTACATTAAAATTGCAAAAACAACATATGTGAATATTGCCTGAAATAGTAAAAGAATGTAAAAATATTAGTTATTATTATTGTAACATCTACATTAAATAACATTATAAAACAGAATTATGTCTTTCATATATATATGTATATATATTGCTTAAAACAACACATATCCTCTAACAGTTCTAAAAGGTAAAAAAGTATATATTTAAATATATTTAGGATTTAGGACAGAAATTCTCATATTACTAAATGGGGGTGAGTTTGAACAATTTATCTTGCTTAATGATTGGTCAGTTTTTTATTGATTTTATAAATAAATATATATTTTAAGATATTTTAAACATCACTTGACAAATCTGTGAGTCATTTATTTTGATGTTTGAGAGGGTTTAGGGGATTTTCACTCTGGGCACAATGGAAAAACAAAAATGAGATTCACACGCTTGCCTTACAGAACTAAAAATCTCAACAAAAGGTATGAAAGGACCCTGGCTTCATTGATGAAATCAATGAAAACAGTATTTTTCAGGGATTGAACAACAGGGAGCTCAGTGTAGTGGCCCCCAGTGAAGGAAAACAGACCAAGTAAGCCCTATGCTTATCTGTGTTTTTTTCAGCCTATGGGCATTCAGAGGGTCCTGAAGCGGGGGGGGGGGGGGGGGGGGGGGGGGGGGTGGGGCAGGCCTGCAGTGAGGCTAATGGTTGCCTTAGCAATAGTGGTAAATTGAAGGAGGCACACACTTGCAGGGTCAGGCAAGTGCAGAGTTGCCTGGAGCATGAAGAGTGTGGAGGTGTTCTTGAGCTGCAGAGAAGGTAAACAAATATTAGTGAGACCCAAGTGACAAGAATTTGCAGAGTCCCAAAGAAAAGGAGATGATGTAGAAAGCACACGCATGGCCTGGCCTGCCCTCCCCAATTGCTTATGGCCTGGTACAGTGTAGACACCACAAATGTATTGCTATAAGTCCCTTTCTTGAGTAGGAAGACTTGGAGACGATCATTGGCCTGCCTTCCTTTCACTTTCCTGAAGCAAAGGTGGTATACTGCTGTTGGGTTTTCTGCAGTCTGAACTCTGTCCAAATACAGCACAGAGGGAACTGGGATTTGGGGTTCCAGCCAGCCAGCATGAAGCAACCTCGCTGAGCAGCTGGAGCATTCAGAGGACATCCGAGCCACTCCATTATTTGGTTTTAAAGACTGTTCTGGGCTCACCCCAGTGAAATTTCAGAACACGTTTCAAAAGGCTCAGGCTCATCTGCATGCAAATTAAATACCTGCCAGAGCAAAACTTAATAAATAGTCTTTGAAGGAAGTTAGCAAGACTAGACACAAAACAATATAATATTAATAGTAATAAGCATCCTATTAAAATTGCTAGACATGTGAAGAAGCAGGAAAATGTGATGTGTAAGGAGGAGAAAATTCAGTCGATGGAACTGGACCAAGAATGACAGAGATGATGGAATTGCCAGATAAAGTCTTTTAAAAAACTATTAAGAACATATTCAGATCCTTAAAAGAAGATACTAAAATAAAGAAGAAAAATTTTTCATTTAATTTGAGATAACTGAAATCAAACAGACATTTTCTGACTATACCAGATTCAAATAAAAAATAAATAATTAAAAAAATATATAGGATATCAGCAAGTACTAGAAAGTTAAAAAAAAACCTCAATAACACTTGGGTCAAAGAATTCATCACAAGAGACATTAGAAAATATTTCAAACTGAATGATAAAGAAGGCACAATATATCAAAATTTGTGAGGTAAAGCAAAACATACAGGAAATGTTATAGCTTAAATTATTATGTTAATAAAAGATTAACATTAATAATCTAAGCTTCTGGCTTCATAACCTGGAAGAAAATACACTAAACTGAAAAAAACAGGAAAACATAGAAAGAGGGAAATAATAAAATAGTAGCTAAGATCCATAAAATAAAAAATTGGAAATAATAGAACTCTGTAAATTCCTTTAGAAAATAGAAGTTGATGGGGGTGCCTGAGTGGCTCAGTGGGTTAAAGCCCCTGCCTTCGGCTAAGGTTACAATCCCAGGGTCCTGGGATCAAGCCCCACATCTCCCTCTCTGCTCAGTGGGGAGCCTACTTCCTCCTCTCTCTCTCACTCTACCTGCCTCTCCACCTACTTGAGATCTCTGTCTGTCAAATAAATAAATAAAATCTTGAAAAAAAATAGAAGTTGACATTTTCAAACTCATTTTAAGAGTCCATCATGAATTTGATAACAAAATCAGACAAAGTCATTACAAGAAAACTACAATTTATAGTTTTGTTTATAAGCGATGAATTGCTAGATTCTATACCTGAAACTATTATTGCATTGTATATTAACGAGGTGAATTTAAATAAAAACTTGGGGAAAAAGGAAATGAATTTGATGTTGATCAAACATTTAAACACCAAAACTCAAACTGGAAAACTTCTTGAAGAAATGTTCACAGTCTTGTGGTATGCAATGATTTCGTAAGTACATAATGCACATACCATAAAACAAATAAATTGAACTTCAAAATTAAAATTTCTGCTTGTTATAAGACACCATTAAAGAAATAGAAAAGCCGGACACAGAGTTGGAGAAACTATCTGAAATGCATGTATCTAACAAAGACCTTGTATCCAGAATATATAAAGAATTCCAATAATTCAGTAGTCAGATAACAACCCAATTAAAAATCACAAACTAGGGTGCCTGCGTGGCTCAGTGGATTGAGCCTCTACCTTCGGCTCGGGTCGTGGTCTCGGGGTCCTGGGATCAAATCCTGCGTTGGGCGCTCTGCTCGGCAGGGGGCTTGCTTCCTCCCCCCTCTCTCTCTGCCTGCCTTTCTGCCTACCTGTGATCTCTCTCTCTGTCAAATAGATAAATCTTAAAAAAAAAATCACAAACTATTTAAATATCAACTTTACAAAAGAAGATCTAAGAATGGCCAATAAGTACATAAAAAGATGTTCTGCATCATTTGTCATTATAGAAATGCAAATTAAAAACATGAGATACCACTACTACTCTCTAGACTAACTAATATTAAAAAGAAATAAAAAGACAGATAATACTCTCTAGACTAACTAATATTAAAAAGAAATAAAAAGAGAGATAATACCAAGTTTGGGCAAGGATGTGGAGCAACTGGAACGCACACTAGTAGTGGAGGTGGAACTGTAAAGTGTTATACCTACTGTGATGGTTAATTATATTTGTCAACTTGCCTAGGCTAAGGGATAGACAGATATCTGGTTAAACATTAATTCTGGGTTTGTCTCTGAGGCTGTGTCTGGAAGAGATTAGCATTTGATTCAGGAGATTGAGTAAAGATCATTCCCACCAAAGCAGGTGGGTATTATCCAATCCATTGAGGGCCTGAATAGAAAAAAAGGTAGAGGACGAAAAAAGTCAATTTTTTCTCTGCTTGCGCTGAGCCATTCAATTTCTCCTGCTCTAAAATATTGGTGCTCCTCGTTCTCGAATGTTTGGACTCAGAGATTTTCACCATTGGTTTCTCCCTCCATTTCAAGCCTTTGGACTAAGGACTAAATTACAACACTCGCTTTCTTTGTTCTACAAACTGTAAACAGCAGTTCATGAGACCTCTTGGTCTCATAACTGTGTGATCCAATTTCTATTGTAAATCCAGATAGACAATATAGATAGATATAGATATGTAGGTACAGAACAGATGTTGATATAAACATATGACCTATTGTTTTTCCCTCTGGAAAACTCTAATACACCCACCTTGGACAAAAGTTTGGCAGATTCTTATAAAGTTAAATCTACACCTCCAGTAATTTCACCCCTAAGTATTTGCCCCAAATGAAAAAAATATACACACGCACACATGTATATATACATATCCATATACATATATATCTCACATGGATGTTTGTAGCCACTTTATTTATAATAACTAATAACTGGAGCCAGTATAAATATCCATTTATTAATGGGTAGAAAATGGTAAATAGATGAAGAATTGTGATGTATAGTTATACAATGGAATGCCATTCAACAGTAAAATGGAATGATATCGTGACATGGATTAATTTAAAAAACATTACGTTGAGCAAAAAGCCAAAAGAATAGAGTACATAGTACATGAGTCTATTAATACATTATGAAGTAAATAATAGTAACTGATGGTGATAGAAATCAAATGGTGGTTGCCTAAGTCTGGAAGTATGAGAGTTACTGTCTGCAAAGTACATAAAAGAAACTTATAGGTATGCTGGAAATGTACTAGATCTTGATTAAGTTTCTATGAGTGCATATATTTTCTCAAAATTAACTGAACTGTAAACCAGAGTGGTTGCATTTTAATATATATAATTATATCTAAAATTTTATTTAATAATAGATTTTTTTTTCAGATTCCACTTCTGAGTGGAATCATATGCTATTTGTCTTTCTCAATCTGACTTATTTTACTTAGCATGATAACCTCTAGGACCGTCTATGTTGTCTCAGATGACACAATCTCATCCTTTTTATAGCTATGGAATATGTATATGTATATATCTCATCTTCCTTATCCATCTATCTTTTGATGATACTTACATGGCTTGCATATCTTGACTATTGTAAATAATGCTGTGATAAACATAGGGGTAGATATACCTTTTTGAATTAGTGTTTTCATTTTCTTTGGGTAACCGGACTTGTGGTGAACATAGCATTATATATATATATATATATATATATACACACATATATATATATATGTATGTATTTGTCAAATCACTAAGTTATAAACCAGAAACTAATGTAACTTTGTGTGTCGGCTATATGTAAATAAATACATGTTTTTTCGTATCTAAAAATTTTTAAGACAAACAACTTGATTAGAACTCAGTAAGAGCACAAAGTCTTTTTCAGATATGTATAAGTTTGAAGGACTACTATTCTCAGCATAAAAATTTAAAGTATATTTAACAGTTTTTGCCTATTACGACTTAAGGTCACACTTAAATTTAACAGGCTTCCTGTGGCAACGCTAAAAGAGAAATTAGTGTTTTTTTGTTTAGTTTAGTTTTTAAGTTTTTATTTATTTACTTAACACAGAGAGAGGACAGAAGCAGGGGGAGCAGCAGAAGGTGAAAAAGAAGCAGGCTCCCCGCTGAGCAGGGAGCCCAACTTGGGGCTTGAGCCTAAAACCCTAGGATCATGACCTGAGCCAAAGGCAGATGGTTAACTGACTGAGTCACCCAGGTGCTGCAAGAGAAACTTGTTTTTTTTTTTTTTTTTTTTAAGAATTTATTTATTTATTTGACAGAGAGATCACAAGTAGGCAGAGAGGCAGGCAGAGAGAGAAAGGAGGAAGCAGGCTCCCTGCTGAGCAGAGAGCCCGACGCGGGACTCGATCCCAGGACCCTGGGATCATGACCCGAGCCGAAGGCAGTGGCTTAACCCACTGAGCCACCCAGGCGCCCCGAGAAACTTGTTTTAAAATATTTTCTGTATTATGGATTTAATAGAGTAATGTGTGCTCATCCTTACAAGTCAAACAGTACAGAAATATATACAAAAATGAACAGTCCCAACTATACCAAGTGTATGCCCAATCCTCTCTCTCTGATCCTCAACACCAAACCTTGAGAAAAACAATGTAAACTATATGCCCCATATTCTACCATACCCCCTCTATGTTCACCTAAACACATACAAGCAACCCATTTATATTAAAGAGGATTTTTCCCACCTTGCTTACAAAACTGGGATCATATTCTCTATAATTTAGAATATATAGGTATGTATATAATGTACATATTCTGTATAACTTGTTTTTCTTTAAGGAACATACTTTTAGGGGCACCTGGGTGGCTCAGTGGGTTAAGCCTCTGCTTTCAGTTCAGGTCATGATCTCAGGGTCCTGGGATCAAGTCCCGCATCTGGCTCTCTGTTCTGCAGGGAGCCTGCTTCCTCCTCTCTCTCTCTCTGCCTGCCTCTCTGCCTACTTGTGATCTCTCTCTGCCAAATAAATAAATAAAATCTTGGAAAAAAAAAAAAGGAACATACTTTTAACAGATGTTTAAATTAATACCAAGAAATCCAATTTATAATTTTTTTAAAAGCTATATAGTTTCCCAGAGACTGGATAGACCCCAGTTTATTCAACCAATCCCATGCTGACAGACATTTAGATTTTTTTTAAATTATGCTATTACTAAGGATGTCTGAATAGTGCCAAGTTTGTAGCACATGCTCAATAAATACTTGTAAATCAAGGAGCGAATGCTGGAATAAACATCCTCGTACTTAAGTCACAAGATAATGAGCAATTTAAACATTCTTTTTCTTCTCTCCTCCATTCTACCCATGGTTTCACCTAACCAAGTCATAGGTATTTAAGTGAAAATAGTGCTTTTATTTTGTTTGTTAAAGTCAGCTCCAAATTATATGGGGAATGTCAATGCTTAGAGAGAAGAAAAGCAGGACTGCTCTGGGTGAATCGGAAAATTCCACCTTCTGTAGCAACTCTAGAGTCATCTATCTCTGTATGCTTCTAGGGGCGAGAATTGGAAACACAATAGTCTGTGACTCAGACTCACAGCACCTTCTGTGCTAAATCTAGTTGAACACTATACTTGGCATTTTTCCAAAATTACTTATATGGGATAGCAAGGTAAAGTATTATGCTTTTTTTTTTCTAAATTCTCTTTCAAATGTAAATATTTACATTGTATTTCTAATGTTTATCAATTATATCCTTCCCTTTTAGAAATTAGAAGTGACACTGCATAAGAATCACCAAAGCTCTGGCTTAGATATTTGTAAATTTATGGGGAGCATTTTTGCTCAAAAGTAATCTCATAGCCAAAACATGCAGTATGTTAAAAGAGTATTAGAACCATTTCAACTTAGACATCAGTCTCAGAAATACTGTGTTTCATACGGAACAAAATTGTCAGTCTAAGAGTATACAAAATCTAAAAATATTTGTATCTCTATTTGTGCCATAGTAACATAAAATATATTTCAAGTAGCTTTCCAATAACTTCCATTTAGCCAAATAATTATCAAGAGCTTTCCTACCCCAACTGTTAACAAGTGTTGCAGCTTTCTGATAGGTTCTATAAAATTCCATAGAACCAATAGATTATGTACCTCTAAAGTATGCTTGTCATCAGGTATCACAACAATGCTCTTACTAGCAAAACTACTGTGGCTCCAAAAAACAGAAACAAAACCAAAAAACTTATTTACATGTTTCTCACCTAGCAGTACGCATCATACAAGAACGTTCATAGAAACCCATATAGGGAATACTTTGTTAATAATTACAGTGAGTTAAGTGCATCCTCATAAGAAAATATAAAGTTCCTTTCCACTTCTGTCACAAAATCTAAGCTTTGGGAGTCAGAATTTCTGTAACGATTATATTAATTTTTACTTTAGATGGAAATTTGGATTCTAGCAATGTGAAAATTAGATTATAATTGCATTCTAAAGATCTGTAACTGAAATGATATGATATGCTGTTGCTAGTTTTTCCTACCATCTCCTTATTGACAAACCAAATTTGATAAATTACTTTTTTATTAATTCCGTAGAAAATTAAGGATTACACATAATTGATATCTCTTTAATGAAAGTGATGCTGAATATCTCAAGGAAACAAAAATGTAATATGTAAATTGTCACATTTTCTGCTAAAGAGGTATTGTTCTAAGCTGTGATTCTTTGAGAAGGGGCTATGTTTTATTCATTTTTATATCCTTAGCCTCTGACGCTGACCTTCTGTGAAAGTGTTCAAGAATCATTTAAAGCCATTTACTTTATTAAAAGGATGACTTTCTCTTCTTATGACTTGCATTCCTATTAACACCAACATGAAACATCATAATTAAATAATTGTTGACACTTTGATCATATTGGATAGATTTTTGAAGTAGCAGTATACAATAGTTACATCTTTATTACTTGGTAACAATGGTAACAGTCACATCATTGTCCTTTCCTGTCACTGAGTCATCTTTTCATGCTATCATCAATGCCTCAGTCATTCTAGAATCTTGGAGCCCCCAGACTACATGCAATATATATGGCAACAGATGTGTTTGTCCTAGGGCAGAGGATGCACATTATGTCCATGCAGAAAGTAAATGGAGATGGTAATTTGCGGATTAGTGGACTATTCTGCCTGCTATAAAAGCATTCAGAAGAACGAAGTGTGTTGTCCTTTAGTCCTTGCCCCTCTTATAAAATTGGGAACTTTCGCTTTTGAAGTGACTTGAACTGTCCAAGGGCTCAGAAGGATCTCAGAAACTCTGAGACTAAAGAACTGACTGAGGAACAAAGTGTGAGAGGGACAGGTTGCCTCAAGTGAAGATCGGGGCCTACATTCCATGCAACTTATAAGAGGTCAAAAACCTGAGTTGATGAGAGCTGCAGTAAAGACCCCTGTTCTTTTGTTGAGCACTTGGGTTGGGGTCACATGTCTTTCCAAGGACCACAGAGGTTTTACTTTCTATTTACTGAACATTGCAAAGTTTACATGGCCCCTGCTGCTTGTGGAACCCCAGGCTGAGACCAATAAAATATTCTTTAGGTCAGGCTTCTCATCACGGTGGAGTTCCAGAGTTGGATTTGGTATGAGCTTTTAAAACAAAGCTATGGGATCTTTTCTTATATACAGATGTGTATATTTCCTGTTATTTTCAGTATGGTTTTATCAGGAAAAACCTTTGGTTAAAGATTCAAAAAATACTTGGCAATCAAATATATAATAATGATGCCCTTCTCACCATGGTCCTGAGACTCTATGATATAGTTAGTTCTTTAGTGGCTAAGCAAATTGAATAAAATACATACACTCCCTGTTCTCCTAGAAGTTTATAAGTAGAATCTGTATGGACGTATTGCCAGTCTATCGCTAAATATATTTACTATTTAAGATCTCATATAATGCAGGGTTTTCATACTCCTAGAAGCCATTCTTTTCTCCCCAACAATGTTAAAAAGGGGTTCCAGTTTTTTCATTCATTCATTCATTCAACAAATATATAGTATTGATTACTATGAGTAAGCACTATTTTATGTGATGGGGATATAGCAATAAAAACAACTGTCCTTATAGAGCTTACACTGTAGTAAACAAGTACACATAATATACATACAACAAATAAACATTTAATATAATATAGAGATAAGCAATATGAAAAAAATACAGCAGAGTAAGGAAATAGAAATTAATGTGGGAATGATGCTGAGAGGTACAACTGAAGGTAAGACGAGCACTGAAGACTTCTTGACATAGGGTCTGCATACAGATGGAAATTCAGCAGGGTGCAAGGCATGAGAAGAGTGGCTGCAAGACCATTACTCTTGGCAGAGTGGACAGCAACTGGAAAAACTTTCAGAATAAAATAAGCATGACTCGTGCGAAGAACAATTAGGAGATACTGTGTCTGGAAGGCAGTAGTTAAAAAGAAGCATACAGAAGGTAAGTGTAGAGTCAGGGAGGGAGCCAGAGCAAGCAGGTGTTACAGGTCAAGGCACAATTTTGGATTTGTGGGGAGTGATATAGGAAGTCATGTGAACACATAGATGAACAAGAGTGGAAGCATGGAGACCAGCTTGGAGGCCAATGCATAATCAATGTTAAAGATGATGATGGTAGGCAGCAATGGAAGTGGGGAAAATGTGTATATAGGACCAAACTTGCTGGTAGAATAGCTGCGGAGGATGAGGGAAAGGGAAGAATCAAGAATAAATGCTGAATTTCCAGCCTGTATACCCAGATGAATAGAGATGATTATTTACTGGGGACCCGGGAAGGAGTTGGTGATGGGTGCCAATCAAGTTCTGATTTGGAAGAGTTGTCTATTGGAGGATATGTCAAGTAGATGGATAGGTACACAAGAGAAAGCTGGTGAGGAGCTCAGGGTGTTTAAATCTGAGAGCTCTGAGGAGGACCCCCAAGCCTGAGTGGAGGAATGAAAAATAGAACACAGCCAAAGCTTGGGTCCCCCACGGCTTCCACATTGAGAAGGCAAGAAAGAGCTACAAATGGATGAGAAGAAAGCCAGACCAATGCAGTCCCCTGAAGCCAAGGGAAGAAGTGCTTTCAAGAGGAAGACATTCAGATGTCTCAAAAGCTGGTGGCTGAGAAAAACTGGACTTGTTAGATTTGTCAAAGTAAATAGTTAATAATAACATGGTTTTAGCGAACCTGCAGGTTCCAAGCCCGATTGGACTAAGTTGAGGTGAAAATAAGGTAAAGAAGCAGCAACTCGTAGAGCCAAATCTTTCCAAATGTTTTACTATAAAAATGGACTATAAAAACACTGGGATTCCTAGAGGAATATCAAGAGTCCAGGGTGATTTTTCTTTTGTTTTATTATGAAGAAGGCAATTACAGAGTATTGGCATATTGACAAGATGACTCCAGCTGAGACGGGAGAGATGAGTGTGTCTGGGGAGTCGAGACCTTGAAGATGAGAAAAGATGAGATCCCCTGGGTACGTTTGGAAACTGGCAACAAAAGAGAGTCAGTCTATCGACCAAATCAAAAATGCAGACGGTCACTCCTGTGTTCAGGTCCCAGTAGGTAGTGGTAGTAGGGTTGAATGACAAGGACACCAGGAAATCCTTTTTGGAATCCTTCTAGTTTGTAACTGAAACAAGGACAAAGTCCATAGACTGGAGAATGATGGTAGGGAAGGGGACTTCTAGAAATGTGAGAAGGGAAGTTGTGAAACAGTTGTCTCACAAAGAAAGTAAATTGATATGGGAAATGCTTTCCTCTCTCTTTCCACAGCCTCTATCAAAACCCCAAAATAGTAAGAGTCACAAGTGAAATCATCATCGTTTTCCCTTTACTCGGAAAGTGCCACAGTTGCCTGGCCAACAGCCTTTCTCCAGCTCCTCTCTAGTAGTCCCAAGCTTGCCTCCCTCACTACTAAGGTTGAAATCTAGAAACTAGCTTTCTGATTTCCTTTTCAGGTGAGGCTTTGCTGATGACCCTGTTCTGGCCAAGGAGACTTGAGGAGAGAACCATTTGGGGGGTTGGGAGCTAGGATCGTTCTTTGACACTTTTTCTTCCTTGATAAGAGTGAGATGTCCACAAAAGAAACTGCTGGTGTCTCACAAATTTGGGGTTCTGATAAGTGGAGGTGTGGTCTGTGGCTGTGACCCCCAACCTCCTAGGATGGTGAAGTGAGCAGAATCAGAGAGGCGCCCTCCAGCCAGGTGAGACCTCTGCCTTGCAAACCTGCTGAAGCCCCAAACCTGGGATTTTTGCAGCTTTAGTTTTATTAACGAACCTCTGTTGTTGTTGTCATCTTAAGATTTTATTTATTTATTTATTTGACAGAGAGAGAGAGAGATGGCACTGCGTCTGTCCACAATCATAAGCGGGGGAGGGGTAAAGGGGAGGGAGAAACAGCCTCCCTGCTGAGCAAGGAGCCCACCTGCCCCACAGGGGTGCTGGATCCCAGGATCCTAGGATCATGATCTGAGCCAAAGGCAGACGCTTAACATCTGAGCCACCCCAGGCACCCTAATGACCTCTGTTATTGAAGTCACTTATAATTCAGAATTCTTTTTCTTGAAGCCAAGGCATCCCAACTGATACAAATTTGAACGTGGGTACAGTTAGGGAATGATGCCACAGCCAAGGACACTCAGAATATTCAAACTCACAATTATATGCTCTTTTAAGTGATAAAAGAGTAAATCAAATGGTTTAAATATTTTGAATTCTACTGTATTATGTGACTAGGAAGTCTAACACGCCCTGTTAGGGGAATCATTAGGATTTTATCTTTAAGTTTCACAGTATATCACACAAAGTCTAATACAAACATAGCCTAAATTCACTCAGCTTATAAATATATACAACCTATAGCTTAAAGTCATGATTTGAGTAGAGGAGAGATCCATGTCTAAGGTAGACACCAGTCTAAAATACCTTAAATTATCACAATTTTAATGAAGAAATGATTATTATTGCTGTTGAAATTATTATTATCAGCAACCACTAAGCTTAAGAAGATCTAAATTTGGAGGAATATAATGACAATGTTGAGTGCCATTAACGAAAAACTGTATTTTTCCCTAATCCTTCCCTATTCCTCTGCTGTGAGTAGGTTGCCATTGTCAGAATATGGGGATCTTTGAGGATTTTACAGGTCAATATTTGTCTATGCCTATAAGCCTTTCATTTTAGATTTGTTAAAAAAAAAAAAAAGTGATATGGTTTGTGGGGATGGGGATTAGGAAATTTATTACAAAGAAAACCTGAACTGGTATGAGCTTACACTGGGTTTTCTAGCACACTTGACTACTATCTCTTAGCATTCCTAAGTTTCTGATGATGAGCAGAACATTGTAATTCTGAACCTGTTGTGATCTTTAGAATGCCTTTTACAAGGAAAAAAAAAAAGGCTTATTCATTACATTTAAAGATAAACACCTTTTAAAAGGAAAGGCTTCCTTCCTTGAAAAGTGTTACAAAGTTACTTTCAATCTCAAAAGAAATTACTTAAAGAGTTGGAAAAGAACACAGCGCCCTTATTTTGTGTAATGAGTTAGATTGTGTCTGCAATTGAGTGTTTTTTAGCTCTATCCATTGGAAACAGGGCAGAAAGAATTTATGTAAATTCTAGTTGTGAATTGTTGTTTCTACTGCTATCAGTTTATAAGCTGATATTTTGTGTACTTGGTCTTCATGTAGTATCCCATTAATGTCAAAAATATTTACATCAACCGAATGAGAAGGGAACATGTCCATGTGTTTTCTAAGAAACAGAGTTAGCCTAAAAATACCCGCCAAGAAAAATCAACAAGAAATTCTGGACAATTAGCACTAGCCTTAGTCCAGACTGTTCTTTTTTTCTGTGTTTATATTTCCCAGATTAAATTTTGGAGAACGTGATTGGTTGCAACAACAGAGGAACTCATGTTAAAATTATTTTTTCATAATGCTGTTTGTGTAGTATCTGTTCGTGTGGCTAATTAGCAGAAACATGGAAGTTTTAAAGGTTGAATTGTGACCATTCAAAACTAGAACAACCAGTAGTTTCCGTACCTCATTTCCCTAGACAGGAACATTTTATAGGCATTCAGTTCAGGGGAGGCAAAGTCTCAGTGGACACAATTAAATGTGTTTCTTTTGCATTGATGATGCAAGATCACATGCAACCTGACCACGTAAACATATACGTCTATAAAATGTCTAACATAAAATCACAGATGTAGCAATACATGTCAAATTATTTAGAATCTATATCTTTTAACTAAGTTTATTTCTTAGAATTATCACCCTTGGAAAATACTTATGATAGGTACACAGATTTTGCTACACTGGTATTATCATTAAGAACAGCAAAAATAGAAGGTTGAAGGAGGATTCCTAAATAGGTAATAAAATGAAATTTGGCTAAAAAAAATGGTAGAACCATAAAGTTGGATACTAAGCAGACATTAAAAATTATGAAAAAAATATAAATGACATGGAAATAGATTTGCAATATATTGTTAAGTACAAAAGGAGGTTACAACACACTATTAAACACTATGCACATTTGTGTATTATTGGATTAATGGCTATCTCTCCCATCTGGGAAAGGACTTTGGTTTCCTCATTACGGCTAGCACAACAACTGACACATAGTAGTCACTCAGTAAATATTTCTATATATATATATATATATATAATTAGTGAGATACATAATTATAAATGAAATAAATGACATTTTTTTGTTTTGTAATTTTTATAATATATATTACTTTTATACATACACTACCGTTTATTTTACTTATTTATTTATTTATTTATTTTTGAGAGTGGGAGAGAACAGGGAGAGGGGCAGAAGGAGAGGAAGAAAGAATCTTAAGCAGGCTCCACACCCAGCACAGAGCCAAGCACAGGGCTTGATCTCTCATGACCCTGAGATCATGATCTGAGCTGAAATCAAGAGTCAAACGCCTAAAACACTGAGCCACGCAGGTGCCCCCAAAGCTCTATTTTACAATGCAGTTTTGCCATACCAATATTTTACATAACACCTCTTTCTCCTGTGGTTTGGAACAATACAGGTTGCTAATTCAAGTGAGATTAACTTCTAATATTGCAAATGGAAAAGAGATTGACAAAGTAAAAATGAGTTAGAAGGACAACACTGAATAGACCTGCTGATGATCTTGTGATATTTGTACTTATTAAGTTCTTAAATCAGCCCTGGACATTTCTGGGTTTACATTTGTGTTAGCAGAGGTAAACCAAAAATGTGAATTGAGCTCTCATTTCCTCAGAAAGTTCCTGGACAAGATTTCTTCTTTATATTTGTCAGCTACTGTCTTCTATTGGCTTTCTTTAAATTTTTAAGTCAATTTTATGGATTTATTACACTGATTTCAAACACATAGTACAATGAGTTTGACAACTGTATGCTATATACTCATGTAATCACAGTCAGACTCAAGATTTAGTATATATTACCCCTCACATTTTCCCATTACTCTTTCCATTCAACTCCCCTCCACCAGGACGGCTCCCAAGCATCCCCTGATGGGTTTTCTATACTTAGACTTTCACTTTGCCTATTCGAAAATAATGTAAATGGAGTCATACAATATGTGTTTTTTGGGTCCGATTTCTTTTATTCAACTAATTTTTTTGAAATTTATCAATAATGTTGCATGTACAGAAAGTTAATTATATTTTACTGCTGAGTAGTATTCTGTTGGAAAGATACTCACAGTTTCTCTGATGAATTCACATTCGATGTACCTAACAGTTGTTTCCAGTTTGAAGCTTTATGATTAACATTTCTACACAAATTTTGGGTGGATATGTTTTCATTTCACTTGTATAAATATGAACATCTAAGAGAACAATTGCTCATCTGTATGCTGAGATGTGTTTAATTTTGTAAGGAATGACTGTATGGTTTTCCGAAGAAATTGCAACATGTATTATCCTCCAATAAAGGGATGGCCAGTTGTACCACATCCATGCTTACTTTTAATATTTTGTTTTTATTTATAACAATTCTGATTGGTGATACACTGGTAATTTGCTGTGTTTTCATTTTCATCCAAAATATTCATATATTCCTCCCCTTTATTCTGTTAAGATGATGAATTGTATTGGTTATTTTTAACATTAAGCCAACTTTATATACATGAGGTAGACTCTATTAATGATTTATTATCCTTTTTAGATACTCCTGGATTCAATGTGTTAGCATTTTGTTAAAGATTTTTACATCTTTAGATATAAAGACATGGCTGTGTCTTTGTCTAGTTTTGTTATTAAGATAAATTTGGTCTCAACAAATGAGTAGAGAGGTATTCAGAACTCTTTTTTTATGTGAAGCAGTTTTTGTGTAGGATTAGTATGATTCACAAATGAAACCAAGGTTGCTTCTGGGGCTAGGTTGTTCTTTGAATATTTTCAACCAAGAAATCAAATTTTTCATAGATATAGGATTATTTAGATATCCTATTTCTTCTTCTCTGCATCTTGGTAGTGTATTTTAGTGAATGTCTTCATTTCATCTAAGCTATTGAATTTATTGGCACATAATTGCTCATAATACTATATTATTCTTCTAATACTTATAAGATTTGCAGTGATATCTCTTTTAGATATTTTTTAAAGATTTTATTTATTTATTTGACGGAGAAAGACACAGCAAGAGAGGGAACACAAGCTCGGGGAGTGGGGGAGGGAGAAGCAGGCTTCCCGCTGAGCAGGGAGCCTGATGTGGGGCTGGATCCCAGGACCCTGGGATCATGATCTGAGCCAGAGGCAGACACTTAATGAGTGAGCCACCCAGGTGCCCCTTCTTTAGATTTCTGACATTACTCATTTGTGTTTCCTTTCTGGCTTACTTTACTGGTCTAACTAGAAATGTATCAATTTTATTTATCTTTTAAAATAACTGGCCTTTTGTTTTACTGGTTTTCTCTCATTTATCTGTTTTCTGTTACATTGATTTTAGACATCATTATTTCTTGACTTCTCCTTTTTTGGATTTTAAATTGTTCTTTTTCTCACTACATTAGGTCATTGATTTTAGATCTTTTGTATTTTTTTCTTTAAGATTTTATTTATTTATTTGACAGACAGAGATCACAAGTAGGCAGAGAGAGAAGAAGGGAAGCAGGTTCCCTGCTGAGCAGAAAGCCTGATGAGGGGCTCTATCCCGGGACCCTGGGATCATGACCTGAGCCCAAGGCAGAAACTTTAACCCACTGAGCCACCCAGGCACCCCTCTTTCTGTCTTTTCTAATATAATCACTTAATGCTATATTCTGCCTTAGTTACATCACATAACTTTTTTTTTTTAAAGATTTTATTTATTTGACAGACAGAGAACACAAGTAGGCAGAGAGGCAGGCAGAGAGAGAGGGAAGCAGGCTCCCTGCAGAGCAGAGAGTCCAATGCACTACTTGATCCCAGGACCCTGAGATTATGACCTGAACAAAAGGCAGAGGCTTAACCAGGTGCCCCACTGAGCTGTGTCTTTATATTTAAAATAGATTTCTTATAGATAGTATACAGTTAAGTTTTGCTTTTGTACTTAATCTGTAAATTTCTGCCTGTTAATTTGTGTCTTTAGACCACTTTCATACAATGGAATTACTGATATGATTGGTTTTAAGACTACCATCTTGTTCTCTATTGGTACCATCGGTTTTGTTTCTTTATTCTTCTTTTTCTGTCTTTTTGGATTAATTTAGTTCTTTTTCATGAATATTACTTATCCCCACTATTGATTTATTAGTCATAATTAATTGTTATATCTTCTGTTGTTTAAGGTTTACAATAAGCCTAACTCATCATTTTATTTTCTAGATTACATCCTTTTATTTTCTAGATTTATTTTCTTATTACAAAAGAATGTAACTCAGAAATAGTCAGATGGAAGAAGTGCATAGGACAAGGTATGGGGAAGGGGCATGGACCTTCCATTCTTTCTACAGGTGTGCCAGTCTCCTTGAATCTCTGCGTATTCACCAGCCTGGAAGCTCTTGAACATTGTCCTTTTGGGTTTTCAGGGAAGCTTCATTACATAGGCATGACTGATTAAATCATTCATTGGTCATTGGTGATTGATTTAACAACCAGAGGTCAGGAGGGTGGCAGTGAAAGTTGCCACCCTCCAATCATACAACTGGTTCAACCGGCAACTAGCCCCCATCCTTTAGTGCTTGACAAAGACACCTCATTAACATAACAAGAGACATCTCTATAGTTTTTATCACAGGAAATTCCAACAGTTTTTGGAGCTCTGTGCCAGAAATTAGATGGAGAGCAAATATATATTTTCACTGTAAATCACACTGGCCAAGTCAGTTTTCCAAAGCCCCAGGTGACTTTCCATTGCAAGTAAGATAATACCTAAACTTCGTCCTAAATTCTTCAAACTCCTCATCTCCCATCAATGCCTCTAGCTCAACAATGTGCTCCATTCTCCAGCTTTAAACACCATTCCTGACATGACATCCATGTTCCTTTCCTTAAGTCTTTTTTCCTACTGTTTTACTATCCATAAAGCCTCTTTTCCATCTAATAAAGTTCTCTTTATTTTCAAAGTCCTTTTGGCCTGTACTTCTTCAATGAAACCCGTCACTACCACCCAAGCAAAAATACTCTTTCTCTGAACTTACATAACCTTTGAATCACCGAACAGCACTCACCGCACAGTTATTGTTCAAGGGATCTACCTTCTTTCTTATGTATCTTTGTTTCTCTATCCATTACACAGAAAGTGATCAATAAAGTCAATTTAATTAATAAGTTGCATGAAGGTTTATATTTAGGACGAGCTATAATCTAGAATAGATATGATTAATTCCAAGAATCTATACAAAGGCATCAGGTAATTGAACAATCATGAAAGCACATCGATGGTGTAATCAGGAGATTATGTTGGTGAGTTAGAGAGTGAATGGAGCTGATTCTTTTCATTAACTAGAATTATTTTAAAATGTTGTACTCGGAATAACTTGAGAAATCATCAGTCCCAGAGTGGCAAACATATTTAAACTCTTGCACTTGCTCTAATTGTGTGGTGGAGGCTAGAAGTACCACATCTGGGATTCAGAGGCCATGAGCAGGGGATAAAGATGCTACAACAAGTAAGTAGTGTTTATCACATGTATGGGGTGGGGGGAAATAGACCTAAAAGGTGTGAATATTCTTATAGGTCTGCAACTCAAACATCTCAGAGGTTGGCATTTCTACCACATTTTTAGAACCCCATAAAAAAATCGGTAACATGCTAGGATTGATGTCATGTCTTATCATAGCTTTATGCTATAGGCTAACCAAGCCTCCTCTAACTCTGCCTTTGGTGAAGATGGGAAAAACCAGGGTGGGTCTGGGAAGATAGGTCTTCTTCAATAGGCTCAACTCAGTTTCCTTAAAACCCTCTGACTATACAGATGCTCAGCACTCTGCCGTCAACACCAATGGCATATGCCCCTTCTGTAAGCCAAGCAACTCCTCACCAACAGAAAATGATCTAGGAATGAGAACTAGCTCTGCTGCTCTCAGCAGAGTATAAGATTATCAGGTAATGACAACTGAAAAATACAAAGAAGGGATCTTGGCAGGGCCAGTGTATGGAGGAGGGATCCTTAGTTTTAGTGCCTTTACTTTTAATTGCAGGTCAAAATTTCATCCTCCTATGACTTGCGCTCAAAAAATTTTCAGGAGATCTTGGTTTAAAAAAAAAAAAAAAACAGAGATAATTCATTGCCAGCAGATCTCCTTGTAAGAAATATTAAAAATTCTGTGAATAGTTTGTGTAGGAGTTTCTGCAAACCTGAAACTCACTGTTAAATTTCCTCCATCGTTGCTCTTTTCAACCATCCATTACCCCATTATCCATCCATCCATCCATCCATCCATCCATCCATCCAGTATTTAGGAAGGAACTGCACTTGATTATCTTTTCCAGGCTAAATAGTCTCCATTACTTTATACATCTTATAATAATTTTCATCACATTAATCACTAGTCTGACTTTCTTGTTAACCTGATGCAGCCCTCTGAAGTTACGAAACATATACCTAGACACTAATTTCAGTCTTTCAGCAAGTGAGGTAATAAAAATAAAGTTGCTTTATGCATTGAAAGACACTAAGTGAAGTCTAAGAAACTTGAGTCAGGACCTGCCAAGCACAGATGGATCCCTCAGTTCTATCAGTTGTCTCGTGTCAGCTTGTAACTCACAACCATCTCCATGCCAGCGTATGTTAATTCTGAGCGGAAGCCAAACTATGTGATAGTCCAGTCCACAGCTAACCACACTTAGTTTGCTGACTAACATAATTTCCGCCAGCGCCTAACAGTGATGACGCAACTTACTTTCCACTGCTGGAATTTTTGACCCACTCACAACCTCTGCCTTTTAACCAGTGTGCTTAAAACTATTAACATTCAAAGAGATTACTTACACTGTTGCTCAGTATCTGTCCTATTTGTTACTGTTTTCTATTTGTTGGCCTTGTTCTTTGTTTCTGTTTTTTGTCTTCCATCCTTTTTCTGCCTTTCATGGTTTTAACTGAGCATTCCATTTTCTCTCCAGTCTTAGTATATTTACTGTCTATACTCTTTTTTTTTTTTTTTTTACTTTTTTTAGTCGTCGCCTTAGAGTTTGTAATATATATTTACAGCTAATCTAGTTTCACTTTGAAATAACACTGTACTGCTTCACAGATATTTTGAGCACCTTATAATAACAAAATAATCCTAATTCCTCCTTCCCATCCCTTGAACCCTGGCAGTCATTCATTCCATCTACATAAGCATGCATATATAAGCACATATATATAAGTATACATAATCGAATACATCATGGACATTATTATTTTGCACAAACTGCTATCTGTTAGATAAAATAAGAAAAATAATTTTTATTTTCCTTTCTAATTCCTTCTTTGATGGTCTTCCTTACTTCATACAGATCTGAGATTCTGAGTTTCAGACCTATGCTATTTTTCTTTTCTCTAAAGAAGTTCCTTTATAATATTTCCTGCAAGGCACACCTACTGGCAGGAAAGTCCCTCAGTTTTTATTCATCTGGGAAAGTTTTTATTTCTCTTTTACTTCTGAAAGGTCATTTTGCAGAGCACAGGATTCTAGGTTGGTGGGGTTTTCCTCTCAGCATTTTAAATATTACACTCTACTCTTCTTGCTTGCATGGTTTTTAAGGAGAAATCAGATGTAATTCTTATCTTTGCTCCTCTGTAGGTAAGGTATTTTTCTCCTCTGCCTTTTTTTCACTCTTCTTTCATCATTTCTGTTGTAGTATTTTTATCTTGTGTGTTATCTTTGATTTTCTATAATTTGAAAACTATACCCTTAGTTGTAGGTTTGGGGTATCTATCTATCTATCCTGCTTAATGTTTTCTGAAATTCCTGAATCTGTGATTTGGTGTCTGACATTAATTTGGAGAAATCCTTAGTCATTACTGTCTCAAATATTTCTGTTCCTTTCTTGCTTTCTTCTCCTGCCATCCCATCTCACATGTGTTACGTCTTTTGTAGCTGTCCCACAGTCCTCGGATGTTCTGGTTTTTTTCGTTTGTTTCTTTTCTGTTTTTTGCTTTTGTTAAACTCTTTGTCTTGACTTTTCACCTTCGGAAATTCTATTGATACATCCTCTGGCTCAGAGTTTCTTTCCTCAGCTATGTTCAGTCTACTAATGAGCCCATCAAAAACATTCATCATTTCTATTATAGTGTTTTTATCTTGTGTATTTCTTTTTGGTTCTTTCTTGGGATTTCCCTCTTTCTGCTTTATATTGCCTATTTGTTCCTGCACGCTGTCCACGTTATCCATCAGGTCCCTTAGCACAGTAATCATCGTCATTTCAAATTCCCAGTCTGATAATTCAAACATCCCTGCCATGTCTGGTTCTAATTCCTGGTCTGCCTTTTCAAATTGTGTTTTGGACCTTTTGGTAAGTATATATATTTTTTCTTGGCAGCCAGATGTGATGTGCTCTATAAGAGGTACTTCTACATAATTTTTTAGCAATTTGGTGCTAAGGTGTGGAGTTGAGGAAGCAGTTTATAGTCCTGTGCTTGGGTTTCAATGTTTTAGAGTACCAATGTCTCTGGACTAGGAAGTTCACAAATGTTTCTCAGTTATCCCTCACCCCTCAATCTCCCTTAGATGGGACAGTATGGCTAGAATAGGCTAGAGTTGAGTGTTTTCATTCTCCAGGACAGAAAGCACTCCCTGTCTCTTCAGGCTCACTGTGATCCTGGATTGATGGCCTCCTTCAACTAATTCTGTGGAGCATTTCACAACCCATGTATGTTGTTTTACATTAGAACAATCCATGCTTGCAACTTAACCCTTTTATTTATATAAAATGCATTCATACAGGTTTGAATGTGGACAGTAGAATGTGTTGACAGTTTGACAAAAACACAGGAGATAGACTACACTGAGCCAAAAAAAAAACGACTTCAAGTATAATATTAGTCATCTTTCTTTTGAGGAGTTCTTCAGCCTCCTCATCACTGAACTAGTACATGCCTCCTCCATCCCACTGGTATTTAGGGTCAAGACTTCTCACTGGCTCTTCTCTCTTCCTTCCCCTTGGATCTGTCCCCTTTACCCCTTACCTACATTTCTCCTGGCCCTACCTTCCTCCCCCCACAGAGCCATCAACTCTTTCCCTGCTGTTAAGTGAAGTAATTCACCCCCTCTGGTCCTTCTCCCAAACATTACACTGGGCCCACCTAATTAAGCTTAGCAAGCCTAGAAGAACTAGTAGATGTCCATTTATCAAAATCAAGTCCTCCTTCTAAACAATTGGGGATATTCTTTTTTCTCCCCCTCCATTACATCTTTATTAACCTCTCTGTGGTATTTGATATTTTCACTACTTCCTCCCTGAAATGTTTTCCTCACTGATCCCTGTCCCTTCTTATTTCCATCCTCTTTCCTTATCTATTTTTCCATTTTGTAAGCTCTTATTGTTTTGAGTATTTTTTAAAGATTTTATTTATTTATTTGACAGAGAGAGAGAGAGGGAGAGAGAGAGCACAAGCAGGGTGGGGGTAGCAGGGAGAGAGAGATGCAGGCTCCCCACAGAACAGGGGGAGACAAATGTGGGACTCGATCCTAGGAACCCAGGATCATGACCTAAGCCAAAGGCAGTCACTTAACCAACTGAGTCAAACAGGCTCCCTGTTTGGCACATTTTTAAAAAAGCTTTTTCTAACCTTGCCCCATGCTCTAGAGTAGCTTTGCCAAATAGAAAAATAATGCAAATGATGTATGTAATTTTAAATTTTTCAGTAGCCATGTTATAAAAAGTAAAAATAGATAAAATTAATTTTAGCAATACATGTTATTTAATCTACTATGTCTAAAGTATTATCATTCATCACACAATCAAAATGAAAATTATTAATGACTATCTTTTAGGTTTTTTAAATAAAATTTTCAGAATCTAGTATGTAGTATGTAGCTGTAAAGGAAAAAAAAACACCCCTCCTAAGAATCTACTCCCAATACTCTGCTACAATTCTATTTCACTTCTGACAGCAGATGTGTGAGTTTCCCACACCTCCAACAATCCTGCTATACCGGTTGGGTGCCCTGTAATTTAGCTCAATTCTGACATTATCTACCTAGAGATAGAGTCAGATTCCATAGGTTAAGGGCTCAGTCCCACAGGACGGCCCTTCCCTACTTCAGATGGCAATCCCAAATCCAGATTGTCTCCTGTGCTTCTGACTAACTAGCTATAAATCAGAGGTTTTCACAATCCCCTCCTCAGGTTTGATTAATTTATTAGAGCAGCTCACCGAACTGAGAAAAACATTTAGTTACTAAATTGCCAGTTTATTATAAAAAGATATAACTCAGGGATGGAAAAGATACATATGGTAAGGTATGGGGGAAGGGGTGTAGAGCTCCCACATTCTCTAGGAGTTCCACTCTCCCAGCACCTCCATGTGTTTATCAGCCTGGAACCCCTCTGAAATCTGTCCTTTTGAGTTTTTATGGAGTCTCCATTATGCAGACGTGATTGATTACATCATTGGCCACTGGTGATCAGCCAACCTCCAGTCCCTCTCTCAGACCTCAGCCTTAAATACCATCCCTGACATGACATTCCTGTTCCTTTCCTTGAGTCTTTTTTCCTACTGGAGGACTGAAAACTCCAACCCTCTAGTTATGGTTGGTTTCTTTGACAACCAACTCCCATTCTTGGGGCCTTTCCAAAAGTGACTGCGTTAACATAAACTTGGGTGTGGTGGAGAAGAGCTTCTTATGAAAAACAATTTCACCTTTTTCCCCTCTAGTGCTATTTCGGCAACTAGATACAAAAGATGTCCCGATAGTTCTCATCACTAAGGACCTTGCAAAAATTTGGGGAGCCTTGTGCGAGGAGCTATCGGGGAAAATCAAATATAGATTTTTTATTATAAATCAACACCACAAACTTTTACACAACATATCTCAATTCACATGCTAAATTTCATTAAAATATTTTATCTGTCTATAAACAATAAAATTTACAGTTAAGAAAGTAGCTTTAGATAATCAAAATGTTTGAAACATACTTAAGTTTTCCAATAAAATTGAGTGGGTAGCAAAAATCATTGATTCATATTTCCATACACATTGACAAAACAGGTTCATGATGTCTGCAAGAATGGATTTGACTTTGAAGCAAAAGCACAACTCTCCAAGTTTAATAAATTCCTTCCTATGTCAACCTAGTAATAACAGCAAATTCTAAAGAGAATTACATAAATTTAAAAAGTAGCTCTACATTTGCCAATATTAACAAAGCAGTCTTCAAGTTTTCCCTGTAGTTCTTTTAGTCAAATTATAGAACTCTGTGAATTATAATTAAAATCTTTTGCATATTGAGTCATGATAAAAAGTCCTGTAAAATCATTTTGATTTGTATTATAGAAAGTTCCCATTTCAGCATAAATTCTCGTATCTGCATAGTTAGGTCATGAATAAGCATTTCCCTTCTTGGGGCTTCAAATTTGGCTCATTCATACACAGTGTGATATCAGTGAGAAAATGTAAATCATGCTGAAAAAATGTTAAAGATGTTATTTATTCATTTGACAGAGAGATATAGCACAAGCGGGGGGGGGGGGGGCAGAGGCAGAGGGAGAAGCAGGTTTCCTGCTCTGCAGGAAACCAGACTGGGACTCTATCCCAGGACCCTCGGATCATGACCTGAGCCTAAGGCAGGTAAGCACCAATTGAGCCACCTCAGCACCCCATCACACTGAATTATTATCTGACTATATAGTAAACATTCTTTTGTGGTTAATGTGCACTTGAAATATGGTTAATGCAACTGGGGAAATAAATTTTTAATTTTAGTTAATTTTAGTTAGTTAATTTTAAGTTTAAATTTATATTTTAAAACTGATGCTAGATACTGTGTTAAATACTTTTCCTTTAATATGACTTTATTTTTTTGGTCAAACTATTTTTTTAACTACTGCAACATGGAAGACATTATTATTATGGCATAATAATGGCATATTGTCCATTTCTAGCCATTGTCAAAGGTTTATTTCAGTGTTAGCAGTGTTCTTCTAGTCACTGATGGAACATTGTAATGTGTTTATTTGAATATTTTATATGTGGAGCATAAGGTACTGTATACCTATAGAAATCAAGATTTGTGATTAAACTGAAATATTTATTATTTTAACTGTCATATAATTGAATCATTTTTCTAGTTTATTTATCTCTTAACCCACTTGCCCATATGCTCTTTGGGCTGCAGAGATAGGTATTTTTCTGCTCCAGACTTCCAGTGCCTAATAGTGTATATAGTATAGAGTAAGTGCTAATTTTCTTTTTAAGATTTTATTTATTTGACAGAGAGCGAGACAATGAGAGAGGGAATACAAGCAGAGGAAGCAGGAGAAGGAGAAGCAGGCCTCCGGCTGAGAAGGCAGCCCGATGGGGGGCTCCATCCCAGGACACTAGAATGATGAGCTGAGCCAAAGGCAGACACTTAATGACTGAGCCACCCAGGCACCCTGAATGAGTGATAAATTAATATCTGTTGATTCAGTAGAATCAGAACCTTGCCATGTACCTTTTCCCTTCTACTGGCCTACCATGCAGTATTGCAGCATGTTCCAGATGTCTAGATGTGTTCTTTATGCAATGTATGTCATATCTTGCAAAAAGAGGGGAAAACAACTTTAATAACAAGGCAACGCTAAAAGAAAGTCTCCATACTTCATTCTCTCAGGATGAGTCTTAAATGTTGAGAGTTCAAATATTCAGGATGCTATCAGAAAAGGGTGTTAATTCCAAGCTTCATACATTTTATTGAGAAGATCTCGCTTGTGCCATAGAATCAAAACAAATCACACTAGAGGCATGACTAGAGGCAGTGTGAGAGGTCAGACACACCTTGGTTCAACCCTGTCTCCTCTGCTTGATAGTGTTGTAATTTTAGTCAACCTACTTTCTCTGTCTATACCTTAATTTATTCACCAGTAAAATGTCAAGGATATCAGGGTATTGTCATCTCCTGAGGTCATTGTAGAGATCAGGAAGCATACAGTATCCTAGTATAGTGACACAATCCTAGTATAGTAAGGCCTCAATAAACCCTAGCAATTCATATTATTAATATTATGAATAATAAGCAAAGTGTATCTGCTATAGTATTTGATCGTTAGCATCTGATTGTAAGATTGCAATTAACTTAAGAAAGAGAAAGGGTCAAAGGAGAAGGAGATGGCATGATTGGATTATAAAATGGCAGAGAACAGAAAAAAAAAAGACTAAATCAAGAAACAAAGGAAGCAGTGCAACTCTGAGAACCAACATTTTGTAAATAAAATACAATGTCTTCAAGGTGCCATGATTAGAATGATTCAGCTGTAATGACTTTTCTGCCCTGTGCTACTAGGTTAGATATTTGAATTCTAAGTTCCTGGTAGACAATCTGATTAGCTTAACATGGGTTTTGTGCCAACCCCTCGGTATGTGGGATGGGGGTAGCAGGACTGCATGCTTTACTTTTTTACTTTTTTACTTTTACTGGATACTTTACTTTTTTTAAACAAATTCATCTTGCTCTTTATTTTCACAGTCTCTAATTCCTGTGCACTTTCTTGTTTCATGTTGTATGGCCGGGTCTTTCTAGTGAGGGCCTTGGCACCCCCTCCGGCATAATTCAGACTTCCCTGCAGGCTCAAATGTTGTAGGTTGCTTTGGGTAAATCATCCCTCCCAGCTCTACCATTCTAGGAATCCTTATCCTAGGACCGCACCCTTGGCAGGCAGCTTGTCCACCTGTTTTACTTCTGCTTCACAGGAAGGAAATAGGCAAACAGAAAATTATCTACATCTTATACAAATACTAGGTAATTTATAGTTTATCATAAAAATACATGTAGAGGACATCTATTGTTTTTACTTGTAAAGCATTCCTTCTCCTTCTTTTGATAGCAGTACTCCCATTTTACTTTGAGGGATAATCTTCATTGCCTTGGAAATATCCTTTTTTTTAAAAAAAAAAAAAAGAAGATTAAAAAAATTATTTATTTGAGAGAATGAGAGAAAAGGAGTGAAATGAGTGGCAGGAAAGGGAGAAGCAGACTTCCGACTGAATAGGGAGCCCGGCCAGTGCGGCGCTCTATCCTGGACCCTGGGATCATGTTCTGAGTAGAGGGCTGATGTTTAACTGACTGAGCCACCCAGGTGTCCCCCTTGAAAATATTCTTGGAGGAACTGTCAGTCAAGATGCTGCATGCTCTTTACCAGGCGAAACTGCTGACTTGTTTCTGCCCTTGTCTTGATAAGATTCTTTTTATCTTTCATGCACATTTCGCCATCATCTTTGAACTACTGTTTTCTAAATACTGGTCTGTAAGCCTAGGCTGAGCTGTGACAACATTTTTACTGATTTGTAGTCAAATATAAAAAAGGGGGAAAAATTAAAATTGCTGCAGCACGGTTTTCATAAAACTAAGTTTATCCAATTTAAAGGATTTTCTTTCATTCTAAAGTTACATCTTTCTAACACATTTTGATGTTAAAATATCCTTTCTTTTATGAATTCATGGTGAGAATAAATGGCAGTTTTTAAAAATACGTTTTTCTTGGCACAGTAAATACTGACAACTCTATATTGGTTTCCTCTTCTTTTTATCTTTTTTTAAAAAAAATAATGTTGATATATGAAATACAGAATCTGGGAAATACAGTTCTAAGTGTTTCTGCGTCTCTCCTCATTCATTTATCACGTAGTTCTGCATGGCGAAGTGTGGCTTCTGACCATCAGTGGTGAGAAACAGAAGTGGACCTAAGTTCAAATCCTGCTTCTCCATGTACTCGCTCTCTGACCTAGGGCATGTCATTCAGTTTTATCCATAAAATAACAATAATACTTGTATTAATTCTGTCATGTTTTTGGTAGAGTGCTCAGTAGATCTCAGTTCTAATCATGACCTATGTCTGTTACTAAGTTCAAGTAATTTTTAAAATATTTATTTATTTATTTATTATTTATTTATATTGTCTTTCAGTTTAAAATTACTCAGAGTTTAGACTTTAAGGACTGAGCTTTTCAACCAAATTTTTTTAAATCTCAAAATACTGTCCAATTTTGAAGAGCTAGAATTTCAAAAGGTGTGCTCCTTCAGTGTCTGATGAAATATACAAGCCCCGTGTCCCTTAAGGACAGTGTCTCAGTATTTGAAAGATTTGAAAGATTTGGCTTTCCCTGTGCTGTGCTGCCTACTTTTTGGCAGGAGATAGTCCTTTGCAGAGAGTTAGGACATGAACAAAGTTCCCCTCCTCATTGGGGCATCAGCTATAGGTACTTTGATTCTTTTGGTATATCAGATCACATATCATCCGTAGTCACAGCAGCTCTCCTAACAAGACTCAACTTATAAGGTATTATTATATAACCTCATGTTCCTTTTGGCCTAAGTACAGCTTGTTGGAACAGGTCCACTAGGATGTGAAAGGAGACAAGAAAATAAGTCTGAGGGGGCATTTCGTTGTTTGAGAAAAGGCTCCTTCTTCAACTGCTATCAGCATGCCCACGGTGGGGCAACGAGAATCTATGATCAATTTGACGTTAATCCTTGTACAATATGTGAAGTATAGGTTGGAGTTAATTTTTTTAGTTATGGATTTTTTTTTGGATAGGCTGTACGATTTCTCTCACACAGTTTGTTGAAAAGACTATTCTTCTGTTGAATTGCTTTTGCACCATTGTAAAAAACAAAAACAGCAGTTGGTTATACTTGTGTGTGGCTATTTCTGGGTTCTCTGCTTTGTTCCATGGATCTAAGTCTGTCTCCACGAATACCATATAGTTCTGATTACTGCACGTCTTAAAATCAGAGAGAATGATTCTTCCCACTTCTTTTCTTTTTTCTTTTCTGAAGTTCTTTTAGCTATTCTAGTTCCTTTGCTTTTCTATATATATTTTGGAATAATCTTATCTATATCAACAAAAAAGAGATTTTTTTATAAAAAAATCTTTGCTTATATTTTTATAGGAATTGTTTGGGGAGAACTAACATATTTTACTATGTTGGGTTTTCTAATTCATGAACACAGAATCTTTCCATTTATTTAGATCTTTGATTTCTCTCACCAGCATTTTTTAGCTTTCAGCATACAAGTCCTATACATGTTTGGTTA
Organism: Mustela erminea; assembly: GCF_009829155.1. Taxonomy (NCBI): domain Eukaryota; kingdom Metazoa; phylum Chordata; class Mammalia; order Carnivora; family Mustelidae; genus Mustela; species Mustela erminea. The sequence goes on along the minus strand of NC_045629.1, from coordinate 10,418,007 downwards.
ATTTACACACAAGCTTTTCACTTCTTTTGAGCAGTTGTAAATGGTATTGTATCATTCATTTCAGTTTCCACGTATTTATTGCTAGTATCTAGGAATATAGTGAATTTTTGTATGTTGACCTTATATTCTGTGACTTTGCTGAATTAACTTACTATTTTGAGTCTTGTTAAAGGTTCCTTGAGATTTCCTACATAAACTATCATCTCATCTGTAAATAGTTACAGCTTTATTTCCTCCTTTCTAACCTATAAGACTTGTATTATTTTTTTTTCTTATCTTATGATGCTTACTTGAACTTCGTTACAATGTTGAATAGCAATGGCGAGAGCAAACATCCTTGTCTTATTTTCTATCTCAGATGGAAAGCATTTAGTCTTTCACCATTAAATATGAGTGTTAGCTGTAAGTTTTTAAATAAAAGTTCTTTATCAAGTTGAGGATGTTCCCCTCTATTCTTATTTTTCTGAGATCTGTAATTAATAACTGATGTTGAATTTTGTCCAATTCTTTTTCTACTTCAATTGATAGAGTCATATATCTATCTTCTTTAGCCTGATAAAATGTAGGTAATACTGATTTTTTAAAATTGAGCCAATCTTGCATCCTTGTAATAAATTCCACTGTGTCATGATGCGTAATTCGTTTTATATATTGCTTAATTTTGTTTGCTAATAATTTGTTAAGAATTTTTTTTAAAGATTTTATTTATTTATTTGACAGAGAAAGATCACAAGTAGGCAGAGAGGCAGGCAGAGAGAGAGAGAGAGAAGCAGGCTTCCCACTGAGCAAAAAACCCAATTTGGGGCTCAATCCCAGGACCCTGAGATCATGACCCGAGCTGAAGGCAGCAGCTTAACCCACTGAGCCACCCAGGCACCCCAATTTATTAAGAATTTTTGCATCTGTATTCATGAGTGATACGGTTTGTAGTTTTTGGTTTTGGTTTTGTTTTTCTTGCTTTATACTATGTCTATCTGTTGTTGTTTTTTTATTTTTAATCCGAGAATGAGGGGAAGTGTTTTCTCCTCTTCTGTTTTCTGCAAGAGATTATGTAAGATTTATATATGCTCCTTAAACATTTGAAGAACTCTGTAGTAAAACCTTATGGTACTGAAGAATTCTCTTTTGGAAGATTTCTGATTATAAATTCAGGTTCCTTAACAGAATAATCAAATGATCTATTTCATGTTAGGTGAGTTACAGATGATGAGTTTTGAGGAACTGGCTCCATTTTAGCTAGGTTGTAAAATTTATGGTTGTAAAACTGTTTATAGTATTATTCCTTTACATATCTTCATTTTGGTGGGGTTTACAGTGATATCTCCTGTTACATTCATGATCCCACTGAGATTAAGGATTTGTTTCTTCTCTCTTTGGTCAGTTTTATTAGAACTTTGTCAATTTTCTCAAACTTTTCAAAGAACCAAATTTTTTCTTCACTGTTTTTCTCTTTTCAATTTCATTGATTTTTGCTCTTTTGTTGATTATTTCCTTCCTTTGGCTTTGGATAAATTCTTCTCCTCTTTTCTGGCTTCTTGGAGGTGAGAGCTTATATTATTGATGTGAGACTTTTCCTCTTTCCTAACATAAGCATTTAGTGTTATAAATTTTCATTAGTAATGCTTTAGTTGCATCCCACAAGTTTTAAATGTTCTATTTTCATTTTATTTATTTCAATGTCTGTGTGCATGTTTGTTTCTTGGTTTATTTTTTTCTGATACACTTTCTTTGACCCATGGACATTTAGAGGTGTATTGTTTGGTTTCCAAGTGTTTGGAGATGTGTGTCTTATATTTCCATTATTAATTTCTAATTTGATTTCAGTGTTGACAGAGAACATACTCTGTATGGCTTCAATGCTTTTTAAACTTGCCGAGGTTTGCTTTATGGCCCAGGGTATAGATTATCCTGGTATGTGGTCCCTGCACCCTTGAAAAAAATGTGTGTTCCGCTGTTGTTAGGTAGAGCATTGTATAAACGTTTATTAGATCTTGTTCTTTGATGGTATTGCTAGTTCTTCCATATCCTTGGTGATTTTCTGTCTGGTTGTTTGCCAGTTGTTGAGAGAGGGATGTTGAGATCTCCAACTATAATTGTAGATTGTTTCTCTTTTCAGTTCTATGAGATTTTTCTTCATGTATGTCACTCTCGCCAGCAAGAACAACCAGGAGACCTCAGCAAAGCAAGCTTTATTTCTCCGTAGCTGTTGGGATCTTTTCTCCCCCGCCTGTGCATGTCTATATATACCAAGGTTGCACAACCAATCACTCGCAGCCACATAGATACAAAATCCTAAGTTCCGCCTACTGGCTCGCATCCAGCCACCATCTTAATGGCGTGTTTACTTTCGGGCACCAAAAAAGTCGGCGGCGCCCGGGGCCCCCCGCGGGCCCAGCCGGAGCAGCTCCACACCGTCGCCACCTGGCGGAGGCGACGGCTTGAGGCAGCGGCGACCGAGGCAACGAGCGGGCACAACGGAGCCAAAAAGCATCACCGCGCATGCGCTACAAGCCGCTCGGGCACCGACATCTCCCCCTTTTCTTTTATATTAGGCATGCAAGGCAGGAGATCGTGCCTGTCTTAGGTTGTCAGCTGCCATGAACATGCTTACCCGTCATCAGATAATTCCCCCTGGTTGGAGAACTCCTGGCTTAGGTTGCTATGTGCATGCAGCCAATCTTACCCGCCATTGACTACCGATCTAGCGTTGCCAGCCAGATTTGGGGAAATGTACCAGCTTCCAGTGCCGTGCAAGCTTGTACTAGCGCCAACTGTTGCCTACATTGTTGTTTACGTAATGATGCAAAACGGCGGAACATAAGGATTTACAACAGATACCCAATCCCGTAATGGAGCTATGTCAATCTTATCTGCTTAACTCTTTCGACAGATTAGCAGCAATAGAAAGGTCATTATAGGCCACGGAGGTTATGCAAAGTCCAGAAAGTGATTGGATGCATCCGGTCGTCAATAGTTTCTGGAGAATGTCCACTTCTTACAGATGTGGTGAGAGCTACAGCCGCTGCAGTTGCTGCAGCTGCGGAGGCTGCTACAGCCGCAATAATGGCTGCAGTCATCCCAAAGTCTCTTTTATGTCTTGAGAGCAATACAGATGAATTGTTAGGATTTACAGAAACGGGCATGGGAATGAAAGTAGGTATACAGGAGGGAGGATGGCGGACTCATTCGTCAGTGGCATGGGGAACGGCCAGGCTTTCACTATTGCCCATTGGTGCATCTGTTGAAGGGATGCTGGTGTCGCCAGGATCGCTATCAGGCCGAGCATCAGGACGGGGTGGGCCATGTTGATCGATTCTTCTAATCAGTCGCTCCGGGACCCAGATAGGCACTTGGGCATCCTGTGGAAAAAGACAAACAGAACCTCGGTGCCATCTTAGGACTGTATCAGGGCCTCTCCATTGGCCCGTGAGTATATCCTTCCACTTCACCTGGGCTAGAGTGCATTCGGTAACCGCCGCATGCCTGTCCGCTGCAGATGTACCATTATGGTCCAAGGACAAAAAATTTAAAATGTAAAGGGTGAGAGATGTAAGATCACGGGGTGACTTGTAGTCATCCCCTATTCCCCCTTTTCTTATTTTTTGTAAGCATCATTTGAAGGTGCCATTGGCGCGTTCAATTATTCCTTGACCTTGTGGATTGTAAGGTATACCTGTAGTATGGACTATACCAAATTGACTTAGGAATTGATGGATAGATTTTGATGTATATGCAGGTCCATTATCTGTCTTTATTTGTTTTGGGATACCCCAATCTGCGAAGCATCGTAGGCAGTGTGTGATGACTTGTTTTGAATTCTCCCCCGTGAGGGGAGTAGCCATTATGATACCCGAATAAGTGTCCACTGATATATGTACGTACTTTTGTTGCCCGAATTCAGGTACATGTGTGACATCCATTTGCCATAGGTGATTAGCTTGAAGGCCTTTGGGATTTACCCCTAAGGAAGGCTGAGGGAGTAATGTGGCACAATTCCCACAGGTCCTTACTATATCTCTTGCCTGTTCTTTGGTGATATGGAATCTATATCTTAAGGTATTAGAATTCACATGCCATTTGCTATGGAACAGCTTCGCCTGTTCTAAGGTAGGGCAAATAAGTTGGAAACGACTATTGTGGTCTGCTAGAGCATTGCCCTCGGATAATGGTCCTGGTAGGCTCATATGGGCTCTGATGTGATCTATAAAAAATGGTGCAGTGCGCAGTTGCACAACCTCTTGTAGTTGCCTTAAGATCCATGGAATAGGTGAATCACTTAAGGAGAGGATGGCTGTTTCAATATTTTTTGTTGCATTTACCACATATTGACTATCAGAAATAATATTTAGGGGAGTGTCTGAAAATCTGTGGAGCACGAGGAGCACTACTAGTAGCTCTCTGACAGAGGGCGCTAGGGAGTCATATTTTTTCCCGGCTTCTTTGTATGTCTTTCCCTTTAAAGGTTCGTTAGGGACTTCCTCTTTTAATTTTAAGTGTGTCATGGCTTCCCCAAGCTCATCTTCAGAGGAGCTCTCCTCTGAATTTTCTCCCCCTCTGCTAGATCCTGCCTTAGAGGCTTCTCTGACCTGCTCCTCGATAACATTTTTAACTGTTTTATGGTTAGAGTCTAGCATAGTGCCGTTAGCCTTAAGCACCTCCGTCAGTAATCCTCCCATCTTAGTAAACTTTGATTCCATTATTTCTTGTCCTATGCCTAGGAACACTTTTACTTCTCGTCCTATACTTAGGAACTTTCTCACTTCTCGTCCTATACTTAGGAACTTTCTCACTTCTCGTCCTATACTTAGGAACTTTCTCACTTCTCGTCCTATACTTAGGAACTTTCTCACTTCTCGTCCTATACTTAGGAACTTTCTTATCTGAAATTTTGTGCACACTTACCGGATCGTTGCGTTCACTGAGAACTCCTCGGTGTAGGTTTCGGGTTTCCCGGGTTTCGGCACCACTTGTCGCTCTCGCCAGCAAGAACGACCAGGAGACCTCAGCGAAGCAAGCTTTATTTCTGCGTAGCTGTTGGGATCTCTCTCCCCCGCCCGTGCATGTCTATATATACCAAGGTTGCACAACCAATCACTCGCAGCCACATAGATACAAAATCCTAAGTTCCGCCTACTGGCTCGCATCCAGCCGCCATCTTAATGGCGTGTTTACTTTCGGGCACCGAAAAAGTCGTGTGGTGCCCGGGGCCCCCCCGCGGGCCCAGCCGGAGCAGCTTCGCACCGTCGCCACCTGGCGGCGGCGACAGCTTGAGGCAGCGGCGGCCGAGGCAACGAGCAGGCACAGCGGAGCCCAAAAGCATCACCGTGCATGCGCTACAAGCCGCTCGGGCACCGACAATGTAAGTTGCAGCTCCTTTTTTAGTTATGCACATTACAATCATCCTTATCCTTCTGGTGGATGGATTGTTTTATCATGTCATGTCCCTTTCTGTCCTGGGTATTGCTCAGAAGTCTGTTTTAGCTGATGTTTGTATGACTACTCCTGCTTTCTTTTGATTAAATTTTTGCACTATATATATTTTTTCATCCTTTTAATTCAAACATACCCGTATCATTATATTTGAAGTGAGGTTCTTGTAGACAGCACGTAGCTGGGTCATATTTTTATCCATTCTGCAATCCCTGTTTTTGTAAGGGGTACATTCAGACCAATTACTGTTATTAATTATTGATATGTTAAAGCTTAAGTCTTCCACTTTTTTTTTGTTTGTTTTGCTTTTTTTATTTTTTTATTTTTTATTTTTTATAAACATGTATTTTTATCCCCGGGGTACAGGTCTATGAATCAGCACACATCAAAGCAAATACCCTCCCCAATGTCCATAACCCCACCCCCCTTCTCCCACCCCCCTTCACCCAGCAACCCTCAGTTTGTTTTGTAAGATCAAGAGTCACTTATGGCTTGTCTCCCTCCCAATCCCATCTTGTTTCATTTATTCTTCTCCTACCCACTTAAGCCCCCATGTTGCATCATCACTTCCTCATATCAGGGAGATCATATGATAGTTGTCTTTCTCTGCTTGACTTATTTCGCTAAGCATGATACGCTCTAGTTCCATCCATGTTGTTGCAAATGGCAAGATTTCATTTCTTTTGATGGCTGCATAGTATTCCATTGTGTATATATACCACATCTTCTTGATCCATTCATCTGTTGATGGACATCTAGGTTCTTTCCATAGTTTGGCTATTGTGGACATTGCTGCAAGATCAAAAACTTTTGCACAGCAAAGGAAACAGTTAACAAAATCAAAAGACAACTGACAGAATGGGAGAAGATATTTGCAAACGACATATCAGATAAAGGGCTAGTATCCAAAATCTATAAAGAACTTTGTTTTGCTTGTTCCCTTTGATTTTTGTTTGCTTGTTTTCTTTTACCTACCTTCTTTGGGATAATTGGACATTTTTTAGAATGCCAGTTAGATTTATCTACATTGTTTTTATGTGTATCTCTTTGTTTAGACTTTTTAGGGGTTGTTCCAGGTCTGTGTTAAACGCATATAGTTTATTAAGGTCTAGCGGTATAGGCATTATACCCATTTAAGTGGAGTGTAGAAACCTTACCTCATTTATGTTCCTTTACCCATTTACAACTGTCTTGAACATTTCCACTAAATATATAAAGAACCATATTTGTGGTTGTAGTTTTTGCTTCAACTACCAAACATAATTAAGAAAACTCATAAGAAGCAGATTCTATTTGTATTTACCCATATTTTTATATTTTTGTGTTCTGTTCCTTCCTAATATTTCAAGAGTCTTTTTTTTTATCATTTCCTTTTTTTTATTTGTTTGTTTTTGGGGTTTCTTGTTTTCCATATTTGAAGTTCATATTTTGTTACATAATCAGTAATAAAAAATTATTAATGGGGGCGCATGGGTGGCTCAGTGGGTTAAGGCCTCTGCCTTCGGCTCAGGTCATGATCCCAGGGTCCTGGGATCGAGCCCCAGGTCGGCTCTCTGCTCAGCGGGGAGCCTGCTTCCTCCTCTCTCTCTGCCTGCTTCTCTGCCTACTTGTGATCTCTGTTTGTCAAATAAATAAATAAAATCTTAAAAAAAATATGAAACAACTATTTAAAAAAAATTATTAATGGGATAAACTCTCCCATTAAGGTCATAGATCACTGTTTTGTTTTTTGTGAGTTTTTAATTTAAATTCAATTAGTTAACATATAATGTATTATTAGTTTCAGAGATAGAGTTCAATGATTCATCATTCTCATATAATTCTCAGTGCTCATTACATCACTTGCCCTGCTCAGTGTTCATTGCCCTCTTGTCCCACACCCTTCACCCCTCCAGCAACCCTCAGTTTATTTCCTACGATTAAGAGTCTCTTGTGGTTTGACTCCTTTTCTGATTTTGTCTTGCTTTATTTTTCACTCCTTTTCCCTATGATCCTGTTTTGTTTCTTAAATTCCACACATGAGTAAGATCATACGATAATTGTCTTTCTCTGATTGACTTATTTTGCTTAGCATAATACCTCTACTTCCTTCCACGTCATTGGGAAAAGACAAGATCTCATTTTTTTGGGCAGCTGAGTACTATTCTATTGTACATATATACCACATCTTCTTTATTCACTCGTTTGTTGATGGACATCTGGGTCTTTCCATCATTTGGCTATTGCGGACATTTCCTTTTTGTTTGGAGAACTTTGTTTAGCCATTCTGTATCATCTGTTTGTTGGCGTTTATTGATGGTCTTGTCTTACTCAGATTGGCATCATCCTGGTTCTTGGTATAACAAGGGACTTGTTTTTTAATAGAAACATGGTCATTTTGGATATTATGTTATAAGGCTATGGATCTCATCTAGATTTTGTGTTCTATCAGGCCTCCTCTGACACCACTCTACCTCATTAGAGCCACGTACAGGTGAAAGTCTAGTTTCTCCACTGGGCATCTATTATGTTGGTGATGGCAAGTCACATTAACGCTGAGCTGAGAGGGAGTTCTGGCTCCCCACTTGGTATCCTACCAATTTCTCCTTGCTGAAAGGAGGAGGGGCAGCCCCACTGACACTGTGTGTGGGGTGCAAGGGTGAAGGATCGTCTTTTGGGCTTATTACTACAATGGCGTTGGAAGACTGGGGTCCCCAGAGGGGAGGACTCACTGAGATCACAGTGGGAGGTCTCCTTGTCCCTTGGCTCCTTCTCTAACATCACACTGATGAAGGAGAGGCTATGTGCCCTCTACTGGGTAGAGGTTTATACTCCACACTCAGTCTGTTTCAGGGGTGGGGGGAGGTAAAAGGATTTGGGCTAAGTGGTCTTGTTATCCTCTAAAATTTTTCTGTCTTGCTAGCCTACTCCTTTCCTCCTCCTTTGGCTAGAAAGAGCAGGCTTTTCTGAGGGCTTTTTCTGTTTGCCTGTTGGTGATACTAGGTTCCATATTCTGTTCTCAGTCAGGGATATATAATATCATGAAGCAAATACAGGGACTCATCCCCACGTAATTCTTCAGTCCTGAGGACCCTACTTGATCTGCTGTCTGCTTTCCACATTTCAGAATATGAGCATACTTATTTTATTTCTAATGTCCACAAGGCTCAGTTATTATTAGAGGGAGAACAGGGAAAAATACATCTACTCCATTTTCCTGGAAGTGGAAGTAGAAGTTGCACTTATTTTTTCCTTCTTCACATTCTGTTGCTTTGGCCATTCACTATTACTTAATAAAAACTTGTATTTTGATTCATCTCTTACTCCTCATAAACACCTAACTTATGACATAAAGACTTCTACTTCTTAGATCTTTCACCTACTCATTTCTTCATATTCACCAAACAGATTAAGGTAATTAACTAACTAACTAACTTAATTAATTAATTAATGTATTGCAACATGAAATGAAAATCACCTTTAAAAATAGAAATTACAAAGTGAATTGCTATTTTCCTGTGATTTTTTTTCTCTTCATGCCAGGAGTGGACATGTCAGATAAAATCCTCTAGTAGATGTAAAGAAAAGCAGAAAAAATGGTAAAGGTCTTTCCCTCATTTTTTTTAGTAAGCAGATAACTTATTTGTTGAGATATCATTGATTTAATCCTATCTAAATATAGATATAAGAGCTGAAACTCAAAATTCTAAAAGTTCATAGAAATTTATCATTTAAAGTTCATAAGCAAGCAATATTACATAACTTTTAATTACCTAGTTAATGGTGGAATATCTTAAGCTGTCACCGCTTCAAATTTTAAAAGCCCAACTCCTGTCAAACAAGCTGACATGCATGCACTTCCCAAACTACCTCTTTCATAATAATTCCACAGTCATTTTTGTGTTTTTTTATTTCACTGTGACAGCTTCAACTTTTATACTTTCCAGGGGGACCATTGGCAGAACGTTCCAACAGGAAGAATAACCACATTGTGGTTTATTCTTGTTATCAAGATCTGAAGTGTTTTATCAAAGAGGAATTTGTCAGTGAGGTCTGGCAAGCCCTGGAAGGAGCTCTGGAGAGCTGTGGAAAATGTGTGTCTGGCGTATTTTGCACTTTCTCCTTTTGTATAATGAAAAGAGGATAGTTCATATTGCTATCATTGTATCTTTACTTTATTTTAATAATTTTAAAAAAGATTTTATTTTTATTTATTTGAGAGAAGGTGAGAGAGAGGGCGGGAGCTTGAGTGGGGGAGGGGCAGAGGGAGAAGAAGACTCCTCTCTGAGCAGGGACCCTGAGGTGGGACTCAATCCCAGGACCCAGAGATCATAACCTGAGCCAAAGGCAGACACTTAACCCACTGAGCCACCCAGGTGCCCCTATTTTATTTTCATAATTTTATTTATATTTCCCATAATTATAATTCTCTAAGGTTGTCTGAGGTACAGATAATACCAGTTCTCCAGTCTGTCATGGTGCTTATAGTCACAGGTGCACCCTGAGAAGGAAGCCTCAGAATACCGGGAGCTTTTCAGGGAAAATTCCAGTATAAGAAATCTGGGCTTGGAAAGCTCAAGATTTTTTATTTCAAGGCCATGAATTGTGAAGGCTGGTGAGCAGAGTAAGCTTGAAGGTTGGGGCTCGTGTTCAGATCTAGATATGGTCAACTAAGTATCCCTCAACTACTTTTCCCCTCTCCGGTACTTTTAGCGATGAAATTTGACAATCTACATCAGCTAATTGTCTCTCCAGGCCTGTGGTAACATGTTTACCTCCAAATAGCAAAAAGAAATTTGATAGAAAGTGATATAATATGATAAAGTCATCTTTATCTGGCTTAGGTACTAGGTTTTCTGGCTTATAGCCCAGATTAAATTTCAGTAAAGACTCTCTGAATGTTTTCCTCCAGGAAGGGGTTGTGTTAAGATGGGGGTGTGGAATACTCCTGGGGGATGGTGGCACAGACAAAGAAGGAAAAGCTGGACTGAGGAGTGCTTCAGTGGCTCAGTCAGTTAAGCGTCTACTTTCGACTCAGGTCATGATCCGGGGGTCCTGGGATTGAGTACCCCATTGGGGTCCTTGCTCGGTGAGGAACCTCTGGCTTGCCACTTCCCCTGCTTGCTCTCTCTCTCTCTCTCCCTGACAAATAAATAAAATCTTTAAAAAAAGGAAAAAAGAAAAGTTGGACTGAACATTTGACTGAAAGCTAAGGGTTCAGGATGACTAACAATCAAGAGCCGGTGGACAGGCCCCCACTGGAGTGCCAACAGATACATAGTGTAGAGAAGGGGCCTCTTCTGGTCCTAAAGATCACGGTCAGCCTGTGTTCTGGACACCAGTCATCAGCTAGGCTTGAAGGATCAGAATTATCAGCAAGAGGCCTAGAACCTGGAGAAACAGAATAGGCAGAAAAGACTGAAACAAGGAAACAAGAACCCATGGGATGACTCAGTAAATAAACAGGACACTAACAAAGAAGGAGACCTTGAAAACAAACCATATCTAGCTCAGAGGTCTATACAGGTTTCTTATAAAGATGATAACCAAATCTGGAACACAATGAGCCTGGGGCTGGCAGGTAAAAATCAAGTGTAATCCCTTGTCTGGGATCAAGAGACAAGTTCTGGTGGGCACAACACTTATTTATTCTTTTTTTTTTTTTTTTTAAATTTAGATAGAACACAGAACTCATTATGTGCCAGACAATATTCTAGGTGCTGAGGATACAGCAGTGAATGAACACGGATGATCCTCTGCTAATGCGGAATCTATATTTTATTGAAAAAGGTAATAAACAAGTGACAAATACTGCAGAGCATAATTTCAAGTAGCATTTAAGTGCTAAAAATAAAATAAAATAAAAAAATAAAGAAAAAAATGAATACAACTTCTTTGGGTAAAAGAAATTTGAGGGGGGGCCATATTAAAACCAGGGAAATCGCTATGTGATGATCTCATGGAAGACTGCTCCAAAGAGAACAGAAAGTGCAAAGGCCCTGTGGCAATACTAAGTACAGCATGCTTGAGAAACTGCAAGGTCAGCATGCTGAAAGCCAAGGACTCAAGGCAAGGCTGGCAAGTGAGGAGTTTGGAGAAGCAGTGGGCAGATGTTGAAGGGCCTCACAGGCTTTGGCTAGGAGTTTGGATTTTATTGTTGAGATATTTTTCTCATCCACTCTCCTAAAATTAAACCCCACCACTTCTTGGTTACCACAGATTTTTATTTTGTGCCTTATAACTATTCATTGTTGTCAGAGGCAGCATAGCCGCTCCAGGCAAACAGTCAAAATCAGCCATCACTCTCCCCGTGGAACTCTTGGCCACAAGTCCATTTCGCTATCTCAACAACCCACAAATTTTTCTAAATGGCAGTGCTGGAGCCCACCACAAAGCATCTAATGCCATGTGCACGTGCCATTACAAACCCCAAGTCCAGTCTACATAATCAAGTGGGCCAGTGGGGAGCATTCCTCAGATGCTCACAAACACGCAATTCCCACAGCCCATTTTATATTTTCAAGCACATTCCTCTGAATTCAAAAAGAAAAAAATATATATAGGGGGAATCGTTTTGAGGTCCCAGAATTTTTCTATTTAAAGTTATGGGGAACATGGGTTTATATGCTTTCCTGGATATAAAATGTAACCAGAAAAGTAAAGCAAAAATAAAATCATTTCCATACCAGGATAAGAAATTCAGAGTTTACACACCTGATAAGGAAATTTGAGCCATGGCTGGTTAACAAACATTATTAGAGCTGGATAAGCAATTGTGTTTGGTTTTCATTTTGGAACATTTAGCCATGGAGACATTCTGGATCCAACCCTGTTTAGCCACTCATTTTTATAGACTGAAGTGTGTCATCTAGCGCTGCTACCTAACATAAAAATATCTCAAGTTCCAGGATCTTGCTTTTTGCTTTCTTATCAAAATAATGGCCAGTTACCAAGTGGCACTAAAGCAATAGGGCATTGTTCTTGAGAAAATACAGAATAGATATACAGGTAGGTGTGAGGAACAGAGTGTGTGGACGCAGATAAACTAACTTGTCTCCTGGTTCCATTACTGTCTAGTTGTGTGAGTTTTACTTTGTTATTTCAACTTTTCATTCCTTGGTGTCCACATCTGTAAAACAAGGATAAAAATACCCGCCTCAGGGGCACTTGGGTGGCTCAGTCAGTTATGTATCTGCCTTCAGCTAAGGCATGATCCCAGGGTCCTGGAATTGAGCCCCATGTTAGGGGGCTCTCACCATGCAATGTTATTACAAAATTATTGACTGTACTCTTTATGTTGTACCTTTCATCTCCATGACTTAATTCCTTTTAACTGAAGTTTATACCTCTTAATCCCCTTCACATATTTTGCCCATTCCTCCACCATTCCCCTTTGCCAACCACAAATTTGTTTCTGTGTTTGTGTCTGTATCTATTCTGTTTGTTTGCTCATATGTTTTGTTTCTTAGATTCCACATTCAAGTGAAATCACAAAGTATTTGTCTTTCTCTGACTTATTTCACTTAGTATAATATCCTCTAGGTCCATCCATCCTTTTGCAAATGGCAAGATCTCATTCTTTTTTATGGCTGAGTAATAGCTAGATATATAGACATATCTAGCTGGATATCTATATATAGACATATCTATATAGACATAGATATATATAGACATCTATATAGACATGTCTATATAGATATAGATATCTAGCTAGATATATCTATATATCTCACATTTTCTCTATCTAGTCATCTGTAGATGGACATGTAGAGTGCTTCCATATCTTAGCTATTATAAATAGTGCTGTAATGAACATATGGGGTGCATATATCTCTTTGAATCAGTATTTTTATTTTCTTTGGGTAAATACATAGTAGTGGAATTACTGGATTTTTATGGTATTTCTATTTTTAATTTTTTGAGGAAACTCTATACTCTTTTCCACAGTGATTGTACCAATTTACATTCCTACCAACAGCGCCTGAGGACTTCCTTTTCTCCACATCCTCACCAACACCTCTTGTTTCTTGTCTTTTTTATTCTAGCCATTCTGGCAGGTGTGATGTGAGATCTCATTGTGCTTTTGATTTGCAATTCCTTGATGATAAATGATGTTAAACAACTTTTCATATGTCTGTTGGCGATCTGGATGTCTTTGGAAAAATGTCTATTCAGATCTATTTTTAAATTAGATTTTTGGGTGGGTTTTTTTTTTTTGGTATTAAGTTGTATAAGTTCTTTATATATTTTGGATTTTAACCCCTTATTGGATATATCACTTGCAAATATCCTCTCCCATTCAGTAGTATTTCTCCATTCACCAGTATTTGCTGGTGGTTTCCTTCTCTGTGTAAAGGCTTTTTATTCTGGTGTAGTCCCGATAGTTTATTTTTACTTTTGTTTTCCTTGCCTGAAGAGACATATCTATATGCTGCTAAGGCAAATTTCTAAGAGATAACTGCCTATGCTTCCTTTTAGGAGTTCTGTCGTTTCGGGTCTCACAGTTAGGTCTTTACCAATAGTTTGTTTCTTTTTATTTCTGAGTAGCTTTCCATGATATGGAAGTATCATTTCTTTTAACCATTCATGTATTGAGGGACATGTCAGTTGTTTCCAATTTGGGGCTACTACAAATAAAGCTACTTATGAACAACCCTATACAGGTGTTTGTCTGAATATAAATGTTTATTTTCTGAGATAAATTCTCAGGAATATGATTGCTGCATTTTGTGAACATTTATAACAATTTCCTTACTGTTATAATTATGAGTCACAAAGGTGCAATTGTTGCACTACAAGTCATTGTCAATAAACTCATCAAAGATGAAAAGAAGTTGAAGAGCAAAGGAGAGGATATGAAAGATAGCTCTGAGGGTTTCAAGAGTTGGACATGGCATACAGCATACATTGCTTTTGCCTACATTCCATTGGCAAAAACCAGTCACATATTCTCTCCCTAATTGCAAGGGAGGTTAGGAAATTCAGTCTTCCAAGAAGAGGTAATGGAACATTTATCTGGCTAGGCTTTGCGTCAATAGTGAACAGCATCTGTGAACAGATGGAAAAACAGAACATTTTGTTTTTGCTATCAAAGCCTTGCAGGTTGAACGAAGTCTGGCTTGAGGAAACCTCAGTAGCAATCTCTGAATCACTTCCTATGAAGACAACGGAGAGAGTTAAAGCTAAGGTGGTGACACTTGTAAAGGTACTAATAAGGGTTTATTGGTAGTTATAATCATTAAAGCAGTTGACACATACTGCATGTATTAAACTCTCCTGACTGGAGGCAAGTAATCTTTGGGAGGTACAGGAATGGAAGGGGGTACAGAAAGAAGGGGTAGAAATGCATCAAGACTAACCCTACCCTGCTGGTTTCAAGAGCCATTCTCATTCTACAAGCTACAGCCAGGCTGAAGCCTGGTGAAGCCGAGATCAGCAAACCACAGCCAGCACAGCACACCCAGTGCTCTGCCTGGGTGTATAGCCTGGGGGCTAAGGACGAGTTGTACAGAATGGGTGGGAAAAAAATCAAAGGGAAGAATGCTATTTTGTGGCACTGGAAAATGTACGAAATTCAATTTCCATTGTCCATAAATAAAGTTTTGTCAGAACACAACCATACTCATTTGTTTATGCATTGTCTGTGGCTGCTTTCGCACTACAATGACAGAGTTAAATGGTTCCAACAAAGGCTGTCTGCCTAAAGACAAAGCCGGAATTATTCACTATCTGTCCCCAGTGTGCCAACCCCGAGTATAAGCCATCTGGGCCTAATAGTTTTCAGTGGTTTTGAAAATATTGTTAGGTTCATGGAAGGCTATGCCCCTCTTAAAGCCAACTTTATTTAATGGCTTTTTCACACTGGAAAAGTAGCATTGCTATTTTTCTAAAGATCCACTTTTAATAGACCTTTTTCAGCTACTTGTCACAAGAGCAGTCATCTGAGAATTAACAATCCCATTCCTGAGCCTGAAGGGATAATGGAATTGTCCCTGAAATCCATCAGCATTGACCCTGGAGTCCCTGGTCTGGAAAGAGAACTGCAACACACCCTGCTTTGAAGAGTCCATATTACATAACTGTAGCATAATCATGTTATATGACTGGAAACCTTTAAGCACCATGAAAAAGATTTTCCCCAGGCATAAAGTGTTTAAGTTTTTAACTGTATTTAGAAATCTTCAGCTTTTCCAAACTTACTTGTTCCCCCATTGAGCAGTCAAGTTCGAAAGAACGTCAGCAAAAAACAAACTTTTCTTTAAAAAGAAAAAAAAAGTTCCCATACTATCCGTGTTCTGAGATACTTCATCTTTTTAGAATAACCTGCAAAGATTCAGCATTAATGTCACAATTTATAGAAATGAACAAGTAGCACTTGGGTTATTTTGATATCCAGGGAAAAGCACGTGAATCTTTTCCACTAACACCTTAGGAAAACTACCACATTTTATGCCTTTTTAACAACTTGTGAGATTTTTGCTCTCCACATCTGATTTTGCTTTTTTTAAATGTGTAGTTGGTGAGAGTCCTGGTTTGGAACTCAGACACCCCAGGACCCAAATTCCCCTCTGGTACTTTTATTGTGCGACTTTGAGTCAACCACATCATGGGGCTCATACAACACCCATTCCACAGGATATTGTGGGAATTAAATGGGACACAGCCTGGAAAGTCCCAGCTCAATGGCTGGCATTTAGAATATGGTCAATAATACTGTCTATGATTAAGGATTGTTGTTGTCTCCCTGGGGCATGGATGGAGCAATGAGAGTCTTCTGCTTTGTTGCTGTACCAAACACCACAGCTGCATGGTTGTAACTTGTAGAAATAGGGCCAGAAACAAATAACAGTTATCATCAATAAAAGCATCTGTCAGCGGAGTAAGCACAATCCAATAGAAAGAGTCTCTTCTGTTTATCAAGGCAGTGGCTAAAATATATCAATTATATGGACAGAAATATCAGAGGTATTAAATTAAGTCCACAAAAACAATCACTTTCCATTAAGCTCTTTTAAACTCCTAGGAAATCTTAAGATTTATCCAGTTCAACCACCTGGCTCATTAAGCCCTTCTGCCCTTCCCCATGATAAGGAAAGCACCAACCTTTGAAGCAACCCATTTCCATTTGAGACTATTTCTTTGACTGAAGTGGAAAGGATTTCTTTGGTGTCTACATTCTTCGGACCAAGTTCCATACTCCAGAGCCCAATCTGATACCCCTCACCTTTGACCAATCCTTGAATATTTCATGAGATCATCTACACTGCTCCTGCATTAACTTCTCCAGTCCCTTCTACTGTTCACCATACTACAGGACTGGTGGGGCCTTCAGCATCCTGGCCACACATCCTATTGTGCTATTGTACATCAAGTACCATATAGCCCCTTTTTTTGTAAAATAGCTCACCTGCCCTGGACTCTGTCCTCTGGCAAAGGCACAACCATGTACATTTACCACTCTGTGTAGCTAGAGCAAAGTATTCTAACTCCTATGTTTAAAAGCACATTTCTTTTCTTTTCTTTTTTTTTTTTTTTTTAAGATTTTACCTATTTACTTAACAGAGAGAGAGAGAGAGCACAAGCACAGGGAGCAGAGGGAAAGGGAGAAGCAGACTCCCTGCTGAACAAGGAGCCCAATGTGGGGCTCCATCCCAGGACAATTAGATCATGACCTGAGCTAAAGGCAGATGCCCAACTGACTGAGCCATCCAGGTACCCTTGGGAGCACATTTTAAAGCAAAATTATTTGATCTCTTCCCTGGGTTCTGTTCTGCACGTCGGAATCACATACCAACCATACCAGAAGGCAGCGTGAGAAACTGGGACGGCAGGGTCCTGACCTGGAGAATTTAAACCTGGGTGTCCTATTGACTCAGTTCACCATACAACTAAATGGATATGCTTTTCAACATTCATTTCAACTACATGGCGAAGAGTCTGAAGTTTTATCCTACTTGTACACCAGCAAGCAAACCTGCCACAGTGTTGCAGAGGCTGCCAGATGCCATGAGATGCCTGGGTCAGAGACAAAGGAGCTTATGACACTAGGCACAGCAAGCAGCCCAGGCTTCATGTTCCTGTGGTTTCCACTTGGCTCTTGGGTCCCCCCAGGACAGGGTGGACCAGCGTGAGTGGATGCTGAGGACTCAGCAGGTGTACACCACAGCTGCTCAAACATCACCCAGTCTTTCACAATCGGCTACAAGCAAGCTCACCCAACTTTTACCCTGGAGGGAGACATAATCTTTATTACGTTGGGCAGCAAACAAACCTGCCCTCCGTTCCAGTGTGTCTATGTGGTGGTGGTGGGGAGGGGGGTCACTATCTCTATTTTCCTAAGCCGTTCATTACATAATCATCCTTGAAAAGGGAATCTAGAACAAAAATTGTCAATGCCTCTGCTCATAAGACATGCCAAGCCAAGAGACCCATTGTGAATGGTCTCCCAGTACATCAAGGAATTTCACGTAATTACTCCAGAACATTAAGCTGTTCAGTAAGTATGTATTGAATGAACACTGTGTGTTCTGCACTCGCCTAGGTACTATGGAGGGTGAAAAGTCTATGGTCTCTAGATTCAAGGAACTTAGAAGTGATCAAGGACTACTTGGCCCACAATAAGGAAGAATATTCTAGGGAAGAATATAAAATAAGCTAAAGTTAAATTAGGAATAATTCATTCATTCACACAAATTAATATTAAATGCTTAACATAAACACTAACATTTACTTAGTGTTCATTATAAAACAGGTACTAATCTAAGCCTTTTACATATATTAAAACAAGCATATGGAGTAAGTCCTAATATTATCCTTATCTTACAGATGTGAAAATAAAGGCAGAACATATAAAGTGGCTTATCCAGAGGCACACAGCTAGGAACTCATCTTGATGCTCAGGCAGTGCCCACAGAGACCACAGGCTTACTCTGAGCACTGCACTCCCTACCTTGATAAAAGCTGGACAAGAGCAGGGACAATCCGCATTTCCACAAAGCTTGCGATCTACTAAGTAGGACACTTGGTCATGGCTATTCACTTGATGACGGGGCGGGGGAGGTGCTTTTGATAAGGAGCCCAGCTCAAAAGCTAACACAATAACACAAGCGAAAACTAATGCCTGCTTGGGGTTCCTAGGTGGCTCAGTCATTAAGCATCTGTCTTCGGCTCAGATCATGATCCTGGGGTTATGGGATCAAGTCCTGCATCAGGCTCCCTGCTCTAGCGGGAAATCTGCTTCTCCCTCTCCCACTCCCTCTGCTTGTATTCCCTCTCTCGCTGTCTCTCTCTGCCAAATAAATAAATAATTTTTTAAAAAAAGGATTAATGTCCACTTGAACAGAAGAAATGGAGGGGTGGGCACAGAAGAGATACGATAGAAATAGAATTAATAAGGTGAGTGACTAATTGGAAGTTAGAAGTGAAGGAGAAAGAGGTGTCTGTGATGAACCCTGGTGTCTGGCGTGGGGGCCAGTGTGCCTGCTATGTCACCGGCAAAGGAAAGTAAAAGCAAGAACAAGAACAAGCTTTGGGAAAAGGGGATTGACCCCATTTTGAATGAGCCCTCAGGGATCAATGGAGGCCCACGGAGAAGCACTTTCAGCGAGCACAGACCCTGGACTGCCTGAGAGCAGTCAGCCTGGCTGGTGAGTCCAGGGCCATGGGAGGAGCCTGTATGACCAGAACAAGCATCATGCTGTCATTCTTTATAATTCGGGGTCATGGTAATTGGAGGGGTCTTTGTTTCCTCAGTGCTTAGAGTGTAAAGGTAGAAGCTGAAGGACTGTCAGATATGGAGGTATGTCTAATAGAGATATGTCTAATAGAGTTGTCCCACAAGGGCGGACTTGGAGGAGAGCTATCAGTGCGGGTGCTGGAGAGTGCCACGTGCTTGCAGGGTAGTATGGATGAGAATAGTGGCCGCTGATGGGAAAGCCAACATCTGGTCATGCTAGGCAGATCTTGTCTGGGAGACTTGGATCACACCTGCGATCACATCATTGACCTGGTCACCAGCCAGGTATCCTCACTCTGAGTGAGGATGGTATGCCATCCTCACTGGATGAGGTTGGCCACACCTGGATGAGTGTGTCATCCCTCACTCTAGGGAAGTGCACTTAGACTGGAAGAACCTTGGAAATCCTTACACCGTCACGTCAAAGGCATACGGAGTTTACAATAACAGAGAGCAACTGTCCCATCTTGGTGGGAGTCGCGTACAGCATCAGCATACAGCTGGAGCACACGTTGCAGACAACGTCAGCTGTGGTCAGCCTCCATGAAGCTCCTACACTTCACAAATTGAGATTAGTGTTTAATCCATCAGCTGTTCAAACTCCTAAGAGCTGAGACTTTTGAGGGGTGGAGCAGAGCCTGGCAGTCATGCTGGAGCTGGGGAAGGGCCTCTACCTTGGAAATCTCAAAGATGGGCCACTACCAACAAGCACTTCAGAGCCCTCCTTGAGGCCAAATTATGCTCCAGAAGCTGGAGACAGAGTTAGGAGTCAGTGCTGTACACTATAAAGGAAGAACTTCACATTAGTTTGAAAAATAGGACAGTAAAATATTAACATATAAAGTATGCAGTTTTTGAGAGACAATAGAAATTAATAGAAAAGTTTAGGTCTGATGTGAAGGATGCCACACATCTCAGAGCTGGACACCTCTCTCTTTGGCAGAAGGCTGAGGGGAGACTGGTGAACAGTTATCCGCAAAGGAATTCCAGTTACCCTAGGGAGCATCAAGGACCCGCCATTTTTTCACATGCTGTGCCTTCTATCAGGAAGATACTCCCCAGCCCACTGCTTCTTCCTTTTCCTCTTCTTGGAAAACCCTTCTCATGTCCCCATGCTCAGTTCAGGAGTCTCCCCCGCATCTCATCCCACTGCCCAGGTGGAATTGGGCACGCTCTCCTTTGAGTGCTCAGGTACTGTATATACAGAAATCTTTCACTGAGATTGGTGAACTTTTTAATTTGCATGTCAAATTCCTTCTAGTGAACTCCAGTCCTTAAAGGACAAAGGCCTTGATTTGCTGTCAGATTCCTCAGCCCCTGCCCCAATGTTTGCTGTAAGATCGGTACTTGACAAATGTTGGATAGCTGAGAGGCTCATACTGACCCCCATTCCTACCTGAATTCCCAGAAAAACAAACTACAAGGCAGGCACTGAGGCCAATGTTATATGAAGTAGTCTGAATTTCCAGGACCCATTGGGAAAGGGAAAGTGAGGAAGGAAATGAGCATTCTAAATCTGTAACCAGAGGAGACAGGGAGCCATTTCCCACCCAACCAGCCCCCAGTCACTGAAGACAAGACCCTTTAGAGCAGGGGTGGTGGGAAGAAGCAACTGTTTCCTGTCAGAGGGGAAAATGACTGGAAAAAAGGAAGCAGAATCAGCCCACAACTTCCTTGTGGGGAAAGGCTGCCAAGGGCCTCCCTTTCTGTCATTTGAGTTTCCCCATCACAGATAAGCCCTTATAGTAAAGTCCCTGAGGTAAGAAAAGGAAAGTAAGTTGGAAAGCCTAGTGGCCAATGAGTACCTCTCTTACCCTGCCTTAAATCCCACCCATCAGAAAGTCAGAGAATTAAAAAACATCAAATGCAAATATCTTGGGTTTCTGGGGTAAATGGAACAGACACAGGTGCTCCTTCTAGAACTAGCCTGTGACAGAGGTACCAGCAAAGACACCGCCAGCAGCTTCCATGCCTGGAATGCCAGCCATGGGCTATGGGCCTCCCTGGACTCCCTCAGTCCATTTTTCTGGTCCATGTTAGAGATGACCCTCCAGATGCTAGAAGGATGAGTTGGTGCCAACTCCATTCCTGCGAGCATTTTGTGAACTCCAGATTAGGATGCGTCTGCTGAGCCCCATGGCCAGTGCAAGGCCACCATACCCTCCTCCTGCCAACCTGCTATGGCTTTGGTCCCCGCACCTCCTTGGCTGGCAAGCACATCCTTTCAGCGCCTTTCCTGTGTCCTCACCTCCTACACCACAGCTCTCCCTTCTCACTTAGGCCCTCCCTTGTGTTTGCTCTTGGCAGGGTGTGCCCCAGCCTCACCCACTGTGGCCAAGTCTTGGCTATCACTGCTGTGGATTTATGATCCAGCTTTCTGGTAACTGCCAAGGGACTGGGTGCCAGTAAATGTGGCCAGTAGCAGATGGAAGCTTCTGGACAAATTCTTCCCCTTTTCTGTCCCCATCCCCCATCATAGATTGCTTGGAAAAGCAGTAGTCTCAGCATCTCTGAAGAGATCTCTGAGACCTGGTAACCCACTTGGGAATACACCAGATTGAGATATATTTGTTCTCTCCACTTCTGGGCCTAATCCTATGTTTGCCCTCTTCACACATTCCCAGGAAAGTGTGAGCTGGGGAGCCTGCAGGCTCAGTCTGCTGCTGGGAGCCTGGGAGGAAGAGGGTCTACTACCCACTGAAAGTACAGTGGGAGTAAGGGAAAGACAGATTATAATCCTTTAAAAATACAATGGCTTGGGACTCTTATTCTGGACACTTATCATTCTCCAGAGGCCAATGAGAGGAGTAACCTACCTTTAGGCAATCTCAGGGACATCTGGACACAAGCCCCTGCAGGGAACAGGGATCCCCATGTCCACTTCTTTTAGAACTTCATGCTAGAGAGACTGAAGGGCGAGATGAGAGAGGGTCCCAAGTCCCCTACTCCAGGGGCCCATGGACATGAGGAACATGGCTCCTCGGGAAGCCAAGCACAGAGCCTGGTCCCTCTTCCAGACCTTCTTTGAGAATTCCTTTCCTTTCTTTGTCCACATCCCCTGCCAGAGTTTGATGAGAAGCCAACATGGAAAACAAAGCAGGCTTCGTGTGGTCCAGGGAGAGAGTCACCACAGGTAAGGAGTCAGGCCAACCTGGAGCCTCATCCAGACCTACTACGTAAAGACCTCGGGCACATTATCTAACAGTTCTATTTTTAGTTTACTTGTCTATCAAGTGGGAATGATCAAGCCCAGGGAATTTGAAAGACTTTGGAATGGGCCTAAGAGATCTCTGAGTGTCCTTTCAATGGCATGTTGGGCATTGCTCCATGGATGTTCAAGGATTATTGGATTCCATGGGAGTGTGTGTCTTTGATGGTCTCCGATGAGGCTGTTTTACAATTTGGTAGAGATAGAAGTGAGTCTAAGAGAAGACTTATAGTGCTTATAGACACATGATTTAATCTTATTAAGGGCAACACAAATCAATTCTGTCTGGTTGATAATATACATCTTTATACATTAATCTGAATTTGAACTAGTTTTTACCTTTCAGCAGTTCCCTTCTTAATTAATGAATTACATAAAATCTTCAGTGCATGTTCATCTTACAAAAAAGTCATGATTTTACCATTTTGAAAATTATCCTTCATAGTTATATCATGACTTAAAAGGGTTTGAGGATGATTAAATGAAGCTGTGTATACGAAGAGTCTGATATAGAGGATATGAAATACAGGACAGCAAAGTCTGATGTGGAGTAAAAGATCACACACACGGGAAAGGAAAAGATGGATTTACAGCTGAGGCCCTACTATGTAACCTTTTCTAATATTGACAACTAGCCAGTATGGTAGTCATTATTAACCTGGTATCATGAAGAGTTCCCTGATCTCTGGATCCTAGGGCACTTGACCTAAGCCAAGATGGTGGGAGGTAAAGCAGAGGAGACCCAGGTCTGTCTGACTCCAAAAGTCCATGTTTTTTTCCACAAACCACCTAACACAGGCCAAGAATCAGTGCCACCCCAGTGTGGTGGGGAGGGAACTTCTATAAATAGGTGGGTATCTGCAAGTGAAGAGGGTGAAGGTGCTCAGAGCCCTGGGCACCCTGGCTCAAAAGGAGCCAGGAGGAAAGGGGGTGAGTGAAGAAGGAAGGTGGCAAGGGGACAATCCTGAGGACCTCCAGCCTTGGGCAGATACAGGCTTTGTTCTCTCAGCCTCCTTCCTGCTCCTTCTGCTCGAAGGAGGGCTGAGTGAAAGGAAAAAAGGAAACTGAAATTCACATTAACTTCATAATTTCATCCAAGCAGGGACATTGACATTTTCAAAGACCAAAAAAAAAAAAAAAAAAAAAGACTCTTCCAGGTCATGAACAATGTCAGTGAGGAGACAGAACGGAGGACCCCTGACCCCTGGGATCATACACCCCCCCCAACTATACTCCCTCCAAAGGTTTAAAGGGTCATTATTCATCAGAATGGTGAACTCGCTGACTGTACTCTGTAATATCATTTGTCAAATCTCTGACCAAGTGGGTTAATTTTTAAAGACTATAAATCCTGCTTGTTTTTAAAAATAAAGATAAGCATGCAAAACTGGTAGTTAGGGATATTAATATTAAGACTGATGCAATATTAATAAATTTTAATTGCTTTATTATTTATATTGACAAAGCAACCAAAGTCCATTAAAAAAGGAAAAACAAACCCAAACAGGCTCCATTGTGGTGTTGTGTGCCGATCTGCTTAAAAAGAGTAGCTGGGGGCCTTCAATACCTAGCTACACACATCAGTGATATCTTGACCAAGCCAACAACTACCTCAGCCTCAGTGGCCTTGTAAGTGATTTCTCAGGTTCCTCCCATGTTCTTCACAGGTAGTAGATGGTTGCTGCTAATCTGGGGTGCTCATCCAATTTATCACTGGGATATTTTAAATTACTATTTCTCCCACCCCTTCACCTTCCATCTCATACATCCCCGACCAGTGATTTTGAAATATATGGGATGAAAAAAAAGAAGAAGAGATATATGGGATTTTTCCTGGAGGAGAAACATGTTCTTAACATGTAAATGGGAACTAAATGTCAAGCTTTAAAGATGGAAGTATGTCTTCTAAAATTGTGAAACCAGAGACATTTCTAATCGACCATTTTTCTTCTCCTGACCTTTTAGTTCCATGACCTACCAGAGGTCATTTCATTACAGCCCTCTGAGGAAAAAGTTGCTGCATTTTCGCCCAAATGCAGACCCAGGAGCAAGGGAGGGGAATAGGCAGCTAGTCTAGCCTCGTCATCAAAGACTGTTTCAAATAGCTTTTGAATGACTATGAAGACAAATGAACAGTAGATTATGTCTCCATATGATGAAGAGCTGTAATAACTGCCGAACTTCTTAGAATTCCAGGCTTCACATTTTCCTAAAGGAAATAGAGCATACAAAATACAAAAATGGGGAATAATAATGAATTTTCAGTAATCATATAGCTACCTATTCTAATTTGCTTTAAAATGATAAATTGGTTTTTATATATTATAAGAAAAAATTCATCCTACTGGGTGTTAGGAATTAGATTTCATGGAAAAATTTCATTGTCACTGAGTCACTTGGCATTTTGTCGTGACCAGTTAAAGCAATCACTTCAATAAAAAATATGCTGTGAACGAGAAAAATTTTAGGGGCAGCATGGTCTTTTTTTTAGTGTTTATTCTTTTTTTTCTCTAGTGTTTATTCTTGATTGAATCATATTTAGTCTTACTGAGTGATTAGTCTTACTGAATAAACCACTGACAATAACCAAATGAAAGAAGCAATATTTTTTTTACCAACTATTGGCGGATTATTTAATTCTAAAAAGGTACTCATTAAAAGATGTATATGGGGTGTGTGAGGTATATGTGTGTGTGTATGCCTGTGTTCACAGGTGTGTGTGAGTGTATGTGTGTATGAATGTGTGTGTGTGCCTATGTGCAACTTGTGGTAGTAGCCTGATTAGTGGTCATACCTCTACATATAGGAGGGCCTCCAAGTTCTCCCTTAGCCCTTCTGCTCCTTTTAATCTCTGCACAGTAAGAAATCATTTATCACTTGGCCAAAGCCAGGAATAAGAATCATTTTCCCTACAGAGGGCAAATGATACACAGTAAAATCATCATCATCATCATCATCACCACCATCATGTCAACCATGAAGACACCTGTCACAGATCATGCTTCATGTTTGAAAATTAATTTCTGGACACCATCCCAATAGCAACAATATTATCTACTCACCTGAGAATCAACCTAGTCCAATAAACAGCAATGACAAGGCAGTACTGTAAGCATGTGCTAGGATGAACACATGAAGAGTGCTGCTAAAATTCTGCATTTTAATTATTTGTAAGTTCTGTGAAAATACGGACTGGGTCAGTCTCAACTCTGGGTCATAAATTCCCTACCAAAGACTGAAGTACCAAAACATTGTGTTAGTAGTAGAGGATCTTTGGTTATTTTAAAGGAAATATTAATGTCTTTGAAGATGATAGCCATTCCTTAACAAATTCAGATAGCATATTCCAGAATGCTATGATTTTAAAGTATTACTTTATGGCAAGGGCCACACTGGCCATCATTACATACCTCTTTCCCCGAAGACCTGAGGGGAGGTTGTGTTCAGTGGTGTTCAAGCATTGCTGTTGGGTTTTACTGAGTGAGTAACTTGCGTGTATCTTCACATCCTGGCGATGGGAAAAGAAGAGTTCAAATCTCCTTTTCCTGCCAGCCCCAACTCTACCACTTGGCTATTTTATCACCCCAAGAGCTGGTAAATTCCCCTTGAGTTTAGCAGGCATTCACTGACAGCAAAACAAACAAACAAAAACCAAACCAAACCAAACCAAACAAACAAAAAATCAACCCAGAAGCGCATTTCAAATAAAGCTGGCATAGCCATCACACTGCTCTCTTATTTCAGGCAGACTTCATAGAATTTTTTCTTTACGCTTCTCTCTATTTAAGTATCTCAGTATTGTTTTAACTGTTGTAACTTGACAGGAACCAGGCAGAGAACTGCAATAAAGACTACAACGGAGCAGATGTTTGAATATTTTGGTCTTTATTGTAGAGAATCATTCAACAGGTTCTTTCTTGCCTCTACAAATAAACTAGTTATTTCACTGCTGTGAAATGTGAGTAACCCTAACTACCACCATAGTAACCTCTCCACTACAGACTGTGAAATGGAGATGGGATATACACCCATGGGTAACACTGGTCAGGGAACTCTAGCTAAGGATAAAGGGCTCTACTGGACCAAAATGTCCTGTCAAAGGAATTAACTTACACTTCCAGGTCTATTATTTCTGTCTTGCTTTCATCGAAGTTCAGGTTAAAAGGTCAGACCAAAACTAATGTTTGCAATAAACAAATAATAAGATATATCAGGAAGGTATGTTTTAATTATATGCATTCAAGAATAAAACAGCTTTACTATTTTCTCCATTGAAGTGCAGTAAATTAAAAGCAGCATTTAAAAAATTCTATGGAATATGTGGTTTGCATCACAGGAAACCTGGATTTGTTGTGCCCTGGCTTTGCTATACACCAATTTTATGACCTTGGATAGTTAACCCAAGGCTCCGTTTCCTCAGATATAAAAGAGGAAGGAGAACAATTGTTTTTTCATAGTTTTGTCACACGGTGGGATGCCTAGCAAAGAGTAGCACTCAGTAAGAGTTAATGGTGATTATTATATTTATTCAGTATTTAACTAACATTTATTTATCTTAAAAATATTGGCTGACCATCTTGGTGCATGGCAGGCATTTTTCCAGGGGCAAAAGAGACGGCGATGGGCACCCCTGAGTGGCTTCGTTGGTTAAGCATTTGCCTTTGGCTCAGGTCATGATCTCAGGGTCCTGGGATGGAGCCCTGCATGGGGCTCCCTGCTCAGCAGGGAGTCTCTATTTTCCCTCTCCCCCTGCATCTCCTCCCTGCTTATGCTCTCTCGCTTGCTTGCACTTGCTCTCTCTCTCACATAAATAAATAAAAGCTTTAAAAAAATAATAAAGACACATTGATGAATGAGTCAATAATTGTGGAGAGTTACCGAGGTGTGACCACGTAAGACCTGAGTGGAGGTTGTGTTCAGTGGTGTTCAAGCATTGCTGCTGGGCTTTACTTAGTGAGTAACTTGCGTGTATCTTCACGTCCTGGCGATGGGAAAACAAGAATTTAAATCTCCTTTTCCTGCCAGCCCCAACTCTACCACTTGACCATTTTATCACCTCAAGTGCGTGCTGTGTGATGACGCATTTCAGACTCACAACTCAGTAGTAGCAGCATTATTGCTTTTCAGATGAAGACATTGAGAACAAGTTAACTAGGAAGATGTGGATCTGAGATTTGGAACCTAGTTGCTCCAGCTCAAGACCTTCGCCATTTTCAAGTTTTAGTGCATGAGTCAGTCACAAGATAAACAAGCGAACAAGTTATTGAATTCAGAGGCTGAGTATGGCCAGGAAGAAAAGAAGCCTCAGCATAAGGAACTAGAGAATGAGAAGAGCTTCGGGGAAGAGAGGCCAGGGAAGGCTTCTAGGACGAGATGAGGTCAGAGTATAGGTCTCAGTGACATGGAAACAGAACCAGGCTATGGTCCGCAGGAACAGCATTCCAGGAGGAAGGAACTGCATGAATAAAGACCCTGCAACTAGTTTGAGTTTCATCTGAAAATTAATTTTCTATATGAATATTCTCAAGGACCCCATGCCTACCCTGTTCACTTTCCCTGTTACCTTTTTCCCTGTTTCCTCTTTCCCTGTTACCCCTCCTTGTTGCTATATTTTTCTTCCCAGTCCCCTTCTGCTTCTCTCACTGCCTTCTCTTGCAGTGGTTTCCCACCTCGCTGACATAGAGTATGAGCACAAGGAGAGAAGATCAGAGGAAAGAAGGGAAAACGGGAAGGGAAGACTTCAGATATGACATGCTCCTACAGATGCTGCGTGCTGTCGTATACTAGGCCTGACTTTGTGAAGCTGGGATTCATCAGGAACTCTATCCCCGCCTCTCCTGCCTAACTCAGAGCTACACTCTGTGTTCAGTTGTAGTAGCTTCCACGAGCCCAGGTGTTCTGGTATACATAGTCCTTTAAACCCCAACACTGCATTACTTGAATCTTATATTGGATCTGTACTTCTACATGCTACAATTCCATAACTTGGGGTGTAGATATAAATTGCAAATACATTTAAATAAACAAATAAGAGCACCGTGGTTATTGTTTGCAAAGTGCCCACCGTGATTTCCCTCTGTGGACAGGTCTATGGGTAGGGCCTCCCACACTGATGCTAAGGAGCTTTCCATTTCTTTTAATCCTGAAAACCCTTTTCTCCCATGTGAAAGAGCCTGAGCTAGCCTCCTGGTGGAGGGAGAGGTTCCAGCCTTCCAGATTTTCCCGCCATTTCAGGTGAGGTCCCAGATGCAAAGTCATCCTGGATTCTCCAGCTGCACCTGAGCTGGCCCAGGCAAAGGCCCTCTCTAGCCAGGATAGGAAATAATGGGAAATAATAAGTGTTTTACTTTATGCTGCTAAGTTTTGGCATGGCTTGTAATACAACAAAAGCTCACTGGTAAAAACAATAGCATTTCCTCCAGGTAAAATACTTGAAAGTAAATACACAGCCATATTCTAAATTATATTCTTAATAAACTGCTTAGCTTTGCACTAATGTAACTAGTTCATAATTTTTAGTAAAATACTTTCCTGATAATATAGAAGGGATGCTTATTAAATATGAAGAGGGCAGGAAATTAGGAATGGTGTAATTAAATGAAATAGATGTTTGAAAAGCCCAAATGATAAGATATTCAACAAGGTAAAATTCATTACATATTAAATATGGAGTCTTACATCATGGTCCATAATATCTACAGCATACATATAGTTTCTTGGGTCTTGTCTGAAGCATTTGAAGAGAAACATTTTGGGCAAATTCTCTCCTTTGGTTCAGAGAAGATGAAAACAAACAAGAAGGAAGTACCAAGGTAATCTGGAGGGCCTCATTGGATATTCTATTATTTAATGTTGGCTACGTGCTTTAATAAGTAGATCCCAAAGATACAGATGTAGTGAAAAGAAGGGCCATCTGTACCCCAATGTTGATAGCAGCAATGGCCACGGTCACCAAACTGTGGAAAGAACCAAGATGCCCTTCAACGGACGAATGGATAAGGAAGATGTGGTCCATATACACTATGGAGTATTAAGCCTCAGAAAGGACGAATACCCAACTTTTGTAGCAACATGGACGGGACTGGAAGAGATTATGGTGAGTGAAATAAGTCAAGCAGAGAGAGTCAATTATCATATGGTTTCACTTATTTGTGGAGCATAACAAATAGCATGGAGGACATGGGGAGTTAGAGAGGAGAAGGGAGTTGGGGGAAATTGGAAGGGGAGGTGAATCACGAGAGACTATGGACTCTGAAAAACAATCTGAGGGTTTTGAAGGGGCGGGGGGTGGGAGGTCGGGGTACCAGGTGGTGGGTTAGGGCACGGATTGCATGGAGGACTGGGTGTGGTGCAAAAATAATGAATACTGTTATGCTGAAAATAAAAAATAAATTAAAAAAAATAAGTAGATCCCAAATTATGGAATTGTTAACACACAAGAAGAGACTATGTATTACTTATGTAACAATGCTGGGAAGGTGAGCAGATGAAGCAGAGTGGCCCTTGGCCATACAAACCTTCAGGAATCCAGGCTGACAGAGTCCTGCCATCTTCAGTATGTGGGTTCCAATATCCCTAGCTTGCAAAATCCAATTCAATCTAATATCCCTTCTCTATTTCAGTGGGTCAGAGGGAGAAGGACCATGCAGGATTCTGTATAGGAGGAGATAATGGTGTAGCTCTGAAATGGCAGGCATCACTCCCTTTCTCTTATTCCATGGGTTAGAACTCAGTTAACAGGACCATCTAACATTAAGGAACGCTGGGAACTCTATGCGTTAGGAAGTCAGGAACAAGAGATTATGGCAAAGGCTCAGCCTTTTTCACTCCAGCGTTTCACAGGAATGCACAGCTGCCCACCATTCATTCTCATCCTAATCTTCTGATGGACCCACTCCTTTTCCTGCTCTGCCCTCTCACCTTGAGTAACTCACCGCCATTAATGTGCACGAGGTTACATTACTCAGGTGAGGTGCAGAGAAAAAACAAAACAAAACAAAAACTGTTGAGATCCATTCACTCAGAGAGTTCTAGTCAGTAAAAGTCAATACTGGAAATGACTGCGAAGAAGCAGTAAAGGTCACTGATATCAGTAGTGCCCAGAATGAGAGCGGTGTTCTTCCTTGCTCTTCACTGCTTGTCTCAAACATGAAGTATTTCATTCAGGTTCCATCACACGTGCAAAAGGATAAGGTGGGTCGCAGAACCAAACCATAGGAAGACAAGCTGAAAGAAGTGGAATGATTCAGATGGAAGAGCAAAGAAGGATCAATGGAGAGGCTATAATTGTCTTTACAAGAATATTTTATAGAAGCTAAGCTTTTTCTGATAATAAACTCACAGGGTAGGGGGTGGAATGTTATCCATATTCCCACCACCTAGAGACAAACTCTGTTAACATAACTTTTGTATAGTTCCTTCCAGACTGTTTTCCATGCCTAATCTTTTAAGATACTCTTGCATTTTATGTATTTTTTGCATTTTTGCATGTTTTTGTCATTTAGGAGAGTAAGCATTTGCTTTATGTTTTTAGAGTCTTCAAAAACACCATTTCCTAAAAACACATACTGTTTCACTGGGAAGATATATCACAGCCACTCACTGCTCAGGATTTAGATTGCTCCTAATTTTTCACTATTATAAATATCATTGGGATGCACATTTGTGTGCAGAAGCCTTTTTCCTACTCATCAAAGTACTGTCTACTTGCATAAAATCTCTTCATATGTATGCTAAATTGTCTTTCAATATTTTTCTCCCACTGGTAAATAGCTAAGAATGCATGTTTCATCAACCCTTCTCTAGTGTTTGGAATTACTTAAAAATGTTTTCTCTTAGAGAAAATTCACGAGTTTTTAAAAATCTGCATTCCTTTAGTTATTAGTGAGATTAAACAATTTTCCAAGTTTATTAATCACTTATATTTCTGAATTTGTGAATTTTTTTACCTTATTTGACCAACTAATTAGTGTTTTCCTTATTGACTTGTATGATATAATTATGCTGATATTTTAGCACATCTGTCAAGTTTATTTTCTTTAGTTTCTTTGACTTTGCTATTATTCATTAGTTTGTCTATTGCAGTTGTAAACCTTAATGTATTCAAAAAATTTAACCTCATCTATTTTTTGCTAATGTTTAATATAAGAAATTTCTTTCCAATTTAGAGGGTGAATAAATATACATTGATATTTCTCCTACCTTTTTTAGAGTTGCTTTTTTTTTTTACATTTAATTCCTTAATGAAACTATAACAGTATTTCAGAAGTCCCAGATTGTCTAAAGCTTTATTTCAAGTTTGACATTGATTTCTCAAATAGCTATCTTCAAATATTTAAATGGATATTATGTGTGCAGAATGTAAGTGGTAGAATTAAACTGGCTTTGCATGGCTCCAAGAGAGAGCATTAGAATCAATAGGTTAAATTATAGATTTTGGTTTCATAAAAGAAAGCACATTCTAAATGGTGATGACATTGAAATATTTAACACCTGATATAGCATGTTCTCCAAGCATCCAAGTGGATTTCCAGCCATTAAAAAAACTGACAATGCCCTTTGGTGTAACAGGATGAACATCAACCAATGTTAATATTACCTGGAGAATATGAAATGGACCACCTTGAAGTTAAAGTTGCAATTACCACATGCATCAGTTAGCCCATGATAGTCCTGATTTATGCCTGTTGTTCAGGTATGATTATCTGTAATGTCTTTTTCCCCCCACTTTCATACTCTTCCAATTTAGATAGCTCTGATCAAGGCAGCACTCTCTGAATGAAGATATTCAGCTGGAAGTGGGGGGACTAATTTGGAAGGTGTGGAATAAGGAATTCTGCCATTAAGGGACTATTCTAATCACTTCCCAGGCCCTGTTGTCAGGTTCTTATGGCCCAGAGTGCATCCAGCTGTACCCAAGTCCCTGTATCCTCTGCACAGCTTGATGACTACTTTATGGGACTGCGTATATGCTTATATATTTCCCCAACAGAGCTCCCATGTAATGTGATATTATGCTGGTTTTTCCCACTCACATTCCCTAACTCATGCCTAATATAAAGCAAGCACAATTTGTCTTGGTTGTCGAGCACTCCCCACCCTAAAAAAAGGTTGAGGAGGTGGGAGACATCCCCAGTGAAGATGGAGTAAGTCATCTGGTCGGGGTTGAAATGTTGACAACCATGAGATTTACATGGTTTATGTCCATAGACTATGGAAGCCCTAATAAGGCACACAAAGTTCCCTAAAATTCTATCCTTTGACTCTACTGCAGAGTCTGTAAATCCTTCTGAGCCCTCAAGATAAAAAGGAAGAGAAAAAAGAATTCCCATATCATCCCTCGGCAACCTTTGGAGTAGATGGAACAGCCTAACTGCTTAGACAGGAAGCCTTCCACTATGCAGCATCACACTCAAGGACCTTTTAGGAGGGAAAAAAGTATGGGTAAAAATGTGACAATACACAAGAAGATAATTTCACTCCTCTGACTGTATTATATCCTATAGCTAGAGGAACTAAAGAGAGTTCATTTGAATGGTAAGTGTTCACATTAATGAAGTTGAATGAGAATGTGTATTAGGCAATAGGAGGTGGGGAATGCAGGACCTGCAGTTGCAGAAAGAATTTTCTAGACTGACCAATAAAATACGCCTCACTTTTTTATTAAGGGTTTTAGGAAATCATGCTCACATTCTCAATCAAAGGATCTTTCTCGAAGAATCCGTAATAACAAATCTACAAAAACCTCAGGGGTTTAACACATGAAGTTTGTACTCATTCAAGTCCATTGAGAGCTCATGAGCTCTTTACGTGGTTCATAAAGGAGGATGATGAGCTTTCAGTAAAGGTTATTTGGGTCATTTTAAGGCCAAATTATGAATATAAGTCAATGACCCTTAAACAAGACCAAGATGACATAATGATAAATTAATATGATGTCAAGCAATTCATAGAATTAACTATCACTTGCCTCCGTAAAGAAACTTTTCTCATCTGGACTTGAGCAGCTTCTCGTTCACTCAAATTTAAGATAGGACTCAAATTCTTTAAGAATTAAGAACAAATGATTCTCATTTGGAGACCTGGATTTTACCGGAGAGGAGAATAGGGTTTTCCCCCACATTGTTCCCTCTCCCTGAGAGTCTTCTTGTTGGGGCAGTGGGGGATTCTTCTGATGCTTCCTGAGGAAAAATGCCCTTTCTCCAGCCTGGGAATGACTGCTGAGTGAATCTCCATAACTAATGGATTTGTGGGGAAAGATTTACTTAAAATGTACCTTGAAACTTATTAAGAGACTAGTCTAATATGATACTGAGATTTTATTTTATTTTATTATTATTATTATTATTTTTAGATTTTATTTATTTATTTGACAGACAGAGATCACAAGTAGGTAGAGAGGCAGGCAGAGAGAGAGGAGGAAGCAGGCTCCCCGCTGGGCAGAGAGCCCGATGTGGGGCTGGATCCCAGGACCCTGAGCCAAAGGCAGAGGCTTAACCCACTGAGCCACCCAGGCGCCCTGATACTGAGATTTTAATACAGAACTCCAGACATTGTTTGAGCACTATGAAATATAATAAAGCTATTATCTTTTATATTGTTCATTTCCTACCTATAATAATACAGCTATCACTATATTGTTTCTTAGGCTTTACAGACCTATCAATATTCATGGTTTCTTATTAATAATAAAAATACAAGTGTCTCTGATTTTTTATCTCTGCCTTCTCATTTGCTACTTTGTGCATCTCTCACTCTGCTCTCAAACACATGCTATGTATTTCTTGAACACACACACACATACACATATCCACTCCAGTGTAGTGCTGGCTCTTTTAAAGTGTATTTCATCATTTAATTCCCACAAGAAGTGCTATGTGTGTAGTAGTCTTACTTTACAAAGCAAAAATGTTAACATAGGGAGGTTAAATGCTCTGCCAAGTTTCCATGCCTCTCAAATGGTATATTACCATATAATTGTTTAGATAAATACAAGGTGCTCTTGTGCAATAGGGTAATAGACAGTACAATTATTTGGCACAAGGGTTTTAAATGATTCTGTCTTAAATTCTTAGCCACACAGATGGACCATTTCAAATCATTGTGTTTTCATTACCTTTATTTTCATGGAATCGCAGACTCCCCATACCATACTCTGTGAGTTCAAGACTGTGGTCATAGTCCTTACAACCTTTCTTGGAGTTAGGAGCAGTCATTAAGCAGACTGAAGAT
This sequence comes from Mustela erminea, assembly GCF_009829155.1. Lineage (NCBI taxonomy): Eukaryota > Metazoa > Chordata > Mammalia > Carnivora > Mustelidae > Mustela > Mustela erminea. Next base: position 10,383,424 of record NC_045629.1, on the reverse strand, counting down.
ATACATTCAAGGCCAGTAAAGTCCAGAGTGGAAGTGAAAGTCCATGGAAAGCGAATGCGTTAACTACTTGTGCACCCAAGTTCCTTCACCTTTTTCATAACTGCCTCAGACATGTCCTCAAACTACATTATTCACATCTCATGTCCACTTGAGCTCAACCTCTAAACTCCTAGGTCACTAGTTCCTACATTTTTTGCACCAACCAGGTTGTTGCTGCTGTAGGTGAAATGTAATGGCCACAGACATATCATGCCTGAGCTCCTATAATGCACAAGCAGGTCCAACTAATGCTAATGGCAGCACAAATGTTTCTGTAGTTAAACCTCAATATGCTTCTCAACAGCACTTTTTAAAAAAGATTTTATTTGTTTATTTGACAAAGAGATAGACAGCACAAGTAGGCAGAGCAGCAGGCAGAAGGAGAGGGAGAAGCAGACACCCCACTGAGTGGGAAGCCTGATGTGGGGACTCTATCCCAGGGTCCTGGGATCATGACCTGAGGCAAAGGCAGCTGCTTAACCAACAGAGCCACCCAAGTGTCCCGCTCCTCACAAGTACTTTTTAAAAAATCTCCCCTGGTACGCCTGGGTGGCTCAGTTGGTTAAGCAGCTGCCTTCGGCTCAGGTCATGATCCCAGCGTCCTGGGTTCGAGTCCCACATCGGGCTCCTTGCTCGGCAGGGAGCCTGCTTCTCCCTCTGTCTCTGCCTGCCTCTCTGTCTGCCTGTGCTCGCTCTCGCTCCCTCTCTCTCTCTGACAAATAAATAAAATGTTTAAAATAAATAAATAAATAAATAAAAATAAAAAAAATAAAAAATCTCCCCTGGTGTCCAAGCAGCTTATGAACAAAGATTCTGAAAAATCAGGAAAAATGTCCTAATTTTTGGAATTTAAGGTCACCTAAGGAATATAGACTAGTTTAATGACTTCCCCACCACTAAGAAGGCAGGCAGGTCATGAGTCAGCCTGGGACCATCCTGAGTACTTTTCTTCAAACTTCAGTCTAAAAGTCTTTCTCTGATGGAAGCTGCTACTTCATGTAAAATAAAGAAATTCCTCCAAACTAATGCACTAATTTCTTTTTTTTGGTCCAAATTTCTACACATAGATCCTATGTTTCTTTTTCATTTCCAAAAAACATGTTTCTATACCATTTTTTAAATATTTTATTTATTTATTTGACAGACAGAGTTCACAAGTAGGCAGAGAGGCAGGCAGAGAGAGAGGAGGAAGTGCTGAGCAGAGAGCCCGATGTGGTGCCCGATCCCAGGACCCTAGGATCATGACCTGAGCCGAAGGCAGAGGCTTTAACCCACTGAGCCACCCAGTCACCCCTCTATACCATTATTAATGCTTTATTTTATGCAATGAAAAAATCTTATCTGGATAAATTTTGTAATAGCACTGACTTAAACTTACTCTCCCTTCATTAAAAATAATAATCATAGTACAATAAGCAATAACAGAATAAAACATTCCCACCAAAGCTTCTCAGTTTAGTTCACAGTAGAACAAACTAACCAAACCACAAAACATACTTTGGTGGAAGCTGACATAGTAGAAAAAGCCTTCTATTGGAAATCAGGGAATTAATTGCTGAGAGACCTTGTGGGGATTGTTTGAAAACTGGCGTAAAAGTGAAAATGCTATTTGAAATGCCATCATTGACTTTAAATCCCTCACTTGGAAATACATATATGTACTCATGCATTTGGTCAATCAACAAATATCTGTAGAGTGTCAATCATGTATCGCAGACATAAGTGTTAGGTATTTATTCTGATTTAGGTTACTGAACCGTCTTTCTAATCTAATCTCTTTTTAACAAAGAAGAAAATAACTTTCTGCTGGATAATTAAAAACTCTGCAACAAGATGCAATAAGAAGTCATCTAAGGCCATGTTTGCAATTCTCAGCTACAACCTCTCTAGCAGTATAGATAGTGAGGTGGACACCTCTCTCCACACCCATCTTCCTAAAGCCTGGAGGTGAGTCACCCTCACAGCTCAGGTAAGAGGGGTTTGTTAAGCATTTCAGGCTGGGAAGGGTGGGTGCTCTTTAATAGCTGTGTTCTACCTTTCTTAATGGGAAACTATAAAAAGAGTTCCCTCTGAAATAAAAAAAGAAGTAAAGGATCCCCACTATTCTCTATAATTGTTTTGAAGGTCCTTATCAACAAATTAGTCAGTATGAAGTAGTTACAGGCATAAGAATTGGAAAGGAAGAGATATAACCATCTGTATTAACAGAAATGAAGTTATTAAATATATGGAAAACCTAAAAAAATCATGTTAAAAAACTACAAAAATAATAGAATTCAATGAACATAGAAAAATATTAGTCTTTATAAATACATATGATAATTTTCTAACAACAAAATGGAAGCAGAGACTTCATTTACAGTAGTAAAAATAATAATAGTAATAATAACAGAATACCTAGGTACAACTTAACAGTACATGTTTAATAGCTATATAAAGAAAATTCTTAAAGAATTCTGAAATACACAAAAATAGACTTGAGCAAATGAAATGATACATACCTTGTTTGAGATAGGAAGGCTCAAATTATAAATATGTCAATTCTTTCTAAATTAATTTATAAATGTAATGCATTCACTACAAAAATATTCCCATATTTTCTAAATCAAGATAAGTTGATTATAACACGCAATAAAAGCCAAAAAAGAAATCTTGAAGAGAATGAGAGGTGATTAGGAAGCTAGCCATCTGTCTAGAAATTACTCCATAGCGTGAAAAATACACTTTCATATTAAAACATATTACATTAAAGCATGTGAAAATTCTCAATGGGGAAAAACTGAACACAGCAGGGATGTCCACTATCACCACTGTTATTCAGCATAGTACTAGAAATCCTAGACTCAGCAATCACACCACAAAAAGGAATAAAAGACATTCAAATCAGCAAAAAGTCAAACTTCTACTCTTCGCAGATGACATGATACTGTATGTTGAAAACCCAAAAGATTCCACCCCCAAATTGCTAGAACTCATACAGCAATTCAGCAATATAGCAGGATATAAAACCTATGCACGGAAATCAGTTGCATTTCTATACACTTAATGAGACAGAAGAAAGAGAGGTTAAGGAGTTGATCCCATTTATAATTGCATCCAGAACCATAAAATACCTGGGAATAAACCTAACCAAAGAGGTAAAGGATCTGTACTCAGAAAACTATAGAACACTCATGAAAGAAACTGAGGAAGACACAGAAATGGAAAAACATTCCATGCTCATGGATTGGAAGAACAAATATTGTTAAAAAGTCTATATCACCCAAAGCAATCTACACATGTAATGCAATCCCTTTCAAACTACTACCAGTATTTTTTCACAGAGCTGGAACAAAAAATCCTAAAACTTGTATGGAACCACAAAAGACCCCAAACAGCCAAAGAAATCTTGAAAAGGCAAAACAAAGCAGAAGACATCACAATTATGGACTTCAGGTTGTGTCACTAAGCTGTAGTGCTCAAGACATTATCATGCTGTCACAAAAACAGACACATAGATCAATAGAATAGAATAGAAAACCCAGAAATGGACACACAACTCTATGGTCAACTATTCTTCAACAAAGCAGGAAAGATTATTAGTGGAAAAAGACAGTCTCATCAATGAACAGTTTTGAGAAAAACTTTTCTTACACCATACACAAAAATAAATTCAAAATGTATGGAAAACCTAAATGTGAGATAGGAAACCATCAAAATCCTAGAAAAGAACACAGACAGTAACCTCACTGACATCAGCCATAGCAACTTCTTCCTAGATATGTCTCCCAAGGCAAGGGAAACAAAAGCAAAATTAAATATGGGACTTCATCAAGATGAAAAGCTTCTTCACAGGGAAGGAAACAAGTGTGTAAACCTGGTGATTCACAAACCTGTACCCCTGGGGATAAAAATATATGTTTATAAAAAATAAAAAATTAAAAAAATAAATAAATTAAAAAAAAAACTAGAAAGCAACTTATGAAATGGGGAAGATATTTGCAAAAGACATACCTGATAAAGAGTTAGTATCCAAAATCTATAAAGAACTTCTCAAACTCAACACCCTAAAAATAAATAATCTGGTTAAGAAATGAGCAGAAGACATAAATAGACAATTTTCCAAAGAAGACATCCAGATGGCTAACAGCTGCATGAAAAAATGCTTAACATCACTCATCGTTAGGGAAATACAAATCAAAACCACAATGAGATACCACCACACACCAGTCAGAATGGCTAAAATTAACAAGTTAGGAAATGACAGATGTTGGTAAGGATGCAGAGAAAGGGGAACCCTCTTACACTATTGATAGGAATGCAAATTCGTGTGTAGCCACTCTGGAAAACAGTATGGAGTTTCCTCAAAAAGTTAAAAATAGAACTACCCTACAACCTAGCAATTGCACTACTAGGTATTTACCAAAGGATAAAAAAACACAGATTTAAAGGGATACATGCACCCCGATGTTTATAAGCAGCATTGTCAATAATAGCCAAACTCTGGGAAGAGCCCAGATGCCCATCAACAGATGAATGGAAAAAGAAGATGTGAGATATACATATATATATATATTTGAATGATATATCTATATCATATATCATATACCATATACATGTAATATCTATATATGATGTATGTGATATATATGCATATATATATCACATACATATATATCACATATATATATGCATATATATATCACATACATATATATCACATATATATGTATACATATATATCTCAAAGAAGATGTGGGGTGTGTGTATGTGTGTATATACATATTTGTATTTGTATATATACACCCATATATATTACTCAGCCATCAAAAAGAATGAAACCTTGTCATTTGCAATGACATGGATAGAGTCATGTCATGGATAGAGTGTTGTTATAGGTACATAGAGTGTATTATGCTAAGCAAAATATGTCAGTCAGAGAAAGACAAATACCATATGATTTCACTTATATGTGGAATTTAAAAAAAAACAACAACAGATGAACAAAGGGGGAGAAAAAAAGGAGCAAACCATAACACAGATGCTTAACTAGTAAAGAACAAACTGAGGGTTCTGGAGGGGAGGTGGGATTAAATGGGTGAAGGAGGGCACTTGCGATGAGCCTGGGGTTTTCTACGTAAGTGATGAATCACTAAATTCTTCTCCCAAAACTATTGCACTATATTTTAACTAAATGAAATTTAAATAAAAACTTGAAACAAGATAAACAAGCAAGAGATATCTGAACAAAAATATGAAAATATGTATATGTGTGGTTTTCTCTTGTTCTTGTTAGATTATCTGTAAAATACTGGAAACAATCTTAATATGCATCCTCAGAGTACTGGGTGAAGACAGTATAGTATACCCACGTGATATCACGCTATCAAATAGTCACAAAATGAAGTATTAGTCCTCAAAGGAATGAGGAAGACTGTCCTATGGAGTAATCTTCAATATGCACTACTAAATGAAAAGGCAAGTTGCACCACACTCTGGGTAGTAGGTTTCTTTATATCTAAGAAATAGAATACATTCTGGCTTGTGTTTTTTTCAAAAAGCAATTCTTAAAAGTTAATAAAAATTGTTTCTTGTATGGGGAGATAGAATTGATTGAATCAGAGGTGGAACTTGGGTTGCTTACACTGTTCCTGGTTTTGTGCTTTTGGCTTTGGAACAGTGTAAAGGTAAATAGAAAAGGAAATCAAAATTGGGGGTGGGATTCCCTAAAAATTAAAAACATAAATAAACAAATGACTCTAGCTGTATATCAAATTGGTGGTTTAATGACCCAGAGAAAAATCATATAATCTGATTTTAAAACATAGTATTTGACAAATATAGTCCTAGTGGGAAATATTCTAAGAACAACAACAAATAAAAAACTGCAAAGAAATCTGTGTTCATTATTCCCAGTGTTTAGTAACGAAGCACCAGGCCCTTCTTGCCAAGATTAAGGTGTTGGCTTTTATTCTCTTCTTCAGAACTCTTGGCTAGAACTGGGTTATATGACCACACTCTAGCTTTACGGAAGCTGGAGGCAACAAAGAGCAACATTATCACAATTATTATTATTTTTAAAAGATTTTATTTATTTATTTATTTGACAGATAGAGATCACAAGTATGCAGAGAGGCAAGCAGAGACAGAGAGGAGGAAACAGGCTCTCTGCTCATCAACCCTGATGCGGGGCTAGATCCCAGGACCCTGAGATCATGACCTGAACCGAAGGCAGAGGCTTAACCCACTGAGACACCCAGGTGCCCCCATTATCACAATTATTTAGATGAATCATGAACCATTCCTTGGGGTGAGGCCTTTATCTGTTCTCTGCCACAAGAAGTAGCATCTGTTAGCAAGGATGAAGCAGAGAATGTACTGGAGATAAGTAATTTAAAGCACTGGCCACAGAGGGTAAGGATGAGGGGAAAATCTCAGATGAATGCTTCCTGGGGGACACTGGAAGGGGACAAACACATTTGTAGAGCATTCATGGGGCAAGTTAACCAAAGGACAGATTTGACTTCTAATCCCTACCACTCTTATGAGTTGGATTATGTTTATCTCTCTAAAGCATTCTCTGAAGATTCTTTTTTTTTTTAATATTTTATTTATTTATTTAACAGAGGGAGAGAGAGAGATCACAAGTAGGCAGAGAGGCAGGCAGAGAGAGAGGAAGGGAAGCAGACTCCATGCTGAGCAGAGAGCCCCATGTGGGGCTTGATCCCAGGACCCTAAGATCATGACCTGAGCTGAAGGCAGAGGGTTAACCCACTGAGCCACCCAGGCGCCCCTTCTCTGAAGATTCTTGAGCATCCTCTGTATGTGTGTGTGCGTGGGTGTCTGTGTGGTCCACTGACAAGAGAGGTCAAGCATCTTGCCTGAAAGCATATAGCCAACAAGTGGACGAACCTGGATTCCCACTCTCACAGCAGCAACAGAGCCAGGGTCTTAAGTACTCCTCCAGAGACTGGTTTTACTGAATCCAAGATAAGGGCCATAATACCTGGGATTCATTTTGCAATGACAGCTAACAGCTAACATCTAACAGGAAAGCAGTGTGCTAAGGGCTTTAGATAGACGATCTCTCTTAAACCTAGAAAAAACTCAGCCATTACCTTGTGATTCCAGACAGGAACCCTGAGATTCCCATAGCCTGAGTAATTGTCCAAGTTCTTGGCTTTTCTAAGTGGCAGAGCTGGAATGTGTGCCTAATTCTTTCTGCCTCCAGTGTCTCTCCTTTAGTCTGCCTTGGGAAACTGTCTCTTCCGGAAAGAAGTTTTTTTAAAAAGCTTTTTATTTCTGAGACATCCTTTTCAGTTCTTAAATTTACATTGGGTGATTGTGGGGGTCTTGGGGTCTCACTAAGTGGACAAGGAATTTAATAAAAATATTTTAGAATATAAATTGCCTTCCATAGATAACATGCAAATTAGAGGAAACTTTCTGAAAGAAATATGAATGAACATTGAGAGTTAACAATTCTGAATTCCAATCTCTGGTTTCAGACCTAGTTTTTAGCAACATGGCTAAACACACCAAGAAGGTCAGAATCCTTGGTGACTATGGGACTGGGTATGGTGCCTCCTTCGGGAAAATGGTGAAGATTTAAATAATCCAGCATGCTAAGTATACTTGCGGCTTCTGTGGCAAAACCAAGATGAAAAGATGAGCTGTGGGGATCTGGCATCATGGTTTCTGCATGAAAATAGTAGCCAGTGGTGGCTGGACCTACAATACCACTTCTGCTGTCTATGAAGTCTGCCATCAGAACACTGAAAGAGTTGAAAGACCAGCAGAAGCTCCACCATTTGAAACACAGCTAGACTATAATAAATGGGTTAATTTATATAACAACAACAAAAAAGAATTCTGAATCCCAGAATTGGTGGTCTAGATCACAGTGCCCTTAAGCAAAAGTCAGGAAGTTGTATGCCAAGTTAAAAACCTACTGTTGGCACAGAGATAAAGGCATATACTATCTCTAGGACAGGGACCAAGATGAAGGCCAAGAAGTCTACAGAGCATGTTAGGATCTGAAAGTCCCAAATGTAAGACCATAGAACTTTCCAAGGCCAGCTATTGGAGTAGTCAAGAAGATATACAGGAGTTGCTTCCCCCCACAGATAACAAGAAGACTTCTGCATGAAGCAACGTAGGTTCACCTAGACTAAGAGTCACATGCTGTCAGACAATGTGTTCTGTATAAACCACACTGTCTGTACTTAAACCAGCTTTGCTTTCTGCATCAGTGACTCTAAAGAAATACAGTTGACCCTTAAACAAAACAAGTTGGAACTCTGTGGGTCCACTTATGCCCAGAGTTTTTACAATATGGTACTGTAAATGTATTTCCTCTCCCTTATTATTTCTTTTTTCTTTTTTTTTTTTAAAGATTTTATTTATTTGACAGACAGAGATCACAAGTAGGCAGAGAGGCAGGCAGAGAGACAGAGGAGGAAGCAGGCTCCCTGCTGAGCAGAGAGCCAGATGTGGGGCTCGATCCCAGGACCCTGGGATCATGACCTGAGCCGAAGGCAGAGGCTTTATTTAACCCACTGAGCCACCCAGGCGCCCCTCCCTTATTATTTCTTAATAACAATTTTTTTTCTTTAACTTACTTTAAGAATACAATATGTAATATATAGAATATGTGTTAATCAATTGTTTATGTTATTGGCAAGGCTTCTGGTCAGCAGTAGGCTATTAATTAGCTTCGGGGGAGTTGAAAGTTACACTCAGGTTTTTGACTATGCAGGGGGTTGGTGCTCCTGACCCCTTAATTGTCCAAGGGTCACTTGTAATTTTCTTGCTTCAGGAGCTCCTGATCTCTGGGCTCCCTTTCATTAGTGTTATCCTCTGAGGACTGTCCATCCCACATAAAGTCAGACAGCTACAAATGTTACCAAAAGCCAGTGTACCAGAACAAATATGAAAGCAAGACAATGTCCCTACAGTAAGAATAAATAATTTTAAAAATAGGCAAAGCCTCCTGAAAATTTTAAAATTTATTTATGAGAAATACATAAACACCCCAATAAGAATATGAAAATCAATAAAGGGAAACCTCACTAAGGTAGAGTCAGCTGGCTGGCAGGGGGAGGCCTACCACTCAATGTCAGCTACAGGAAGAATTGTCAATTACAGACTAGAACAGAAGAATCCTCAACAGGAAGAGATGTAAGTTGCATCTTTTACAAGAAATGGAATACCCTGGAAATCAGTCAATGGGGAATCGTCTTCACCCTAAACCCTCACTTTTCTCCAGTTCACTTTTACTCAAAACAGCCCTTCCCAATTTCCTCCTCCTTCTCCATACACTAACATTTTTCTCCTTTGTTTGTTGGACATGTCTGAATTTGTCCTGAATTTGTAGCTTCCAAGTCCTGAACTACAATTCTCTGATAGTCCTAACAAACCCATTTTGCGGTAAAATAACTGGCTGTTTTATTTTTAAGGTTAACAAATAAAAAGATAGTGTTTTACTTTAGGCATTATTATCCTCTCACCATTTTTCTTTTGTGTTTATTAATCTTATGACTAGTATTGGGCCGCCCAGAAGGAAAAGAAAAAGCCCCTGAACATTTTACATTATTTAAAGATTCAAAATATTTTTACTCTTCCCCTGATGACCTGGACCTGTCCTGCTTACCTGGCCTTTCTCTTGCTTTGCCTCGGCATCTCACAGCTGTGAGATATCATGTTTCTTTCACTGAGTTCTGGCTTTGAGATTAAGACTTAGTATGCCTCTCAAAATATCTTCCTGTATTGAGGTGGATGAAATATTTAGATTCATCAAAGTGTTACAGAGAGTGAGATGGAAAAGGAAAGAAGCTTCGGTTCTTTTCGGTGCCACAGTAAAGAATTAGAGGAAGAGGAAACAAAAGGGAGGCAGAAGAAAGTTTTATTAAAGTACACTCTGAAAGGGTACCTTTGCCTCAGGTCATGATCCCAGGGTTCTGGGATCTGCTCAGCGATGAGTATGCTTCTCCCTCTCCCTCTTCCTCTGCCCCTGTTTATGCTCCCTCTCTCTTTCTCTCTTGCTCTCTCTCTCTCAAATAAATAAAATCTTTAAAGAAGGGGTGCCTGGGTGGCTCAGTGGTTTAAGCCTCTGCCTTTGGCTCTGGTCATGATTTCAGGGTCCTGGGATCAAGCCCCATATCTGGCTCTCTGCTCAGCAGGGAGCCTGCTTCCCCCTCTCTCTGCCTGCTTCTCTGCCTACTTGTGCTCTCTCTGTCAAATAAATGAATAAAATCTTTAAAAAAAAAAGATCTTTAAAGAAAAAGAAAGATAAAGTACACTCCAAGGGAGGAGCTGGCCAGTCAAGAGAGACAAAGGTCTGGGGAACTCTAGGGTGTGGGCTTGTTTTTTTCTTGTGGGTGGGTCCTAGGGTGTCAACATTTGAGTGGCATGCCTGAATTACCTAAGAATTAGCCAACTTTGCCTGTCTTTCCCTAAAATGTATTTAAAATACCTGCATGGGGTAGGAAATTGCAACATTATTTCTATTCTAGGGACACAGGTCACATAGTAAGAACCAAGCAGCTGCTTTCTGCACAAGTGTAACAAATACAACAAATTTAACTCTGTCTCTGCCCAGATGCTGTAACCACAAACTGACTGTGAGATGGGTGGAATGTGGTGGTCCCCTCTGCAATCCTGGACTGGGGCTCTCCAGCAGGACATCTAACAACTTTGGTGAAGATGACAATTCTGCCCAGTCCAGTGATAACCATGTTAAATCAGCTTGCTGGGAAGCACAGATCCTCCTCCTCCCCTCACCTCATCCCCACTATCCAAAAGCCAAACATTTCTATGAAACCTTTAATGAACCCAAACAGCCACAAAGAGGAGGAGCAATTGCCATTGATGTATATAGAAAAGTCCTTTGAGTGCTCCCAGACTCAAAAAGCAATCTGTCTTAGGACACACTGATTGAGAAAAACTGTACTCTTAGATGGCTGACCAAACCAGCAAGGGAATTCCAGTCCCTGCCTCAAAGCTCTTCCAGGTTCTTCCTTCCTACCCCATCTCCCACATGCACCAAACACCAAGTATGTGTAAGTAGAAAGGTATAAATCCCCCTCCCTGCTTGAGCTAGGGGCTCAGACCTTTGGAAAAAAACCTCATCTGAGCTTACCAGTGTTAAATAAACCTCCGATCCTCCAAGGTCTCCGAGTGCTGCTAGGTTCTTCCACCAGGATCCAGTCCAGGTTCTGCAACATTTGGTTCCCTGACCAGGAAACCCAACAGCACTGGCCCATTGATTTGGGGCAATGGTGGGGTAGTGCCAGAATGAGAGATCGTAAGGGAGAAGGTGCGCCCTGCCTGGTTTTTGGCAGTCTCCCACCCGGTCGCCTCAGGCTGGCCCGCCCTGCTGTTCCCACCCAGACTCAAAGGAGACTTGGCAGCTGAGGACCTGGTTCTGACTTTGGATTCTGGTAAGATCTGGTGCCCCAGGACCCAGTCAGGCCCACCCCTGAGGGTAGAAGGGGAGACTGATCACCTCCCAGAGACCTCTTAGAAGTCTCACAAGTAGGGCCTTCCTGTGGGGAGGTCCTTCAGGTCAGGAATCCCAGAAAGGAATCTCCGGAAGGAATTCCACAGTTCAGGGCCTTCTGGAGGGGAGGAACTGTAATAACTTAAGTGTGAAAGTGTCAATGAATGTGTAGTTCGACCTGGCTTGTCAGGCATATGGATTCTGTAGCTCCACAGATGGGGACCCTTAGGGTCCCCAGAAGCCTACGGAGTCTAAGTGGCCCTAACATGCTTCCCTGGTGACCTCATAGGGTCTAAGGCGAGCCCCTTTGGGGTGCCAGTCTGGGATTCATACGGACTTGCTAAGGCTAAGAGGCACCCAGGTGTCCTCTGGGATGGTGGACAGGGGGACATCTGACTGGTCTGTCTTTTGAAGGGACGCCCACCCCTCATTTGTCTTCATGCCAATGACACAGGGAAGGAACACACAGGGTGGCCAAGGGAGCCTCCCTGCTCATCATGGTGAGCATGATGACTGATTCAAAACCTGTGGTCTTAGACTGTATGTTCAAAATCTTAAGAAGCGATTCTCAGGAGACTATGGGATCAAAACATCTGGGAAATTCAGCACATTATGTGAATTGGAATGTGCCACCTTTGGGGTCAACTGGCCCTCTGAGGGGCCCTAAGACTTACCCACTGTCCAGGTCATTTACAAAATTATGGTCGGGACTCCCAGACACACTGACCAATTCCCATGTATTGATTCTTGGCTTCAGATAGCCCAAACTCTGCCCCCATGGGTCCAATTCTGCGCTAATAGGAAAGACCAAAGTAAGACATTTGTAACCCAAGTAAAAGAACTCAGAGTCTGTAAGGAAGCAAAGCCTATCAGGGAGGCCCTGGCCAGTGGGCCTCAGGAGCAGCAATGGGAATGAGCTCTGGACAAGTATGAACCCATCAGAAAGTGTGGGGACCACAGTCCTCCTCTGACCTGGGGACCTAAAGTTGAGCTGCAGGAAGACAGTGCTCCTGCTTCTGGTAAGTGACATGTGTAGGGAGATACCCGATTTAGCAGCTCTGATAGCCCACAGGAAACTTGATCCAGACAGAAACAGAATGAAAAATAACAGCTCTCATATTTACCTTTAAGAGAAAGTGGGAGGGGCGCCTGGGTGGCTCAGGGGGTTAAACCTTCTGCCTTCCTCTCAGGTCATGATCCCAGGTGTCCTTCAGGATAGGGACTTTAAGAATATTCCCAAGCAGCTGCAAAATTTTCCTTTGTTTTAGGGAATTCCCTGTCTTCTCTGGCCCAATATGGATTGTCTATCCCCGCCCTTGTTGGTGTGAAAACATGGCATCTGCTCCTCTGGAGCTGATGATCTCCTGAACCAGGAACTCTTTCTTTGCCCTCTGGCAGCACTTTGTCTCTTCTGCCTCCCCATCTTTCTTTTTCCTGTTTTTGCACCACCTTGGATGCGGCCTGCATTACTGGCTTCTAGACCATCCTCACTGCCTTAGGCACCACTGTCAAGGAGCAAGAAGAGCAACCCTAGGAACTACCACCACCCACTCCAGATTTCCCCACGTGTCTCAGGTGAAAACTGACCATGGGGAAGATGCTAGTGGAACACATTTCAGCATTTAAACTAAGCTTGTTGGTTTAGTTCAGACAGATGTGTCTTTTAAGTTATCAGTGGCAAACGTGAAATTTTTATTCTATCAAGGTTTACTGAAGGTCAAATAAGCTCGTTATCGCTATTGAAATGTGTTTCCAAAATAATGACTAAACTGACGGTTAATTGTCTCAAAGTTTTCATGGGTAATTGTTAATACCGCTTTTGAAGTCTTTGGTAACCTGAAACTTTAAAGTTTTGGTTGAATGACAAATGGAATGAAATTTGTTGAACATCTAGGTCTTTCAAATAGGATAAAATGGTAAGTTATTAATTACTGGACATAGGTTTGTGCTTTTGACTTACTAAAGAAACAAAGAATATGTAGGCAAAGAAACTAAGAATATTTAAAATTGTTGGTAAGGGGCGCCTGGGTGTCTCAGTGGGTTAAGCCTCTGCCTTCGGCTTAGGTCATGATCTCAGGGTCCCGGGATCAAGTCCAACATTGGGCTCTCTGCTCAGCAAGAAGCCTGCTTTCCCTTCCCCCTCTGCCTGCCTCTTCTGCCTACTTGTGATCTCTTTCTCTCTCTGTGTGACAAATAAATAAATACAATCTTTAAAAAAAAAAAAAAAACAAAACCAAAATGAATCTGTTGGTAAACATGTCTTGTGCTTAACCAATTAATAAATTTGCCATCTAAAGAATTCTGTTGTAACAGTTAACAAAGGGTTAATACTTAGCCATTGCTAGCTATTAAGGTGTTTCTAAGAGTACAAAATTATGCTAACTGTAACTATGACTGACGGAAATAAGGGAAACAACTCTATGTGGAAAAGTAGGAGATATGTAAGAAAGATTGAAGGAATGGAAATACATTTTGTTGAAGGAAAAGAAGGTAATTTTATCCTAAATGTGATGATTTTTTGGAAGGAAAATGGCTTGGGACAAAACCTAAATGCAAAGGAAAGTTGTAGAAGGTTTGTGAAGGGAAATCTTCAGAAAAATAATTTTAAGTATGGCCACGATGGACTAAGATTGAAATGAATTTTTAAAAAGACACTGGTCTTTTTAAAACCAGAAAGCTGGTTTTCTCTCTGTTAAAAGGACAAACTTTTCTTAGGTTAATTGATCTGCTGTCAGGAAGAAAACATAAATAGTTGTTTCCTCCTTGCCTGTCCATAAAAAACATTTTCCACATTTTGCCCCTATCAGGTGTTTAACATCCCTAATTATATTTAGGCATGTGCTTTAAAACTTTCTAAGATTTTAGAAAATGTTGACAAGATTTAAATTGCAAATGAAATCTCTTTAACTCATTAGGCTTTTCTTTGGTATGCTAAGTTACTCAGGAAGTACTACTAAACAAATGATCAACCTTGGGTTACATTTGGGTAAATGTTATAATGATTCTAGAGATTCTATATATTTCCCCAAATTTCAATATTTTGATAAGTCATTACTTGATATTATTATTATTGAAGTGTTATGTGTTACAGAAATAACCTGATTTCCTTACCAGCTAAATTGTAAACTCTCATCAGCTCTTTAACCATATCTATTCTACGGTTTTGTCATTTATAATTGTTTTAATTCTCTTGTAAAATGAGTTTCACCTTAAAGGAGATTCATATAAAGGATTTTCAGGATAAATACAGGTATCCAATATATTAGAAATCCTAAAACTGAAATGGGAAAGAACTTCCAGAACTAACTAAAGCTGCATTCAAATTAAACCAGAATTAGTAACATGGGAGTAAATGAACTAAAAGATTATAGCGTTATGCCTCTTATTTTAGACATTGCTCATTCTCTAATGTTTGCCCTTCCAGACTAAGAAAAAGTTTACTTAAGTTATCTGTGACTTACAGAAATGTAAAAATATTCATTTGTAAACAAATCAAAGCATTCAACTTTTCTCTCTTTCTGAATCCTCTGAAACTCAAAAGGTCTCAGTAAGTATTCCTTCTTCCATGGCAATCAGTCGTTTGCATAAGTTCAATAAGAATCTGTTCTCCGGTGTGCCTGGGTGGCTCAGTGGGTTAAAGCCTCTGCCCTTGGCATGGGTCATATGATCCCAGGGTCCTGGGAGCCTGCTTCCTCCTCTCTCTCTCTGCCTACTTGTGATCTCCGTCTGTCAAATAAATAAATAAAATCTTTAAAAAAAAAAAAAGAATCTGTTCTCTGTGTAATAGGACACTATTAGAAACATTGGTTATTTTACCAAGGCTTTGACTGGAATGTCTTTTGAGAAAGACATGGATACACTCAGATATGACCAGATAGCTTTAAGGACCTAAGGTTGACTTTATGAAACCTGGAGCCATAAAGCCCCTTGGAACTGTTGGCTTGATACCTTGCATACAGAGTTCCCAGCAGCCTTACCAGGTGAGTAAAGAAAGTCACTTCCTGGCAGGTGCAGGAACTTCAGGATACTTTGGGGACCCCACGAAGAAGAATCTACCCAAATCTACAGGTGTTGTAAGCATGTCTGATGGCAAGTACTTGGCTTGGTTTCTGGTCTGGAAAGGCTACTGAAAGTTCAACCGAGATTCTTTATAAGAAGTTCCAGCAAAGCAGATTCTAAAAGATCTGTATGATCACTCACTGTTCTTGCTGATCTTATGTAAATAATTGGGCCAAATCTGTTTAAACTGGACTTGTTTTTCAAATAAATCAGTCCTAATTTGGCTATCTCTGGAAATGAGGGTTATTTAGAAAGAAAAATTATGTTTCAGTAACACACCTTTGTGGATGTTAAGTTCTAGATTGGGTTGTCTTTAAATGTTTGTTGTTTACCTAAGCTAGACAACTAGAGGTAAACTTAAGAGAAATTACCACAGTAACTCATATATAGATAATCTTCTGCTGATTATTGTGTGGGGATAATAACCCCATGGGCACATAATTATCTAAGCAACTGGAAAATGGGATTGATCCCCAACAAATTTATAACTTAACTATCACCTTAACTAATTCTGTGGGCTAGGATAAGAAATTGCCTAAAAGCCAGAAACATACCCTACCGCATAGGATTAACTATGGACTTGTGGAGATAACAGATGACCCCACTTTCTTTATGATTTTATTGGATGATGCATGTGGGACTCCCCTTACCTCTTGACAAGTTTTCTCCCACTTGCTTGTGATCCTTTGTAATTAGGATATTGTTAAGGCTGGACAACTCAAGAAAAGGGCTTCTTAGTGGTTTCATCCCTTAGTCATATTTATCCTAGAAGCCACCTCTATTGAGGTACGATTACAATCAAAGGCTTTAGCTAAGCATAGAACAGCCCTCTTCATAAAAGGAGCCTCAAAGCTCACTATGGGACAATCCCTGACTGTAATGACTTTGCATCAGGTCCAGATTTGTCTTAGAAACCAAAGGCCACCAATGGATGATGGAGGCCAACTTATTAAATACCAGGCTACACTGATAGAGGTGTCTGAAATAATACCTAAAACCTGCCAGACTTTAAAATCCAGCTACCCTTATGCCTGGACCTGAACGTTGCACTTCTGTAGAGCATAACTGTTGGAGGTCATTGATATTGTTTATTCTAGTCAATGGGATTTAAAAGATTGCTGCAACTATAATTCACCAAGAAAGCTCTATGGCAGGCTACCCCCCCCCCCACCATAGTAAGTAGTCTTAGAGAAGACCTTGAACAGATTGGAAACTTAGAGGTCTCCCAACACCTCCAAGCCTGGGAAAAACTAGAAGGCCCATCTCCTGAGAAGCTTTAGAAAAGACCTTCTCAAATCATGGTGGAAAGTGCCCCACACTGTTGTTCTAACCACCCCCTACTGCCCTCAGGGCCTTAGATGTCACCGAATGGGTCCACCACTCTAGAGTAAAGAAGGATCTCACCAGCTGGATGAACCACACCAGTGGAAAGCCCTACCAGATCCTCCAGACCTGCTCCAGCTCCACCTTCAATGAGACCTCCACCAACTGATGGACATCTGTACACCGTGGTCCTGTCTATTGTAGGCATGACACCAACACTCTTACCTCAAGAGATGAACTTTACATTGCTGCCCCATCTGACTGGACATTCTCCCAGAAACTTGTTATTCTTAATTGCTTATTGGGCAGCCTTAGGAACCTTAAGATGGATTGCTAAGATCAGAGAAAACCTGTTACCAGGCGAGCCACTGCCCAAATATTAGCCTTGCAGGGCCATGGTAATAGATGATAATGATGCCCTCCAAACTAGGTGTTTAAAAGGGCATCAAAGGGGGGAATGATTGGGAAAAACCGTACTCTAAGATGGCTGACCAAACCAGCAAGGGAATTCCAGTCCCTGTCTCAAAGCCCTTCCCGGTTCTTCTTTCCTACCCCGTTTCCCGCACACACCAAAAGTACCAAGTATGTAGAAGTAGAGGGTATAAATCTCCCTCCCTGGCTTGTGCTAGGGGCTCAGACCTTTGGAGAACAACCTCCTCTGAGCCCACTGGTGTTAAATAAACCTCCAATTCTCCAAAGTCTCTGAGTGCTCCTTGGTTCTTCAGCCATGATCCAGGCCAGGTTCCGCAACAACATCTTGCTAACAGATGAACAAAATAAATAGAAGGGAAGCATGGATGTTCACAGACACAGTTCAGAGCTATAGTGCCTGGATTCTGAGCTGCTGAGTGTGGTTCCCTGGGGAAGGAGCTTGGTGGGGTTGGCCTCACTGCTCTGGTTGCATGAGGCCCCCAGAAAAGCTCAGTAGATGCAAAACAAATGCTGGACACTAGTATTGCTTTTTGCCTTTTCTCGTAAAAGCAAAAGTCCCCTTCGGATTTCCTTGGTTAGCAGAAACAGTAATAATAGAGTAGGTCTTATGTGAAAGTGAAGTGGCCTCACAGGAACTTTTGAAAGGCGGGAGATACCCTGTATCACTGTAATGCATAGTGAGACTCAAGCCATCAGCTGAACCCACAACTGTGAGACAAACTCTCACCTTCTTGCCCATTTCAATTTCCCATTCTTTTATTCTCTCTTCTTTTCTCCATATAGTGTATTTAAATGTAAATAGAATACAGTGTGCATGTCAATCTGTGTGTTTGAAACACATCGAGGCTTTTACTTGGTAGACACTGTGCCCTCACAATCTAGGGCACATGGGTTTTTTTCTCTAAATGGTTCCACCCAAACCCCTCTCATTCTGTCTGAAGCAGAGATGGGGCATGCTCAAGGTAAGAACTGCATTGAGCAACTAGCTTTAATGGATCCTCACTTGACCTTTCCTCTCTGATCATGCTCCCGATCTATGGATCTATGTCGTGGTGGAAGGGAGGGATTGGCCCTATTCCTTGAGGGTCCTGACAATAGCTCTGGGAAGATGAGGGGGCAGGTGCCTCTCTTGAGAATGTATCTTTTCTTCATTGTTCTCAGCTTTTGAATCTCCATGAAAACAGCAAGACCTAGAGACAACTTACGTCTAGCCTCCTGTTGCATAGGGTTGATGCAATTGGGAATCACCCCTCCCTCTCTTTTTTCCTCGAGGCACAAGTCATCTTATAATCAATCAACCACCATGCTGGGCCAGGTCTTTGCTAGCTACCTGGGAAACTGTTCCCTCTCTCGCTGTGTGTCTATTTGTCAAATAAACAAAATCTTAAAAAAAAAAAGAAAGAAAGCAGGAAAGAAAGAAAGAAAGAAAGAAAGAAAGAAAGAAAGAAAAACTAGATTACAAGGCTTTGAGGACTATCATCCCAGTAAGTAAAACAGAGGGTGTCCATTTAAAACACAACACACTGAGTCAACAGCAGACCTGTGCCAGCAGGCACAGCCCGGTTAGGCTGGTCAGCCCTTGAAGGGGTGTGGAGGGAGGTGATGCCCTCCATGGTCATAAAATTTTCCTCAACAATCACAGAACAGTGGCCCAGAGGCAAGAGTCTTGGGAGGGGAGAGGGCATAAGGAGGGGAAGCAGGGGGTAGCCTGTCCCACCCTGCAGGATAACCGGAAGTGTGCAAATACAGGATGCCTCCTTGTCTTAGGCTCTCCAGGGGCCCACAGGCCACAGAATTCCTCATCCTCAGGGAAGGGCCTTCCTCGGCCAGAGATAGCCCAAGAGAGCCAATGTGTGCCCAGCATCTGAGGAAAGTAAGCAAAGCATGGCCTTTGCAGTGTATGAGAAATGCAAGTCAAGAATGAGAATTTGAGGGAAATGATCCTTTGGTTGCCATGCTGTGTTCCTTCAAGCATGAGAGACAAGACCATGTTGGTAGAGCTCAAGGAATGTTATGCAGAAATAATGAGGAAGGCCTTGCAGTGCTAAGCGGAACAGGAAAGATTAGGAGCACAGAAGAAATTTAAAGACTGAGCTGCTGGGAGGAGTCAGGAGGGAAAAGGGATGATTGTACAGGGCTCAGAGGATGGTGGAGAACTGGCAAGACCCAGAAGGGAAAGAGGATGCCCAGAAGAAGGGGAGACAGCTTCTAAGAGAGACAGAGCAACCTGTGGTTATAAAGCATACACCATCATAAAGGGAAAGCAAAGGGTTTTGCATCTTTGTTCCCGTTGTAGTGTCAGCCTCAGGAGCCCTGTCTTGGACATGACAGCTTTAGGTGAAGTTGGCCCCGAGTGCTCTAGTTAGGGAGTAAGCAGAGCCCCCTTCCAGATTATTCAGCAGGCATTTGTCTCCTCCCTGCATGTGGCTGGAGCCTTGCCCCGGGATTGATGGAGACACGCGACATCACTTTCAAATGCTGCCCTAGTTTTTCTTATCCAGGTCAATCTTTGAAGGACCTTCAGTCACAAATCCAGTCAGACAGGGAACTTATTCATCCTCATGATTTATATTCATCTGCAGCGTGCCCAATGGAGAGAAATATCACTTTGCCCCCTCCCTAGTCCTTGGCATTCTAGTCTGACTAGCCGAAGGGCTGGACTTTTTCCCTCGACTATTCTGTGTTTATTTCTACCTGCATGAGTTGGTGGGGAGAATGAGCTTGCAGATGATGCCAGACAGGAATAGAAGAGATTTCTTATCCTCTTAAGACATTACATCAAGACAATTTTGTTGGAACATGATAGGGCAGAAATGCTGAATTCTCCCCCCATTCTATTTTGTCTCCAAAGAGGTACATTGCTATCATATACAGGATCTGTTTCTTGACTTGATTTGTCCTTCCTTCTTTCTTATATATGCCGATTTTAATTATTTGTCAAGTTGCTGAATTTTGACCAATGTCAGGGAACCACCTCTACAATAATAATATTCAATATTTCCATCACCCCAGATGTTGCCTCAAGTTTTCTTGCCATCAACCCCCTCCTTCTAGCCCTGA
This sequence comes from Mustela erminea, assembly GCF_009829155.1. Taxonomy (NCBI): domain Eukaryota; kingdom Metazoa; phylum Chordata; class Mammalia; order Carnivora; family Mustelidae; genus Mustela; species Mustela erminea. The sequence goes on along the minus strand of NC_045629.1, from coordinate 10,363,032 downwards.
CCCTAGCACACTTTGTCCCTTTCTACATGAGGAGGGATGTGAGCAGCCTGAAAGGAGCATGGTCACATAAATACCCCCTGAGTCGTCTTGTTCTTAGTTTATAGAAATTCCATTTTGCTGGTCATTTCCTAATTAGCATCTTGAAGAATCTGGAATTATTAAGAACTGTCAATCTTTTGCCACTTGCTAAGAGCTGGACTCATTGTCTATGTTGATCTGCTCCACGAATATCATAGATAAATTTGGTCCATATTTCCAAAGAGATGGCCCTAAAATTGACATCTGTCTGAGGCCAAAAGAGAGCCATCTGAGCTTAAAGACAAAGGAATGCACAGTTGAAATTCAATGTAGTAAACTCTCCCTCCTACTGCTCTATTATCTTTTGGTTAGATTTTTGTAGGATTTTGTGTCTGAGAGATTGTTCCCTTATTCTTTTGCCCTATGGGAATAGGAAGAAATAAGAAGTAATGAACAAAGCTAAGCAAGGAATTCTGGAAGGGATAAATAACGGTGGTGTAAATGTGGTGGGTGGAACAAAATGCATTATAAAGCCCTTGCTGGGCATGCATCAGGTATTCCAAGTGCTGGGATACCAACCCAGAAAGAGGTATGGGTCTTGTCCACCAGGAGCTCACAGTTCAGTACGGGAAGTCACCAGGTAACTGGGCAGTGAGGAGATGCTGGGATCAGGCAATGGCAGGCAATGCTGGTGGCTACTGGAGCACACACAAAGAGCATGGCATCCATTCTTCCACCAGGGAAGCCTCCTGGAGACTGTGGTATCCAGGCTTGAAGATCATGAAGAGCACAAAACCTGAGAATTTGTTTCTCTTGGTTGTTTGTGGTAATAAGCAATTCACAAAGTAGAAACTGGAGACTATTTAAAATTAAGTGGTATCATGCAGAAGCATGCAAGAAGGGAGAAAAATTAAAAATGCAATCTGAATCAGGTTATATGCAAATCTAAGGTGAATCAACTGAATCTGAAAAGAGAGGGAGGGAGGGACTGAGAGGGAAAGAGAGAGAGAAAAAGACAAAGAGGGACAGAATATGCCACTCCATGGAGCAGTCTTTGTGGCAGAGCCTGGAAACGAGGGCTCTGCATTTGAGGGGCTAATGCACTTGCTGCCTTCCAAAGAAGGGATATGTGGCCCATATGTGGGCATTGTGTGGAAATCGTGTTGAATAGGAAATGGAAGACCAGGGTTCCCATCCAGCTTAGCCCTGGGGGAACTCAGCTTACTGACCTACAAAAACAAGAGATGGAGCAAACTGATCTCTCCAGTGTTTTAATCGCTAGACTTTCCTGATTCGATGTTTACCTGGCAGGTGTTTGTAACTTTGTAGTGAGGCATAAGGATGTTAAGGTGTTACTTGAGGCACTAGTAGATGGCCAATAATGACTATATCTGCCCATGGCCCTCTGCAAAGGAAATCAACATTAAGCTATTCTTCAAGTGGCTATGGCTTTTGCTATATATGTGGATATGCAATGGAAGTAACCCTGCTTATCCTGGATGAAATGATTGGTCCAGAGCCAAAGGCACCCAGCGAGATGTATATGGGAAGTACCACATGACAAGTAACTTGATGTGGAACACTGCCAGTATGAGTGACCTAATCTGAGCTTTTCTTGCTGGTGTAAATACGATGCAGGGAAGAAACATGGGTTACTAGAGCTGTTTTGCATTCTTCATGACTATGAGTCAACTTTGAAGCACTTCATGATCTGTGGAATAATATGGTTGTAGAAGCAATGAGACACAGAATGAATCTAAGTTGTTGAGAATGTTCCTGGGGTTCCTCATTACTACAGATAGTTTTACAGGAATGCTTCTCATTTAGAGCAATATGGGTGTGTCCCATCTCTGCCAACTATGGAAATCCCCAGGATTAGCAGGAAGTTCTAAGTGAAGCTCCTGGGTGAATAGAGAGGAGTAAGAGATTTCATTCTGCTAAAAGAGGAGGTGCTTCTGGAAGACACTTTGTAGCATAATGCTGTATTAGTAAGTTGATGCTGCAGAAAAATACATTTTCTATTTGCTTTGGGACTAAGGTGTAGAAATAAATTGGCAAAATTGGCCTTATGGCTAAATTGATAATGTGGGAATATCGTTTGAGACTTTACCCTACCTGCAGCTAACCTGTTAGCATACAAGTTTCATGGATGCTGGCAGAAGACATGAGAGTCCTGGCTCAGAGACAAGGCAACTGAGGCATTCAGAGTCAGCATTGGCCCCTATTTCTCAGGCCTCATTTCTCACTGAGTGACACTAAGAGGGTCCAGAGGAGCAGAACTCTGAGCTCAGGAACCTTGAAACAGTAAGCCTGCCTCCCATTATCTTTATTTCAATGTGCAGGAAACAAACTTGTCTTTTTCTCTGGAGGAAGACACTATCTCTGTTTTTCAAGGCTGTTTGTACAACAAACAGCCTTGAAAGGATAGCATTCTTCATAAGGGAGTCAGTGCCTGTGCTGGAAAGACAAAGAGAAATAGAGACTCACAGAAAACTGTCTCCAAACAGTGAGTCATTAATAGAATCATCAAATAAATTCAGAGGGTTTAAACACACTGAATAATATTTCATGTAGTAGGGCAAACAGTGTTAGGGCAATTTTCCTTTAAAAATATATTTTTTTCACCTATTCTCATTGACAATACATTTGAGATACACTGGCTAAGATATTATTAAATACACTGAGTTCTTACATTCTGGGTGACATGACTTGGCTTGCATTTTACCCAGGATCGTGCAATAGCAACCTGTATTATATTGGGGTTCTTCTGTAATATAAATCATAAACACAATGCCATAAATGACACATTCTGATCGTGATTAATAAACATACTCAATTGCTATTTTTGGAGACTAGGAAATTTTAGATACTATATTGTGGGCTTTTTTTTTTTAACTAAATGGAGTTTTAAGAAGATAAATTTTACCTCTGGTTACAGGTAGATAGCAGAGAAAATATGTAGTATGAGTTTGGACCACTCAGAGAAAAAAATATAGTGTGGGAAAGTTTATATTACTAACTAAATTGATGCTTTGCCAGGCATTGGATTTAATAAGGAGCACATACAAAAATTAACAAATATTTGACCTTAACAGCCCCAAAGCAAATATTTTTTCTGACTTGTATGCCTATGAAATGAAAGTTCTGGACAGACAAAAGGAATGTTGGGTCCTCAATGTATTTGTTAAATTCAAGATTTTTTAAAAATACTTTACACAATAGACAAAATTTCATTAAAACTAGTTTTTAAAAGTCCACTTTCATAAATATCTACTGAGTTCATATATGCAAAAAGTCAGAGGATAGAAAGATATGTAAAATATCTACCTGACTTCATGTGGATCATGTGGATTAGAGTGATCACAATTTCGAAGGGTAGAAATTATATGCAATTTTCTATTTTACATACCTACCGCATTGCCTCTATTTAAAATAAGTATTTGCTGTTATTATTGCTAAGATCAGAGCCATAGTAGAAGGTTACAGTGCTAACACATTATTTTATATCAATAGAAAAAGTTACCCATTTAAGTGGGGTATTTCTAAATCTTTGGGAAAATCAATTTTAAGAATGTATGTAGATCATGTTTTAGAAATAGGCATAAGAAATCTTAATATATGAAAGCCATTATCCCAAGAATTACATGATCTTCTATAGAGAGAACTTTAATGGCAGAACCAAGCACCATATCACTGGGTTTATTACAAAATAGAATTATTGTTTTTATAGGCTCAACTCGTTTAAAACAAGAATATGCAAATAATATTCTTCTTGGAATATTTTAAACATGAAGAAATGCCATCAGTTCTTGCTTTCTCAGAAAAGTAGTAAAACCACTTGTCCGTAAGGTTCAACTTGCCTGAACACTTAATTAATTTCATTGTCCCCATTAAATGCTCTTTCCAAAGAAAAACCAAAGAAGAAAACTAGCTGGCAGAGATTTCACACACACACACACACACACACACACACACACCCGTTTTCTCTAAGATAAATTCTGGGGCCAGGAGTCATTCGGACAAGTCAAAATATCCTCATCATTTAAGATCTCAATAATGTTCTATACATGGATATTATTTATTTCATACATAATGGAGAGCATAAAGAAAGGTGGTATTGTAGGAAGGTAGCAATATCCAGACTTTAAGGGGCGGTTCTTTGTCTAATATAATCAAGATAGGAGTGGGTTGTAGATGTAAATATCTGAATATATAATCATTAGTCTATCTTTTTATACAAGACAAAGGGTTTTCTTTCAGTATATTCATTAGTTGTACTTTCAACTACATGGGTAATGCATTACTTAAGATAACCAGCCTGGTTTCCTTAAAGTCAAGCAATCTGACCTCAGCATTGGTTTGAGCTTTTATGATTCTTTTTCTTTACAACCAGATACAGGTTTTGCTCCAACACTTAATTTGGTAGTAATTTTTGTTTTTAATGACTCACCTATATCAAGCCATTCAATGCTTTCAGCTTTAGATTTATACTCATATTTTACTGTTTTAATAACATTTAACTTGTATGTATTTGTGATAGTAACCACAATAGAAAAATGAGGTTGAAATAAACAAAATTAACCCTTAAGAAGTATTTAAAGCTCTAACAGTGGGGGTAGGAGGGGGCAGTGCTCCAAAAGGTGGCATTTACTGTATATAAACACACAGATGGCAGCAAGCAGGGTCTGCCAAGCCAGTGAAGGGGAAAGTTGTTAAGGAAGTTTCTATTGTGTGTCAATGCTTGCTGCTATTGGTATTTATACAGAATAATGAGGTCTGCCTCATCTTCTTCAACACTTAGAAAAAAAGTTATTTTTGAAAGTCCAGTTTGCCTCGGTTCACAAATCTTTTAGTTTACATTTACTTGCATATAATTTTCATTGGTATGTAGCATTCTTTTTTGTTTGTTTTTTGAAAGAGAGTGAGCAGGAGGGGCAGAGAGTGAGAGAATCTCAAGCTGCCTCAGTAAGCATGGAGTGGGACACAGGGCTGGGCTTGATATCACCACCCTGAGGGCATGACCTGAGCCAAAACCAACAGTCAGATGCTTAACCAACTGCACCACCCAGGCCACACAGTTAAGCATTCTTTAGAGCCTCTGACCACTTGCTACTGAGAAAGCAAGTTTCTTGCAATCAAATTCCTGTGAAGTTTCTAAGACAACATCACTGTCCCACATATAATGAATTGCATTTCCTCAACACACAGTTTCTCTTAATGATCACATGCTATATTTTATCAGTATTTATTACCTATTCCTTGTGGTCACCTGGGTACTAGAGCCCCTTTTGGAACTATGATATTTATTTATTTATCGGAACTATGATCTTTAAACTCACACTTTGTTTCAGGGCATTTTCTCCTTCGATTCTTTAATCCCTTTCCCTGCAGCATAAATTGCTAGAGCTTTCAGTATCCCTCTGGCTGTCTCACTGGTGCTTTGTATAATGCCACAGTGAATGGGGCCAACAATTCTCTTTAATATCTTTGGAAAATATTATTCAGTTTATTTTTACAAGCCTCATGCAAAAAAGCATCATCTAATGATGCTTTGAATATTTTCACAACTACTCCCCAACCCGTATCTTTTGCTGATCTCATAGTATAGTTTGAAGTGGTTCTGTTGAACTTTTAAGTCTACTTCAACCCGGATCTTTATCTCTGGATTTGGTAGCCATAATTACCCTGTGACCTTCACTTTCAAATTTCTTTTGAAAGCAGCTTTGCTTAATTTTGAATTTGTTCCCAAAAGCTGACAAAAACAGTGCCAGTTCCTTAAGATCTGGTGCTGTCAACACTCCAGAGACTGTTCTTTCATTGATTTGTATTTGTGCTTGATTCTGTGCTGTGATTATTTTTAAGCTAGTTACAGATTGCTGCCAGGGAGACCAAGCAATCAAAAGTCTTTGTTTATTGTATCTGTATAGCCATATGCAAATTCTACAGATGTTCTGAACTCTGAGAAGTGGTGAAGGTTAGCCTGTTTCTAAGGACTTGCTTAACAAAAGATGTTCAGAATCCATTTCGTATATTTCCAGTTTTTAAGGTCATTAATGTTTATTAAAGCCCACTTAAAGCCAATGACTTTTGCCTATGAAGTGTAAAATAGGCTGCATTTTAAGCTGATTTTATATAACTGTTCTAATACCTGAGAGTGATACTGCACATTCTAATATTCACTTATGAGATGGAAGAGGAATTTATTAATGCTTATTATAATACTTACTAAAATTTAGTATTAACTATGACTGCTAAGGTAAGTGGCATACAAGGCAGTTACATCTGTTAAAGGCTTCTCCAAATACATTTGGAGGGCCTATAATGACTCAAAGATTACATATTCTAGATTGACTGACCATCCTGTAATAATCTTTACATCAACTGGGTTTTCTCAGACCTTTCCTCTTTCATCTGGACCTCTGGAAGAAAGGTACGTATAAACCATCCTTGGAAAGGAGAGAAGCCTCAGGCATTTTCTGGACGTAAGTCCAGAATCAAAGCCATGTTTTTCAGCCGCATAAAGGATGGTTTATTCTGGCAGATGGAGGTATAGGGAAAAATCTATATAATATACAGTTGTAAATGCACACACGTTTAGATAACCACAGATAGACCAATACACTAAAGAGCCAAGTAAAATTCTCCAGTACTGGTCACTGCCCACCTCTCCCAGGGCAGAGAAGCGATTTAATGCTACAGGCTCTGTCTCCAGGAGCGCCAGAGAAAAAAAGCATACCGATCTCTCTGAAAATGGCTTGTAATTTCCTCCGTTCGCCAATAATCTGATAGCGATGGGTACTCTAAAAACTAATAAAGAGTACACCTCATTTCAGCCATACATCTTCGTTCGAAGAGAGATTTAATTTAAATTTGCGCAAGGCACTCAGCACCTTCCCTCCATGGAAAATTGTCCCGTCACACGCAAGAGTGATTCGAAAACTCAAACATTGCTCCATCCGGACTAAAGGACGAGGAGCAATTTAGCAGCTCCCTAAACTGGTAGACCGTCGTCCCGCCCCCAGGGTCGCCCCGCCCCGAGGGCGTGGCCTATATTACCCCCGCCCCGCCCCGCCCCCTCGCGTAACCCGGATACACACCCACGCTCCCCTTTCACCTCGCAGCCGTTGGCTAACGTGGAAGTGAGACCCGCTGCCCCGGCTGAGGACCCGGGACCGCGCTGCCCGGGACAGTTGGGCGCGCGGCTCGTCAACGGTGGGCTTCTCGGCGCGGCTCGGCCTTTCCCGGAAGGGAGCGATGGGGCGCGCGCGCGCCGGCGAGCGGACGCCGGTGTAGGAAGCGCGGCGCCAGGCCCGGGAGCGCGGCGGCGGCGGCGGGCGCGGGGAGGCCTGTGAGGGCCGCCGCCCCGAGCGCCGGCCTCCCGCGCCATGGCCCCTATGGGCATCCGCTTGTCCCCGCTGGGGGTGGCCGTGTTCTGCCTGCTGGGGCTCGGCGTACTCTACCATCTGTACTCGGGCTTTCTGGCCGGCCGCTTCAGCCTCTTCGGCCTGGGCGGCGAGCCGGGCGGCGGCGGGGCGGCGGGGCCCGCGGCCGCGGCCGACGGGGGCACGGTGGACCTCCGCGAGATGCTGGCCGTGTCGGTGTTGGCCGCTGTTCGCGGCGGCGACGAGGTGAGGCGCGTCCGCGAGAGCAACGTCCTCCACGAGAAGTCCAAGGGGAAGACGCGCGAAGGCGCCGAGGACAAGATGACCAGCGGGGACGTGCTGTCCAACCGCAAGATGTTCTACCTGCTTAAGACCGCCTTCCCTAACGTGCAGGTGGGTGCCACGAGTGCCTGGCGCGCCGGGAGCGGATGGGCGGCGCCGCCTGCCCCGGTCCGGGAGCCGGGGAGCCGCGGAGCGCGTCCCGGAGCCTTGACTCCTCCGACGGCCCCGGGGCGTGGGGTCCTGACTCTCATGTTGCAGACGTGGAAATTGAGACGCGAAGTGGAGGTGCTCAAGGTCGTTCAAACGGTTGGCAGGCGAGATGGGTGAGGTTGCAGGTAGTCTGACTCAGAGGCCTTACCTAACTTCTTGGCCCCTCCTGGGGTTTGTGTAAGTGCTTTGTACCTGGAAGCTGGAACTCTCAGTTCTGGGTGGGCCTTGATATGAAAAGGCTGTGAAAGTTAACTTCACTCCTCACTTCAGGCCCTTTTCTAAAATGAAGGAGGTTGGACTAGAACCCCCTTGGCCGTGTAGCCTTCCTTGATGTAGTTGTTGAAAGGGTTGTGACTATAGAGTTCATGTTTTTGCCGGACCTACCAGGAGCTAATTGAGGGCTAAAAACCGTGGAAGTCTTGTTGCAGAGCTGTTAATGTGCAGGGCATTTGTTGGGGGTATGCTTATGATATACTACGATATACTTTAGCTGTGGAGTGATCTCTTAATGGCATGTACTCTGGCGGCTCTCTAAAGGGGTGTTTGGAAGTATGTTTCCCAGTAACTTCATTTCAGCTGTCTACCCGGTTATTATCTCCAGATAGAATTGAAGAACCTTTGCGTTTTATTTGGATAGATTTCTGGGGGAAGGAATTGACGTTTTCTTAGGTAAATCTAGAATTTTGAATTTTGTTACTAATATTTCTAAAATTCATTTTAGTGGAGCTGCTGTTGAATGAATAAAATTTTAAAAAACATAATTCTGGAGGAAGAACTTAGCATAGCGTAGCAATGCTTTGTAAGTGTATGTCTTAACTCACCTAATAGTAGATTTTGGCTACTGGGAAGAAAAATTTTTTCCAGTGGTATTCTATTAATTAGATAAACTGAAATCTAAACCCCAGCTTCTTTGGAAGGCATCTGACCTTTTACTGTTGTTCTTGGAAGAGTTAGGAGAATATTGTCATTGTAGAATTTACTTATCTTGTGTAACCTTTCCTCTGGTCTGTCATATTATTGCTTTGTTTCTCCTTTGTCCTCTTTCTGTCGTTTTTTTCTTTTTTCTTTTTTTTTTTTTTTCCTTAAAAATTTTTTTGCAGGGAAAGGAACATTGGCTTCTGGCAGAGCTGCTAGCAGTCAGGTGTATTTGACAGGAGAATTCTCAAACAAAACACCAAACATTTATTTTTCTTTGCCCTAGCCTACTTTATCATTACAAATCTTTATCAACACAAATACTTACCTTGTGTTTTCATAGATGTAAGATGTGCTTCTAAAATATATTCTTTCTCCAAAACACGTGTTCTTCTCTTCAGAGTTTGTGGAAGAAACAGGAGTTTCAGAGAAGTTGATATAGAATAGTTACAACAGTAGAAATGGTAACCATTTCTTGACTGTTTTTTAGGCCCCCAGATAGTGGCCACACAGGACTTCATTTGATCGCCACAGCAACTTTTTTATTTTTTATTTTTTTTAAGATTTTACTTATTTGACACAGGGAGAACAAGGGAGAGAGAGAGAGCAAGCACAAGCATGGGGAACGGCAGGCCTCCCACAGAGCAGGGAGCCCCAGGTGGAACTCTATCCCAGGATCCTGGGCTGAAGGCAACTGCTTAACAGCCACCAAGGTGCCCTCGCCACAGCAACTTTTAAGAAGTAAATTTTATTTATGCCAGTTTACAGATGGGAAATCTTAGGCTCATGACACTGTAGTTTATGTGAACTCTCTAATTCTTCATTTTAGCTAGATCTTTAAGAGGCTACCTAAAACTTATGGTAAATTTCCTGGGAAAACATCAAATTGTGGAATATTAAAAGCAATAATAATAAAATATATGAAGTAGAGTTGAATTTCTTTTTTTAAGGATAAAGACAAAATAGTCTTAAATACCAAAAACATGGAAGTATGTGCGTGTGTGTTCACATGTGAACTCCACCCCACCCCTACCAAACCTTTTGCTTTGGTGAACTTCCACAGGATTCTGCTTTGTTTTCTCACTTTTTAGCAAATGCTATGGGAATAGCTGCCAAGGGTGGTGAGCTGCATTTTATTAAACATAAAAGCTAGGCTTTCAGAATTGCAGATGTTGAAGGCTCTGCGTAAAATAACTTTTTGTTTTCTTGTGACTGAATGTTCACATGTATATTTTTAGTGTTGGACTTTTGCTGGAGTAAAGGAGGTTATGTTCATTTATACAGTATCAAAGTAGGGTAGTATCATATTGAGTTGCTTCCTTTTATTACTATGTTGTTAAACTAGAGACCAAATGCTGTCATCTAAGTAGAAACTCAGCTCTGGATTCTTTTCTTTCCTCTCCTGCAGCACCCAGAATACAGTCTTCAATGTCTCGTTGTTTTTGAAGCCTCACCTGGATTTTTTGGATAAGGAATTTAAGTCAAATCCCACTCAGTTTACTTTCTTATGGCAAATTAGCACTGAGAAGCCACAAATACTTTCTTCTTTTACCCTGGTGTCCTGTGCAAGTAGGGAGAGGTGTCTTACTTTCTCTCATGATTTTCCTGTCTAGAATCAAGATTCAGTCTTGAATTCTCCTGATGTTTACTTCTCAGAACAAGGTTATACCAGGTGTATATCTGAGTACACTCTAGAGTACTCAGATGGGTGTGTTTTTGCCCTTGAGAGACATTTGGCAAAGTCTAGAGATTTTTGTTTGTCACAAATTGGGGTGGAATGCTATTGGCATTTAGTAGGTAGATGGTTAACTGGCCCACAATGACGTGACAGCTCTCCGTAACAAAGAATGATCTGGCCTAAGTTTTCAGTTGGTGCCCTGGTTGAGAAGCCCTCCTCTGCAGAAGTTTGTTATCATAAGAAAACTCAGGTTTGACCTATGATCCCTGGATTTCCTTTTGTCTTCAGCCTTTCTTACATTAGGGTTCTTGGGAGAGTCCTCAGGGCAGTCTTTCTCCTCTTCCTAAACACTCTGGCTGTACTTGATTTTATTTTAAGAAAGTAATAGTAACTGCAGCCATTTGTATGATACTGTCTTTAATTACATCCTTCTGAATAGTGATGAAAATGAAGGCTGACGATAGGTTTGTGGAATGAATTTAGAGCCACAGAACAGACAACTTGGATTTGTAGTTTCAATTTAACACATGGGGAGCTCTAACTGTGTGAGCCTCTATATCCTCAACTTATTTAAAGTTTTTGACTTTGAAAATGATTCATTTTGCTCTTCAGAGTCTTGGGTGTAAGACGTCCTTGACCTCTGGGATGGGAGTTAAACTCTTCTCTCAGCAGGAGTGCTCATTGGAAAAGTCTGAGAAGTGCTAATACCGTGCTAGAACACTTGCCTTGAGGGGTACCTGAATGGCTCAGTCAGTTAAATGGCTTCCTTCAGCTCAGGTCATGATCCCAGGGTCCTGAGGTGGAGCACCACCCTGAGCTCTGTACTCCCTGCTCAGTCGGGAGTCTGCTGCTCTCTCTCCCTCCGTCTGCCACTCCCCCTGCTTGTGTGCATTAGTGCTCTCTCTCTCTGTCTCTCAAATGAATAAATAAATTTCTAAAAATTAATAAATAAATAAAAGGAACCACTTGCCTTGATGTCTTGTCTAGTCACCCACCTATGTGATCCTGGCCAGTCATTTCACTTCTTTGAGCTGCAGTTTTCCTCTTCTATAAATTCCAGATAACTAGTAATTTGATAATTAGTGCAGACATAAGCATTGCGGACAGAAAAAAACCCAAGTTGAAAGGAGCTGGCCCAGTAGAGGTGGTAGTATAGTAAATTCAAGTATGCTGATAGGTCTGAATCCGATGCACATTGGGGGAAATGACTGTGGAAGAAAATAGGAAGGTAAATGGGCTGGATCATATGCCAAACTCAAAGAAGTTTGAACGTGATCTTTAATCCTAAAGTACTAAAGAAGACCAGATTTACCTGACCTTTTTTAAAGCCTACAATACGCTTTGGGCTGTGGGTATTTGGAGGTGCTTGAGACCAGTTGGGGTATGTTAAAATAGGCTGTGCAAGAGATGAGGACCAGAACTCAGGCAGTAGGAACATTACACTCAGCTTGGTTTACTAGCTAACATTTATTTAGTTCTCAGTAGCAAGCACTGAATTAAGCTTTTAAGCTTTTTATTCCCATTATTAAGGTACTCTTGTCGACAGCATAGGAAGTCAAGTACTATTGCTTCCATTCTGCAGCTACAGAAATTGAGGCTTGGAAAGGCTAAATAATTTACCAAACTTTAGATAGCTAGAAAATAATTTTAGGCCTGTAGAGAGATTCATTTAATGGTCTGAGAATCATCTCAGGTCTATTTAATTCTATATATAAGTCAGTATAGGAGGTATAACTACAGTGTACTTTTAACTAACCCACAGTATTTTGAATGATTAGAAGGCCTCAGAGTTGATGCTTGGAGAATCGTTTGGAGGGAGTAAACCAGTTAGGAGGTTTTTTTTCAAGAGAGACATTCTGCATTTTAAATTGGGGCTGTGTTTGTAGAGAAAATAGAATTGGAAAGAGATGAGAGAATTTCTAAGGATGTTACAGAGTGTATTCTATATCTGGCTTTCACAATTGGTGTTTTGCTGGAGATGAAGAGTGAGGGATGATACGTCCAAGGGGGCAGATTACAAGTGCCGTCTTAGACTTATGAAGTTAAGAGTTGTCTTTGATATGGCCAAGGGGACATGTTAAGGAGGTATTTGAATATATGGCTCTGAAGAGACATCTGAATTTGAAATACGAATTTGTGAGTCATCGTTTTGATATTAATTGGAACAGGATTGCTTATGGAAAGAATATAGTGTGAAAGGGGAAGATCAAGGGCCTAAGGCAAAGATGGAAAATAATCATTTAATAATAATAGCAGCCAGCATTTACTAAATGCTTACTCTTTGTTAAGCACAATGTTAAGCTTGTTTGTTTTACCTATTCTATTCATTAATTCAGCCATAGATCCCAGTAGGGAGATAGATTTATCATCCACTTTAGCAGCTCAGGAAGATTAGGTGACTAGCCTAGATAAGTCACATTCCCAATAAATTGAGGAGCTGGCAATGACAGAACATACTCTTAGTGATGGTTCTGCATGGTGAATGGTCATTGGTGAACTTTTTAAGAGCTTGCTTGGTGGCTTGATGGAAAGGTTGCAGAATTGAAAAAGATGGGATGAGGAAAAATGCAGACTTTTAAGAAATTGGACTTCTACAGAGCTTGGCTGGGGTCTTATATGAAACTAAGAGAAGTTTCTATGAATTTTTTTGGTGGTGTTTTTAAAATGTGAGAAACTAGAACATGTTTATTTATAAGTATATGTGTGAAAGATGGTGTTGATAGTAAAACGCGTCTAAAAAGGTAGAAGAAGGTACCCATTTAGAAAATAGTTATTGAATGCCTGCTGTGTGTGATAGGCACAGTGCGAGGTACTATATCTGAGAACTTTTTATGATGTTATGATTTATGGAGAAATGCAGTAGTTGGTACCTCCTTAAGCATTAACCAAAAGCCTCTTCAACCCCAAAGTTACTGAACTTTCATATTAATAGCATTAATTGTGTTTTGAAGTCTTGATTTCCTATTCTTCAGTTCCCTTTTGAGGACTGAGACAGGCAGTACCAATGAGGGAGGGAGAAGACTGAATGGAAATGGTTATGGGGAAGAAACGAAAGTACAATGGCAAAGAATAATGTTGTCAATACAGAAGTATTTATTCAACACCTACTATGCCAGACACTGGTTTCAGCAGTGGGATGCAGCTACAGTATGAAGGAAATTATGTCCTAGAACTTATAAAACTTAAGGTCTTGTGGGTCAGTATTCTGTATTCAGTATTCATATGGTACACATATGAACAAATAAACTGATTTCAGATACTGATAAGGGTTTTGAAGAAGAAAAATAAGACCATGTTAGAAGAGTGAGTGGGGGCTTCTGCTTCAGCCATGATAGTCAGGGCAGGCCCTTGTATGTCTCTGTGATTTGAACTGAGATCTGAATGATAAGAAGCAGACCATCATGAAGAGATTTGGGAAAAGTGTATATGAACAGAAGAGTACAAGTACAAAGCAAGTACAAAGGCCCTGAGGCCAAGGGACCAGAAAAGACAAGTCTGGAGTGTAGGAAATAAGGATGCAGGTAAAGAAAGGTTACTGAGGCCAAATCATCCATGCCTTACTTTGTAGGTGATGGTAAGGAGTTTGGATTTTATTTCTGTGTAATGAAAAACCATTGGCAAGTTTTAAGCAGGGAGTGACAATACTCTTATTTAGGAAGATGACAAGTTGCTGGGTTGCAAAGGCAAGCTCGGTTAAGGCCGTGATTTTGTCCATTTTGTTCATTATTTTATCCTAGTGCCCAAAACAGTTTAGAATATATGGTCATTAGTAGTTGTTGAATAAGTGAACGAATCAGTGAATGCGTTGTAGGAGACCAGAGCAATTGAAGGCTATTTGAGAAATCCAAGTGACAGCAAGATGGTGGTTTAAATTGAGATTTGTTTGGAATACATAATTTCATAATTTCATTTATTTGAAATTGGGAGGACTTATTGGCTAGTGAAATGTGGAGAAGAACTGGGATAGATTTACTGCTTGTGATCTTACCAGCTATGTGTAAGGCTCTTTACAGTGGCGGAAAGTGGATTTATTCAATTTGTAGGTGTGTAATGGTAGTGGCAGGTTACCAGTAGTAGTTGTGCAAAAGCAGATGAGGACATTGTGCTGATATTTTTGTTCTCCGGCTTCATTTGTTTCTCAGGAAAGATGTTTTCAAATACACTTCTATAATTTGTCAGGTCATACTACATTGAAAAGATATGGAGAAGCTGACTTGAACTTTAGGCAAAATTCTTAAATCATAAGGCACAATAGTTGCTTCCTAGACTTGGCATCGCCATTTTTGTAAACTACAAGGGTTTGTAGTTGGTGAACTACTTTGTTGTTTCTGGGAGTCACATTTGTTGTTTAAGTTTATTCTGTGGTGTTTGTATGGTGTTACTCTTAGATTAATTCATCTGACATAGCCTAGCACTGTAGTATTATTAAGCGTATGGGCTCTAAATCCAAAATACTTTAACTTGATGTCTGCAAGATGGTACAAAAGGAGTTCTCTACTGTCATTCCCTCACAGGACATTGATTTTGGTAGTCATTCACAGACAAGAGTTCCGTTGTAGGAGTCTGGAAGTCCAGCAGAGAAGTTCCAACACATCATTGGGGCCAAAAAAAAAAAACCAAACCAAAACTTAAGAATAGATGCATTGATCCAAATAAGAGGAACATTTTCACTTAGCTTGCATCATCTCTCCATCAAGGTCAGTGCCAGGAGAGACCCCTACAGCCTGCAGTTGTACCCACAGGGGTCTGAGTGAGTACCTGGCTTTTCCAGCCAAGCAGGACACCGCCCAAGAAGCCCACTTCTTTCTTTTGTCACCTACATTACTAGAGTGATCTGTAAGGCTGTGGGGTTGGGAGACGCTGTGGGGGCAGATAAACCAGGGCTCAAACTACAAAGGGTATCTCTTAATAGATACCCAAAAGGAAGGCTGCCCACAAGCCCACTGTGGACTCCTCACCCTCAGATCCTCACAGCTGGCTCACAGTCAGCCTCAACATTTTATATACCTTGTGCAGACCCACCCCCCTCACCGACATTGGCCTGATTTTAGCGTGTGCTCCTGTAGATGGTGAGACTGAGCCTTTGCAAATGGCTAGCAAACAAGTGCAAAAAACCCGCATAACTGCACAATTGGGAAAAGGCTCACAGACTTGAGTATTGCAAGGTACCACCCTAGAGAAAACAAATGGGTGACCCTCAGCACCTGGTCTGGGTTTGTGGAATTGAGACAAAGCATATAATCTTAAGAATGCCCTCCAGGAGGGAACAGAAAGTGTGGAGAAGGCACATCTACATCTTTTCATCTCTCTGAAAAGGTCAGAGAAAGCCTCCGAATTCCATCCACATCAGACTCAAGGTGAGATAGCTGTCTCCCAAAGCCAGTCAGGAAAGAGTGAAGGAGATAACTTCCTTCAGAAGTGAAGACAGCAATGCAAAACTTCAAGGAGTACAAAAAAATTATGAAATAAAACATTGCCAAAGGAATATAATTTCTTAATAACTGCTCCCCCCAAAACAGAGATCTATAAATTGTCTGTCAAAGAATTCAAAATAATTGTTTTAGGGAAGTTCAGTGAGCTTAAGAAAACACAGACAACTCAAAGAAATCAGGAAAACAATATACGAACGAAAAAGAGATAAAACAGAGAAGTTTAAAAAGCTGCTAGAAAGTTAGAGCTGAAGAATACAAGAAATGAAAATGCAGGAATCAGCAGAAGACTTGATCAAGCAGAAGAAAGAATCCACGAACTCAGAAACAGATCCTTTGAGATCATTCAGTCAACAGAGAAAAAAGAAAATAAATAAAACAAGTAAAGAAAACCTGTGTGCATTATGGGGCACCATCAAGTGTAACTATTTACATTTCAGAAGTCCCAGAGAAGGAGAGAGAAAAGGCAGAAAGTTTATTTAAAGGAATGGTGGCTGAAAACTTCCCAAATCAGGGGCGATATAGGCATATCTAGCTGCGTGAAACTCAAATGTTCACAAATTCAACTCAGAGAGAACTTACTGAGATACATTATAATAAAACTGTCAAAACCCAAAGAATTTTGAAAGCAGTAGAAAAAAAACTCATCTGATAGAAGGGAACCCCCATAAAGCTATCAGCAAATGTTTCACCAGAAACCCTATAGGCCAAAAGAGAGCAGGATATATTTGGAGTGCTGAAAGAAAAACAAAAACAAAAAAACCTGCCAACTGAGAATACTTTACCTTGTAACACTCTGTCTTTAGAAATGAAGAAAAGATAAAGACTTTCCCAGGTAAATAAATGAACCACAACTAGATCTGCCTTACAAGAAATGTTAAATGGAGTCCTTAAGTTGAAATGAAAGCATGCTAAATAGTAATATAAAAAATGAGTATATAATGAAATTCAGAATTTTTGAATGTAATAGTGGTATGTAAATCATTTAATATAAAAGTTAAAAGATGAGTATTTTTTTAAAACTATAGCTACAAAAATTTGTTAACAGATATAGAATATAAAAAGATGTAACATTAAAAACATGTTGTAGAGGGAGTGAAAGAGGGAAGAGTTCATATGCAATCAAAGTTGTTATCAACTTAAAATAACTATAAGATATTTTATGTAAGTCTCATGATAACCACAAGACAAAAGCCTCTGATAGACAAACAAAGGATACCACCATGGAAAATAATCATATCAGAAAGGAAGACATTTAGAGAATAAGAAAGGAACAAAGAAGCCACAAAAATTAGGAAGCAATTAACAGGATGGCATTAGTAAGTCCGCATTTACTAATTATTTGAAATGTAGATGAACTAAATTCTCCAGTCAAAAAACAGACCAGGTGAATGGATTAAAAAAAAAGAGAAAAGACCGAAATGTATGCCACTAATAAGAGAAACACTTCAGCTTTAAAGACACACATAGGATCGAAGTGAAGGGGTAGAAAAAAAATATTCCATGCAAATGGAAACCCAGAGAGAATGGGATAGCTATCCTGTTATCAGACAGAATAGACTTTAAATAAAAAAACTCTAACAAGGGACAAAGAAGAATTTATGTAATGATAAAAGGGTCAGTTTATCAAGAAGATACAATAATTGTAAATACATATGCACCCAAAATCAGAGCACTGAATATATCGAGCACATATTATAGATCTGGGTACAGAAACAGATAGCAGTGCAATAATAATAGAGACTTCTGTACCTCACTTTCACCAATGGATACATCATCTGGACAGGTCATCAATAAGGAAATAATAAACTTGTACTATTTTCACACTGGTATAGGCACTGTCAGAAATGTATAACCCATTTCATCCAACAGTAGCAGAATACACATTCTTCTCAAGCTCATATGGAGTACTCTCCAGGATAGATAGCCTGTAAGGCAGATAACGAGTCCTAACAAATTGAAGATTAAAATTATAATCATAGGTCTTTTTTGACCATGGTGGTGTCAATGACAGGACAAAAGCTGGAAGATGCACAGACCTATGAAAATTAAACGGTGTACCTTTGAACAATCAATGGGTTCAAGAAGAAATCACAAGGGAAATAAAATCTTGAAATTAACTAAAAAGGGGGCACCTAGGTGGCTCAGTTGGTTAAGTGTCCAGCTCTTGATTTTGGCTCACATCATGATCTCAGGGTTGTGAGATTGAGTTCTGCACTCAGCTCAGAGGGTGCTTATGATTCTTTCCCTTTACTACCCTCCCCTCCTTCTCTTTCTCTCTCTCTAAAAATAAAATTCATAAATGAAAGCATAAACATTATACCTGATACTGCAAATACAAATGATCATGAGAGACGACTGTTAACAATGCTAGGCCAACGGATTGGATAATCTAGAAGAAATGGATCAATTCGTAGAAACACGCAACCTACTAAGACTGATTCATGAAGAAATAGAATACCTGAACTGACCTGTAAGGAGATTGAATCATTAGTGAAACTTCTGGTAAAGAAAATTCCATAATGAGATGTCTTCACTGGTCTACCAAACAGTTAAAGGAAAATTAATACCTGTCCTTTTCAAATTCTAACCCCAAATTGAAGAGGATGGAACACTTCCAAACTCCCCTTTATGAAGCCAACATTACCCTGATACCAAAGCTATGCAGGGTACTATAAGAAAAGAAAATCACAGGCTGTTATTCCTCATGCTCATAACATACAAAAATCCTCAACAAAGTGCTAGCAAAGTAATTCAGCAGATATTAAAAGAATCAAACATCATGATCAAGTAGGATTTAACCTGGGATGAAGGATGGTTTCCATATTTGCAAATCAGTCAATGTGATATACCACCTGAGCAGAATGAAAGATAAAAATATATAAAAAATATATATATCTCACTATAAAAATAAAAAGATAAAAAGCACTTGACAAAATTCAACATTTTTTTCATGATAAAAACTCAACAAATTAGGTATAGAAGAAATACACCTCAACATAATAAAGGCGATATATGACAAGCTCACAGCTAACATGAGACCCATTCATGAAAATCTGAAAGCTTTTCTTCTAACATCATTAGGAAGACAAGGATGCGCAAGTACTTTTTAATTCAACATAATATTGGAAGTCCTAGCCAGAGCTAGGTAAGTAAAAGAAATAAAATTCATCCAAATCAGAAAAGAAGAAATAAAATTATCTGTGTGCAGATGACATGATTTTACATATAGAAAACTAAAATTCTTAGCAAAATACTATTAGAACTAATAATAATAACTGTAAAGTTATTGGATACAAAATCAACAAACAAAAACTTCTTTTTTTTTTTTTTTTTAAGATTTTACTGATTTAAAGAGAGAGCACAAGAAGGTGAAGGTCAGAGGGAGAAGCAGGGACTCAATCCCAGGACTCCAGGATCATGACCTGAACTGAACGCAGGTGCCTAACCAACTGAGCCACTCAGGCACCCAAACAAAAACCATTTTATTTCTGTGAATTAAGAACAATGAACTATTTGTGAGAGGAATTAAGAAAACAATTCCATTTACAGTAGGATCAAAAACAATAAAATTCTTAAAAATAAATTTAACCAGGGAGGTGAAAGATCTGAAAACTCTGTCATTGGTAAAAATAGTTGAAGAAGACACATAAAAAATGGAAAGGTGTTGCATTTCTTGGATTAGAAAAATTGGTATTGTTAAACTGTCCATGCTGCTCAAAGCAGTCAACACATTTAGTGCAATCCCTATCAAAATTCCAATGTCAGACTATTATATGATCTCCCTGATATGAGGAAGTGGAGATGTAACATGGGGAGTTAAAGGGGTAGGAGAAGAATAAACGAAACAAGATGGGATTGGGAAGGAGACAAACCATAAGTGACTCTTAATCTCAAAAAACAAACTGAGGGTTGCTGGGGGGAGGGGTTGGGAGAGGAGAATGAGGTTATGGACATTGGGGAGGGTATGTGCTATGGTGAGTGCTGTGAAGTGTGTAAACCTGGCGATGCACAGACCTATACCCCTGGGGATAAAAATATATGTTTATAAAAAATTAAAAATTAAAAAAAAACAAAAACAAAAAAAACCCACATTGAGATACCACCTTACACCAGTTAGAATGGCCAAAATTAGCAAGACAGGAAACAGCGTGTGTTGGAGAGATGTGGAGAAAGGGGAACCCTCTTACACTGTTGGTGGGAATGCAAGTTGGTGTAGCCACTTTGGAGAACAGTGTGGAGATTCCTTAAGAAATTAAAAATAGAGCTTCCCTATAACCCTGCAATTGCACTACTGGGTATTTACCCCAAAGATACAGATGTAGTGAAAAGGAGGGCCATCTGTACCCCAATGTTTATAGCAGCAATGGCCATGGTCTCCAAACTGTGGAAAGAACTAAGATGCCCTTCAATGGATGAATGGATAAGGAAGATGTGGTCCATATACACTATGGAGTATTATGCCTCTATCAGAAAGGATGAATACCCAACTTTTGTAGCAACATGGATGGGACTGGAAGAGATTATGCTGAGTGAAAAAAGTCAAGCAGAGAGAGTCAATTATCACATGGTTTCACTTATTTGTGGAGCATGACAAATAACATGGAGGACATGGGGAGATGGAGAGGAGAAGGGAGATGAGGGAAATTGGAAGGGGAGGTGAACCATGAGAGACTATGGACTCTGAAAAACAACCTGAGAGTTTTGAAGGGGCGGGGGGTGGGAGGTTGGGGGAACCAGGTGGTGGGTATTGGGGAGAGCATGTATTGCATGGAGCACTGGGTGTGGTGCAAAGACAATGAATACTGTTAAGCTGAAAAGAAATAAAAGAAAAAAAAATTCCAATGTCAGTTTTCAGTGAAATAGAATAAATAACACAAAATTTACGTGGAACCACAAAAGAGACAAGTAGCTGAAGCAATTTTTTTTTTTTTAAGATTTTATTTATTTATTTGACAGAGATCACAAGTGGGAGAGATGCAGGCAGAGAGAGAGAGAGGAGGAAGCAGGCTCCCTGCTGAAGCAGAGAGCCTGATGCGGGACTCGATCCCAGGACCCCGGGATCATGACCTGAGCCGAAGGCAGAGGCTTTAACCCACTGAGCCACCCAGGTGCCCCTAGCTGAAGCAATTTTAAGCAAGAAAGACAAAGCTGGAAGCATCACATTTCCTGATTTAAAAGTATATTACAAAGTTACTTTAATCAAAACAGTATGGTAGTGGCATAAAACATACACTTAGATCAAAGGAAGATAGACATAAATCCACACATACACATTTAACTAGTATTTGACAAGGCATCAAGAACATACCACAGGGAAAAGATAGTTTTCTCAATAAAGGTGCTGGGAAAACTGTTTATATCCAAAAGAATAAAACTGGATCCCTATCTTACACCACTCAACAGAAACTAACTCAGAACGCACAAGAGGAGTGCCTGGTAGCTCAAGTCCTTAAGCTTCTGCCTTTGGCTCAGGTCCCTTAGGCGCCCTGCCTGGCAGGAAGTCTGTTTCTCCCTCTCCCACTCCCCCTGCTTGTATTCCCTCTTGTTCTCTCTGTCAAATAAATAAAATTAAAAAAAAAATGTTCAAGAGATTTAAATATACCACCTGAAACTGTAAGCCACACAGAGAAAGTATTGTGTGGTATCACTAGTATGTGGAATCTAAAAAAAAAAATGTTGAGCTTATAGAAAAAGTGATTAGAATGGTGATTGCCGGAGTCTAGGGAATGGAGGGGATGTTGGTCTAAGGGTATAACTTTTAGTTATAAATAAGGTAAGTTCTAAGCATCGGATACATAGTCAGATTGCTATGGTTAATGCTGTATCATGTACTTGGAATTTGCTTCAAGAGTAGATCTTAACTGTTCTTACCACAGAAGAAAAAAGTAAGTAATAGGGGTGCCTGGGTGGCTCAGTGGGTTAAGCCGCTGCCTTCGGCTCAGGTCATGATCTCAGAGTCCTGGGATCGAGTCCCACATCGGGCTCTCTGCTCAGCAGGGAGCCTGCTTCCTCCTCTCTCTCTCTGCCTGCCTCTCTGCCTACTTGTGATCTCTCTCTGTCAAATAAATAAATAAAATCTTTAAAAAAAAAAAGTAAGTAATAGATGCATTAATTAATAATTAACTTGATTGTGGTAATCATTTTATAGTATATACGTATATCAAATCATCACACTGTACACTTCACATACACTGTACATGCATGTGTGTGTGAATATATATATACACACATGTATATATTTTTAGCTTTCTCAGTGAAGCTTTGGGGAAAAGTGCCACAGTCTTAATTATTCTAACATTAAAGTAAGTCTTGATATTTGGTCAGGAAAGTCATCCCACCATGTTAATTCTTTGTTTTTTTCCTTCCTTCCTTTCACCAAAATGGCTTGCTCTTTTTCCAAGAAGAGATTAAAAAAAAAAAAAAAGACAACTTATAGGGATTTTGATTGGAGTTTTCATTAAATTTATAGATTTACTGATGGGAGAATTGACATTCTTACCATTTGTAATTCCTTAATGTTTTTTCATACATTTTAATTTTCTCCATTGTACTTTTGCACATCTTAATAGTAGTTTTAAGTCTGGGTAATTTACTTTTTTGTTAGTTTTAAAAGCTTCCATTTTTATGTTAAGTACTTTTAATATTTTCACTGATATATAAAAAATGCAATTGATTGTTAAATATTGATCTTGTATCTAGAGACTTTGCTACATTCTGTTATTCTGTAGTTTATCTACAGTTTCTTTTGGGTTTTCTCAGTCACCAGTTGATGTTATGATTTCACTTCTTTCTATCTCTGTACCTCCCTACACAGGCCACCTCCTTTAACTTTCTGCAGTGGCTAGGATGCTCTGTGCATTGTTAACAGAGGTTACGATGGAGGGCAGCTCACTATGTCAGGCCTGTATGGTCCTACACCATCCAGTTTCCATTATTGTCAAACCTCATCTTCATTCAATTCCTTTCTTCTTGGCTTACTCTGCTCTAGCCTTATCTTTTTTTTTTAAAGATATTATTTATGTATTTGAGAGAGAAGGCACAAGCAGGAAGAGAGACAGAGGGATAAGCAGATTCCCTGCTGAGCTGGGAGCCCAGCTTGGGGCTCTATCCCAGGACCTGGAGATTATCTGAGCTGAAGGCAGATACTTAACTGTCTGAGCCACCCAAGTGCCCCTGCTCTAGCCATACTTTACTTCTTGCTTGCTCCTGAATATACCAGGCACACTCCCACCTCAGGGCCTTTGTGTTTTTACTCGGTGGGCTGGAAGGTGAGATGCCTGCTAGGCTCACTTCCTTTAAATTGTCATTCTAATACCACCTTTTCCTTAGCTACCCTAACTTTGAAAACAAATAGCAGCTTTATTGCAGCATATTTTGCATATATAATTTGCCCCTGGCAGTTGTCCATTTCAGTAGTTTTTCGATTTGCCAAAGTGTACAACTTTTGTCCTTAATCAGTTTTAGAACATTTTTATCACCCTAATAATTAACCTGTGCTCATTTACTGTTAATCTCTGTTCCTACCCTTACCCCAGGCAACCGCTGATCTCTTGACTCTGTAGATAGGCCTTTTACAGACATTTCACATAAATGGAATCATCCAGTATGCGATCTCTTGTTTCTTGCTTATTTCACTTAGCATGATGTTTTGGGGGTTCCTCAGCCCTATAGTATGAATTGTACTTCATTTCTTTTTTGGCTGAATAACATTTCATTGTATGGATGAACCACTCTTTGTCTATCCATTCATCAGCTGATGGGCATTAGGTAGTTTCTAATTTTTGGCTAGTTAGTATGAATAATATCAGGCACCCTATCTTAAAGAATAACCATTCTTCTACTGTCCTACAACATACTTCTTCCCTGCTACATTTTATGTCTTCTTGTTGTCACTATTCAGCATATCACATTTTACTTATGTATCTTGTTTATTGTTTATCTCCCTCTCTAGAATTTCTACTAAGTTCCACAAGGGCAGAGATTTTTGTCTCAAACTGATCACTTTTATACATCAGGCCCCAGAACTAGCATGCAGTAGGCAATCAGTAAACATTTGCAGAATCAGTGAAGAAATAAGTGAATGGATGGGTTGGATGCTTACTGTACACCATATTAAAAATATTTTTTGATTTAAGTGGCTTGATGTTTCTGGGATTTTCTGTTTTTGTCCTTTTGGATTACCCAGCTTACCTTTGTTTACATTTTATAATATACTAAATTATGATCTATTTTATTATTTCCATGTTTCTTTTCTCTTTTGATCAAAGGTATATTTTAGATGATTACTTTTCTAGGACATTGTGTCTCTTAGCATTCGTCATTTCTCTGTTTTAAGGCATATTTCTTTTAAGTCCATTGTCACTTTTCCTCTTAGAGTTGATCGTACTCAGTGTTCCATAATATTGTCAGTCTATTTTTACACTTTAGATCTACTGTTTTTTGTAAATATCATTAAGCTTTAAATAGTTTGTTTCTTAGTTTCTCTATATTTCTCTATATTTGGATTCTCTATCTTAGGCAAAAAACAGCTTAAATATTAGATTAGAAAGTACTTGAAGACAGGATGTTGCTGGAATTTCTTTTATATATTTCCATTTTACAGTGAAGTGCTTCAAAATAAAAATACTGTTTTACCTACTTTCGGTTTGTGTGATTTGGTCTGAAATGTTTTTCTGTCTTGTATTTTCTCAGGTGGCGTTTTATTTGTTTCTAAATTTTTCATCTGTCTTCTGTTTTTGGTGCAGATAAATACTGAGGAACATGTGGATGCAGCTGATCAGGAGGTGATCTTATGGGATCGTAAGATTCCTGAGGACATCCTGAAGGAAATAGCCACCCCTAAAGAGGTACCAGCAGAGAGTGTTACTGTCTGGATCGATCCACTTGATGCTACACAGGAATATACAGGTGACTCTACATTAAGATTGATCTCAGACTTTAGATTGCCATTATATATTGGAGAACCAGAACAAAGGCAGGTAATATATACTTGGTAGTAAATACTTTACCGATCTTACACAGCTTTTCCAGTTAGATTTTAAGGATTAATGCAGTGCAGTATGGAACCTTTGGACTGGATCAGTTATTCTCAACCTTTCTCCCCTGACCACAAAACCAGTATATTGTGGCATACTCCTGTTGGTGGTAGTGATTCACTGTATCACTGACCCTTCAGTGAAGGGACATTTTTAGCAGTCAGAAAAAAAAATGGTTCCTGTTGGGCACCTGTTTATTGAAGTGTTTTTTATTGAGTTATATATTGAGGTATGAGTTCAGGTATTTATTTATATAGCCAGAATACAATATTTACTTGTGATTTGGGCAATTAAGGTTTTATTGTATATACGTCTATCTTTGGAATTCAGAATACTAGGCACCCAGGGGTAATTAAGTAGCAAAAGAGAGAATTACTCACCTCATCTCCATTTTGTTTTCTTTCTTTCTTTTTTTTTTTAATCTAGCCCTAGCTTAGATTTCCATTTCTAAAGCTCCTCTCATGCCTTGTTTCTCACCTGGAGATATCCAATTCCCATTTTTTCTCTGTTCTCTTGGTGTATATGGTAAAGTTAATTGCTTATCTATGTGCCCTCCTACTAGATGGTAAGTTCTGAGTGTGGGGCCTTCTGCTTTTTCATCTTTGTATTCTAGTTGTTAGGCACTAAACTTGACCATAATAGACACTCAGTAGGTAGCTTTTTGGAGAACAGGAGGAAGATATACAAGGTGTCTTAATAGTAACTGATATTAGAAAATAGGTAGAAATAGGTCATGGAAATAGGTAGAAATAGGTAATGGAAATGGGGAATATTGAGGGTTTTTTTTTTTTTTAAGATTTTATTCATTTATTTGACAGAGAGAGAGAGAGAGAGATCACAAGCAGGCAGAGAGGCAGGCAGAGAGGGAGGGGGAAGCAGGCTCCCTGCTGAGCAGAGTCTGACGCAGGGCTTGATCTCAGGACCCTGAGATCATGACCTGAGCTGAAGGCAGAGGCTTAACTCACTGAACCACCCAGGTGCCCCGAGGGGATTTTTTTTTTAAAGATTTTATTTATTTGACAGACAGAGATCACAAGTAGGCAGAGGCAGGCAGAGAGAAAGAGGAGGAAGAAAGCTCCCTGCCGAGCAGAGAGCCCCATGCGGGGCTCGTTCCCAGGACTCTGGGATCATGACCTGAGCCGAAGGCAGAGGCTTTAACCCACTGAGCCACCCAGGCGCCCCCCGAGGGGATTTTTTTAATAAAAATGTTTCCTAAACCAAAATTGGCCTGATCATATAATAGTGATGATATTTAGTGAGTACATCCCTTGTACAGAGACTGAGTATTTGAGTTGATTTTCAAATTTAAAACTAAAAATTTGAATTATTTTAATAATTTTTGTTACTGTTCTTTTTGTTTTCTTTTTCTTCACAGAGGATCTTCGAAAGTATGTCACTACTATGGTATGTGTGGCTGTGAATGGTAAACCTGTACTAGGAGTGATACATAAACCATTTTCTGAATATACAGGTAAGAAATGCACTAAAGCTTTCGAGAGTTAATGTTATTAAGTCATACATTTGTAATACTTAACCATCCTATCAGAATCTCAGCTGTAGCTCAGCAATTATTAAGGTCAATCCCCTACCATACCTCACCCTTTTGTTGGATACAGCGAGGATTTTGTCATTGGTAATGATAATATACAATGAAGTGGAGCTTTCTAAACTTTCTTTAGTGGATAGAAACTGACAATGAGAGATAGTCAGTGTTGAGGAGTATAGTTGGGCACAGACTTCCCAGCAGCTGAATTCTTACTCTGTGCTGTTGCAGGGGATAAGGTCCAGGGCTCTTAACACATTGATTCCATGTGGGTTCTGAGATCCACCATCAGGGACCTTAGCCAAATCTGTTGTCACATTAG
Source organism: Mustela erminea (assembly GCF_009829155.1). Classification (NCBI taxonomy): domain Eukaryota; kingdom Metazoa; phylum Chordata; class Mammalia; order Carnivora; family Mustelidae; genus Mustela; species Mustela erminea. Next base: position 10,336,215 of record NC_045629.1, on the reverse strand, counting down.
AAAATAAGCTTGAGGGACACCTGAGTGGCTCAGTTGGTTAAGCAGCTGCCTTTGGCTCAGGTCATGATCCCAGCATCCTGGGATCGAGTCCCACATTGGGCTCCTTGCTCAGCAGGGAGCCTGCTTCTCCCTCTGCCTCTGCCTGCCATTCTGTCTGCCTGTGCTCGCTCTCTCTCCCTCTCTCTCTCTGATAAAAATCTTAAAAAAAAAAAAAAAAAAAGAAAGAAAATAAGCTTGATATTGTGGTGGTTAAGGGGAATGGCAATTTGGCAGCAGGCTAATCCTAGTATAGCCCTAGACACTTCTTCAGAGTTCAGTTTCAGAGTTCATTTGACCCTTGCCTACCCCACCTTCTTGATATAGTCATGTTTGTTAGCTTTGTACAGATGGCAGGTGAGATCTTTAATCGTCATGTTGGAGTTGGGAGTATAGAATATCATGTCAAAGAGCTTCCCCTGCAGCTCAGGATGACCTTACCCAAAGTCTTTCCAGTGCTAGTGAATACTGGCATGACATTTTGGTATCAGCACAACCATTTTGCTGTAGTTTGCCGGCTAGTTTGTAGTTTGTAGTTTCTCTCTTAGTTTCTAATAGTTTCACAGCAGTTTGTTGTGTTCCTTGGCTTGTGAACGCATCACTCTATTCTCTGCCTTCAGCCCCTCATGGCATTCTGCCTATGTCTCTGGGTTACTTCTTATGAAGACACCAGTCATACTGGATGAAAAACCCACCCTACTCTGCCGTGGCCTCATTTAACTGATTACATCTGCAATAATCCTGTTTGCAAATAAGGTCCGATTCTGCTATGCTGGCGATTAGGACTCAGTATATCTTTTGAGGGACAATAAACCGGTAACAGTCAGAACTTCAGAATGTGACCTTATTTGAAAGTCAGGTCTTTACAGGTGATTAAGTTATCAGGATAAGATCATCCTGGATTAGGGTAGGTCCTTAAATCAATGAGAGTGTCCTTATAAGAAACCAGCATTACTGAGACATGGGGGATAGGATAGGATGGTAGAGGCACAGATTAGAGTGATGCATATAAGCTAAGAAACACCAAAGATTGCTGGCAGCTGCTGGAAGCTAGAAGAGAGACATGGAATAAATTCCCCTTAGATGTCCAGAAGTAATAAACCCTACCAGTCCCAATATCTGGATTTTGGATTGCCAGTACATTTCATGAACTGTGAAATGTGTGAGCTTCCAAGACTGAGAAAGTAAGTTTCTCTTCTTCTAAGCCACCGTGTTTATGGTGGTTTGTCATGACAGCCCTAGGAAACAAATACACCCAGCATCCATACAGCTAGCTCTTTTGTTTACTCTGCCCTTCTCACTGTGCCTCAGTGTGTGGCTGACACTGCGTAAAAAGGCTTGCTGTCAAGTGGACCGAAATGGAGACAAGGTCAATTTTTTACTACTCTTCAAACTACTTGCTTTGAGGAATACTTTATATCCCAGATTCCAGCTCCTCTGAGATTGGCTGAACATAGACCAAATCTGTTTTGTGTTAATCTGACCTTGTATCTTCTTTTCATAATTCATACAGTTTTTACAGTTAACAATTTGATGAGCTATAAAGAATTTAATGTCATTATTGCAACAGTGTGCCTTAAAATTAATTATGTAATTTTTTATGGTTTGTGGTTTGCTTTCACATGTTTCCTTTAATCCTTACTGCATAAGTGAGGCTACATGTTAGGCTGCTAATTTAGGCTGTTGTAATACAGTGCACCAGAATAACAGAGTTTGAATAAAATAGTTGATTTCTCTCTTCTCTAACAGTCCATATGCAAACAGATCAGGCATGCAGGCTATTCTCTTTTGTTGCTTTGCCTTGCTAAATTTTGGTGCCCCCTTCTGCTTGACTGAGGATGGCTCTCTGGTTTATCCACATTTCACCAGTGAAGAGGATCAAAGGGGAGACGTGGACATTTTCTGCTAAGGGTTTGTCCTATAAGTTGCATGCATCACTTCAACTCATATCCCATCAACCAAAACGTAGCTTGAACCCAACCGTAGGGGAGGTTTAGAAATGTGGTCTTTATTTTATAATGGCCCTCCAAGCATCCAGTTTAAGGGTTCTGTCACTTAGGGAGAATAGAGCAAGTGGATATTGGAGCATAACTTAATTTAGCAGTATTGCTACACTTAGTATAACACATGAGAGAAGGGTACACTTACCAATACTACCACTTACAGATGAGAAAATGAGACTTAGAAGTTTGATGCATTCCTCAAGGTCATCCAGCTAAATTAGAGGAGGAAGCAACCTTGGGAATTTTATGCAATTCAGTATATCACACCACTTTCGTAATAACTCAACAATTCCTAACATTTGTATAGTGGTTAACTATTTGCAATAAACTAAATTATCTCATTTGAACCTTATGATAACTCTATGAGACAAAGATAAGTGTTGTTATTTTGTTTTTTTATAGATGGGAAAAGGGGCTTAGCAAAGTTCTTATGAAAGCTACATAGTTCCTAATGTTAGAGCAAGAGCTAACCACTCCTTATTAATATCTCACATTTGTTTAGTATTTTCACAGTTTATGAAGTGTATTGACATAAATTCACTTCAGCCTCAAAATCATTCTGGAAAGTATGTTAAAGAGGAATTCTAGTGACTTTCAATTAAAGAAAGAAAAACAGGCATGTAAAGTTTAAGTCTTTGAAGTCCTCTTCTTTTCCTTTCCTTTTTTTTCTTTCCTCCCTCCCTCCCTCCCCTTCCTTCCTTCCTTCCTTCCTTCCTTCCTTCCTTTCTTTCTAAATTGAAGTATAGTTGACTCATTTTTTTTGATAGTGTTCCTCATTGCCTAACTATCTCAGTTAGGGTTGCATTTATCTGTATACAGATAAATAGGTTTTATTTTTCTCATGTAGTAAAGATAGGCAAATGGCAGGAAGGTTCAGTTTATGATACTGTTAAGCACCTGAATCTTCTCTTTGCTTTTTCTCTTAGAAGGTAGCTTTTTGTTTGCTTGCTTACAAAGATGGGTGCTTCCAGTTTCCATGGTTTTCTTCCAGGCTGGAAGAAAGGGGAAAGAAGAGGGACAAAAGATCTATCCCAGATATTCTTCGTATTAGGAAAGAGTAACTTTAAGCCCTCTGCTCCATCTCATTAGCCAAATGTCACATGGCCCCTTTAGCTGCAAACAGCCTGCTACTCCAGAGAGAATTAGAATTGTAGTAAAGGAAATGAAGAGGAAGTTGGTACTAGATAGGTGAAGAGATTCACATTCTTTGGGTCCTGATTTCCACATCTGTTCATTTTAGGGGTGGGAGAATAAGGATCATAAAAAATGCCCATTTAAAAAAAAATTTATTCCATAAGACTATGTATCCCCTCCCCCTAGAGTCTTAACTCCTCTAAAATAATAAAGCCCAAAGTTTCTAACTTAGGAACAGCTTGCGTTTCAAAATGGTTTCTTTAAGTTGTTAAGAAAATGCCCTGTTCTTCTGTGATGCTGCTAAGTTGTCCAGTATGCTGGAACAAAGGCACTTGCTAGTCAGCAAACATTCCAGAAGAATCAATAAGTCCTTAATTAGGTGTGGGGTGACCTTCTGTTCCTGGATCGAAAGTGTGTTTGGCTTGTGTTCTCTTTTTGGACTGTTATTTTCAGATCCAGACTGTATATTGATACTGGCAGAGTACCAACTATCAAGTATTGTATGCTAACCAGAATTTAGCTACACTTGACTATAATGGGAGCTAGATAGTATTGTTGTTGGCAGCAGGTAGAGCAAAACTGAACAAAATCCTTACCAAACTTAATTAGAAGTAGTTCACTGAGTTCGAAATCCTAAGAAGCAACAGGTACTTAAATAGTATTTTAACAAAGTAATATATAAATGTGTGAGTGTAATAGTATATGCAAGCATTGGAAATATGTAGCTAAGTTATAATGTCTGAAATATGTAGCAAAGTAACAGTCACTTTTTATTTCCCACTCAGCTTTTTTTTTAGCGTATCCTCAGATAGAGTAAACCCATTGTTAGCTGCTATTTTACCTTTTCACGATTACCTTGTCATCATCATCAATCATTTATTTAATTACCTACTGAATTTTTTTAAAGTGCTTGAAATAATTTGTCCATGCATGTGTTAGGACAGAATTTATTGAAATTCTGTAACATGAAATACGTTTTTAAAATATTAAATTACTAATTTTTATCTAAGATTATTCTGGTATTAGATAGGCTGTCTTTATTCTCTTACACAATACTGACCTCTAGAGATGCAGCACTGTAAATTCATTTCTTAATAAAACTGTTTTTACTGATCATTTCTAAAAAGAATTGAGGAAGGTTTTTTTGTTGTTGTTGTTTTGCTTTCTCCTTTCTCATTTTTTAACTTCTTTGTGGATAATTTCAAACAAACATAAAATTGTACAGAATTTTCATATGCTCTTTCATCAAGATTTAACAGTTGAGCGTTTCTTTATATTTGCTTTTTTTTTCATGTACTTAAAAGAAAATTACAAGGATTGTGACATTTTAAGCCTATATATATCACTATGCATCTCTTAATATACTATTAATGTAATATTTATATTATGTACTATTATGAATTTAATAGTATAATTAACGTTTATTCCGTAATTGATCCCATATTCACATTTCCTCCAGTTGTTTCTAAAGTGGATTTTAGGGACGCCTGGGTGGCTCAGTTGGTTAAGCAGCTGCTTTCGGCTCAGGTCATGATCCCAGCGTCCTGGGATCGAGTCCCACATCGGGCTCCTTGCTCGGCGGGGAGCCTGCTTCTCCCTCTCCCTCTGCCTGCCATTCTGTCTGCCTGTGCTTGCTCTCTGCCCCCCCCCCCCCGATAAATAAATAAAATCTTTAAAAAAAAAAAAAGTGGATTTTACAACTGGTTACTTCAAACCAAGATCTAGTCAAGTAACATGCATTTTTTGTGGTGGTTTTGTTAAGTTCTCTTAATCTAGAACAGCCTCTAGTCCTGTTCTTCCCCATGACATTGACATGTTGAGATCAAGTTAGTTGTTATATAATGTCCTGCTTTTTGGATTCTTCTGATTATTTCCTTAGAGTGTCATTTAACTTACTTACTTTTCATCTTCTTTTTCTTATAAAATGCAAATTAGATCTGAAGTCTTGATTGGATTAAGATTGATTTTTGTCAAGAATACATTGTAGGTTTTCTTCATGTATTTCCTGCTGCATCATTTTATATGACATATCTAGTCTCATTATTAGTGATGCTGTAAGATGGTTCAAGTGGTCTTGACCAGATCTCTGTTATAAATTATTTTGATTCCCTTGCTACCAGCAAGTAGTCTGGAGAAATATTTTGGCACCATTTGAAATCGGGATTCTAATTCATCATTTCGCAGAATAATTTTAAGATCTATTAAAGATGTGAAATGGGATTTTCTAATTCTATTGTATTTTCTACATACATGAGCTGGAATTCTACTGAGAAATTTCTTCTATCAACTGGAGTTACTTTTTTAATCCTGAAAGGTAGTTCCTGTTAGGAAAACAAAATACATGTTTAACTTTTTTTCTTCACCAATTTCAAAGTAAGGACTTAGGGTAAAAACTACCTCCAGGGGGAACAAATGTTATTTTTTCGATGAAGAGCAGACTTTGCCTTTATTTTTTTGATATCCTTAAGGTCTCATGGATTTTTGTATATTCACTGCTACTCAAACTACAGATACTGTTTTTTAAGTTAAATTTGTTCTTTTCCTTGCCTATTTTTACTAACTACTTTATATATGCCTTTTTGTTTAAATGCCATTATATGGTCCTTTGCCTTAGTTGTCTCCTCTGTTGGTTCTCCCCTGTGAGCAACAGTGAAATCAATTTATTTTAGGCTCCTTGACTACCATCCCATTTTAGTAAGTCATTTCTTTTTTGATAATGTGTGTTTGTGCTGTTCATTTCTTCTGATTTAAATGGTAACCTTCGACTCTGTGAGATAACATTGACACACTTTTATTCCTATCTTTGGTTTTCTCTTAAATCCACAGTTAAATTTATTCAGTGTTGACCAACAGTGCTTTTGCTAAGAGATCTTCAGTCATCTTTTGGTTGGATAAAACTTGTCCTCTAGTAGATTACTTCAGGAGAGCTAGCTCATCCAGGTCATATTACGTGAGTTCTCACATGTGAAAAGCTTTTTCTGTAGCCTTCATTCTTGAAAAACTCTCAGCTACTTACAGAACTCTTTGGTTTAGCCCTGTGTCCTTGGACTACTCTAATAAATTACCATAAACTAGAGGGCTTAAAACAGCAGAAATTTATTTTCTCACAGTTCTGAGGGCCAGAAGTCTGATAGCATGTTGTTGGCTGTGTTGTGTGCCCTCTGAAAGCTCCAGGAAAGAATCTTCCCTTGCCTCTTCCAGCTTCCGGTAGCTCCAGGTGTTCATTGACATGCCTTGATTTGTAGACATACCACTCCAGTTCGTACCTCCAGTTCACATTCTCCTTGTATATATTTCTCTGTCATCTGTTTTTATAAGGACACCAATATTAGGGCCTGCTCTAATCCAATATGACCTCAACTTGAATTACATCTGCAAAGACCCTATATCCAAATGAGGTCATATTCTGAAGGTTCCCGTCGACCAGAATTTTGTAGGACACTGTATCACTCAACTATACACTCTTTTTTTCTTGGGTAGAAACTGTTGGACTGATACAGTATTTGTGTGGGTGCATGTTGAAGCTTATTGGCAGAAAAGCTGATAATCTGATTTTCTTTCCTTTGTCAGTAAGTAGCTCAGTATTTTTGCCTGGAACCCCAAAGAGCTTTATCTTAAAAGACAAATAATAGAACTGTGATACATCTCAGATTCAGAGTTGGGATTCAGGGCAGATATCTACACAGTATGTCTCCCAGTGTGACTGTCTCCCAGTCGTCTTTTATTTCAGAAACATTTTTTTGAATCAAAGTTTTAAAGATTAGTTCTATTTCATTATTTTTGTTTTTATTTCTTAGAGAGTCCTGATACATGTATATTGATTCTTCTCTAACTGACTTCTGTATCTATTAACCTTCTCTCTGGTCCCCTTTATCTGTTTGCTTGTTTCACTTAATTTTTTGCTTTTTTCATTGCTTGCTGTGCTTTTGAACCAATCTGTTGCCTTTCTGTGTATCCTGTGATCAAGTGCTAAATCTTAAGTGATTTTGTCTTTTTGTTGTTGTTTGCAGTTTCTTTCCTATATTATGTGAGTTCCCATTTCATATCTTCTATCTTTCTTGAGTTATTTTTTTGTTCCATAGTGTTTTTGTTGTTGTTGCTTATTTATTTTTAATCGTCTTCGGATGTTGTGTTAGTTTTACTCTGCTTTAGAGAAATTTTCAAGTAGCCTGAAATGTTTTAACCTTCATTCATTGTGTTTTCTTCTTAGACTTCTCAGTGGATGTTGCAGTTGTACATATTTCTCATATTTGGGCCGGCCACCAGCAGTAGATGGGAAGGTGGCAGAAAAGGAGTTTGGGTTGTTCTCAGTTCAGGAAATTTCTTTTCTGTTAGAGCGAGGAAGGCATTATCTTTATTATCAGGCATCTTTTTTTGTTTTCACTTCTTTTCTGTTTTTTTGGATCTTGTCTTGTTCTAGTAAAGTCCTTATCTTCAACCTGTTCTTTTTCTTCTGCTGCTGTCTTCCAATTGTCTCTCATGGGGACACTTTCTGAAAGATGTTGTATGTCATCTGGTCTGTTTTGAGAACTTCACTTTGGCTCTGTGTCTTCTCCAGGCCTCCTCTTATAACTGCTCTGTTGCCATATCTTGGGCCTACTTTCAGTAGTTCTCATTTTAGATGGGACCTTTTTCTTCTGGGGAGAAATCCTGGCTGTTCTCTGAGTCCTACCACCACTGAGAGGCCTCCACCCTCTTGACACTTCTGTGAAGCTCCTGCCGTATTCCCCACACTGGGTTCAGCTTTGGCACTCATTCTGCTGATCTTCGGTATTTACTTCCCTCTTTTTCATAAATTTGTTTTCATGACTATTCTTCATCTCCTTCTTCTTTAGCTATTGATTAAGGGTGTTATTATTTGCTCTTCTTGTTGCAGTGTATGGTTTTCAGAAAGAAGTGTGAGAGGAGTCCAAAAGACTGCCATCATCCTTGGGTAGCTCAGAAACCCAGACACTCTGTTCATTTTCCTTATTTTTTCCTGCAGCCGGGAGTAAGTGGTAATGCAGCTGCTTTCATTGCTAGCCATGGTGGACTGTGTTTTACCCCATAGTGAGTGACTGCTAGAACAACAGTCTAATTGGGATAATTCTGAGTAAGTTTATTTTCTTGTATAGCTTGGTGTAGTTAGTGAAGAAAAATATTTCAGGCCATTTCTAAGGTCTCCTCACCTTCTTAGAAATTTCTGTTTTATTTTGAAATCTAGAGCATTTTCTTTTTATATTCTCGTGATAAAGCAGATGTGTAAATCTAACTCACCTCTCTGTTTTGTTTATCATTAAAACCATAAATATATCAGAAGTAGATAGGAAGAGAAAATAGGAGGAGGAGAAATAGTAAGGAGGAGAAAATAGGAGGCGGAAAAAAAAAATAGGAAAAAAAAACCAGGAAAAAAACCCAGGTTTTTACCTGTTTTAAATTTTGAATTATTCAGGGTAACTAGTTGTCTTTATGTCCTAGGTTGTCATAGTTGAGTTCCCCAGGAACCAGACTTTTGGGATAGAGATTAGCATGCAGGATATTCAGGAAAGAGTACCTTGGGATCAAAGTTGTGTAAGGTAGGGAAGGAAGCCATTTTAGGTACAGAGAGATAATTGATGCAGTATTATTTAGCACCTCACTAGGAGGTGTAGCCTGGGAGTTCTTAAGCCAAGTTTTTAGTAGTCATTATCTGTGGTTGGGCAGGATTACATGGCCTTTTTAGCTTTGTCTTAATATTTACCTGTCTTAATGTATAAAAATGTTAAATATTACTCGTTCTCAGAAAAAAAGTATTTCTGTTTTTGGGGAGAACATACAAGTAATTCTGGGGAAAAGGTTATTTTGTTGGTCAATTCTTGGCACTTCGAGTTCCTGTTTCAAAAAGTTTCAGTGCTATTAATGAATATTATATTTCCTTTTCAGCTTGGGCAATGGTAGACGGTGGGTCCAATGTGAAAGCCCGCACTTCCTACAATGAGAAGACCCCAAGGATCGTAGTGTCACGCTCACATTCAGGAATGGTCAAACAGGTTGCTCTTCAGACTTTTGGAAACCAGACTACCATTATCCCAGCTGGTGGTGCTGGTACGTTGCAACTCCCCTGTAGTGCTGGGGACAGTGTTCCAGCAAGGTTAAGGCTTATGTTGGGAGAAAGATTTCATATTCCTGTGTTTGGGAAAAAAGTGAGAATGGAGAGTGTACTTTGCAGACAGGCATGGTCTCCTGCTTAGTTATCTCTAGGGTGAGATTTCAGTCATACCTGCCTTCTTGTTAGAAAGGACCTCACAGTCGCGCCTGGGTGGCTCGTTAGGGTGAGCGTCCATACTGATTTCCCTGCTTGGCGGGGGGGGGCCTGCTGCTCCCTCTTCCTCTGTCTGCTGCTCCCCCTGCTTGTGCGTGTGCACTCTCTCTCTCTCTCTCACTGTGAAATAGATAAATAAAATCTTAAAAAAAAAAAAAAGGAAAGAAAAGAATGAAACCACCTCACAGTAGGGCCAATAGTCTCACTACAGTGACTGCTATTCCTCAAATACTACAAAAGCATCTTCATGTCAGTGATGTATCAGCAACAGTGGTTTTATATATGATGTAATTTCAAAGTAATTGTGCTGTTAGGCTAACTGTAGGACTGTCAGGGAGAGAAGGGAAGATCAGGCACAGTCCAATGCTCTCTGTGGCCCCAAGATGCCAGGGATCCTCATAAGTATTACTAGGTTGATTAAACCCTGGGCACTTGTAACACCTTTGAACTCCTCAGCTTATATGTCCGGCATGAACCAGAGTCTGGGGGCCACTCTGCTTACTGGTATGTTCTGCTCTGTTTTATTACCTGCTGCTGATCAGGGGTCAGCTTACTTTTTCTGAAAGACCGGAGAGTAAATATTTCAGGCTTTATGAGCCACGTGTAGACTCTCTTGCCTACTATTCTTGGATTTTTGTTTTGTCAGCACCCTTTAAAAATATGAAAACCATTCATAGCTTGTAGGTTGTACAGAAATAGTGCATAGCCTGGATTTGGCTCACAGGCCATTTGCCTGCCCTTGTTTTGAGTGCTGTTTAATATGACAGAAGTGTTTTAATTCAAATAAATAAGAAATTATAGTCAGAAATGTGTGTTTGAAAACCTTTTCAGTATAGTAATAAAGGGAAGAATAATGCTTATTAACTTTTAAGCCTAATAGTTTTAATTTAGTGATTACATATATGTACCTTACTTAGTATGACTTTATTATTTCCCTGTAAGCCCTCTGTTAATGTTGGTTAGGAAGGGTAATGTTCAGAATACCCAGTATGAATGGGATAAACCAGATTCAAGACCTGGTTTCTTCTCTTTGTTTAATTATTTTTAAAAAATTCTGCCTCATCAAAAAAAAAAAAAAAATTCTGCTTCATTACAAAAAAGGCTTAAGATTGTGTTATTTTGTCTTCTTTCAAATCCAGTGTTCCTAGAAATTCAGATGAAATCCATGGATATTTAGCTTCAGTATAGTATTCCACAGGAAATGATACACAGTGAATGTAAAAACATTCACAAAGGAGATTTAAATTTAAAAGATTATAGATGTGTATTTGGTTACACTTGAGAATAGCTTTACATTATATATTTTTTGCTCATTTGGATTTAATGTCTGCACTGTTAACTTTCTTGAGAAAAGAACAAAACTATTTAAGATTTTATTTATTTATTTGACAGACAGAAATCACAAGTAGGCAGATAGGCAGAGAGAGAGAGGAGGAAGCAGGCTCCCCACTGAGCAGAGAGCCCGATGCGGGGCTCGATCCTAGGACCCTGGGATCATGACCTGAGCCAAAGGCAGAGGCTTTAATCCACTGAGCCACCCAGGCGCCCCAGAACAAAACTATTTTTAAGTAATTTTAGATTTCACAGTTGTAGAGATAGTATAGAGAACTCCTGCCTGTTGTGTGCTGTTATTTTTCACAATTACTCTTAAAAAGTAAGCTGCTTTTTAAATCTTTTGAGTTGTAATCTAAATTCTTTGCTTACCTTTTAGGTTATAAAGTTTTAGCACTCTTGGATGTGCCTGATAAAAGTCAAGAAAAAGCTGATTTATATATCCATGTGACATATATCAAAAAATGGGATATATGTGCTGGCAATGCCATCTTAAAAGCCCTTGGGGGGCATATGACTACCCTGAGTGGTGAAGAAATCAGTTACACTGGTTCCGACGGCATTGAAGGAGGGCTTCTTGCTAGCATCAGAATGAACCACCAAGCTCTGGTCAGAAAACTCCCAGATCTAGAGAAGACAGGACATAAATAAGCAAAGGCAATCACAGATCACAGCTCTTCCTCAGTTGAACAGTCAACCTGAAGCGTCTGGGGGCTTCAAACGCATCGGTGGAGACTCTGCATGGTTAAGGCCATCCTGAACTTTTTAAGTATTTATGAAGCATCAGAGACTTACTTTCCCTGTAATAGGATGCAAGATCAGGGAAAGTGGGTTGCTTCCTGTCTCAAGTATTGTCTTTATTTTTGAGACTATTTTCGTATGGTTGTCCTACACAAAGCACCCACACACACATGCATACACACACACACACATTTGTGAATTGAAATCTATAGCTGAGTCTATATTGTTATGAGTCACCATGTTCACACAACATCATGAATCTTCACTATTTGTTAGTATTTTCATACAGAATTGGGCTGAAGAAAGGATTGATTTTGTGTAGATTTAATACTACTTTACAGTTGTATCTCATTGAAAATAAAGTAATTGGGGGTTTTTACCCCTAATTCAGATGGAAAGCACAAGAAGCCACACATTCATTAATATGCAACAAATGCTCTATTTATCTGTTGTTACTGAATATTTCTTATGGATTAAAAAAGAAAAAACTTAAATTGTTTTTTTTCTTTGAAATTTTAATAATAAGTTCACCAGCTAGTTGAGAATATAGCTATATGATGATTGCGTTGTAATTGTAGTTTCTGTGTGTGTATTTTTGTTTTGTTTTTTGTTTTGGTACAGAAAAGTGTATTTGTACCCATGGGTCCAACATTCCTGCCATCTTACTCTTGATTTTTGTTTGCTCTGTGGACATTGCATGGTCCCATCCTTTCCCTCCTAACCAACATTTAATCTTCAACACGTAAGGTTTGGATTAAGGTTTCAGGGTTAGCACTAGGATTTTGGTACATTTTCTCCTTAGGGATAAATTATGCACTATAAGAATATAAATAATTCTGTTAGTTGAATCATTTGATATTACACAAATTGAGCTAGCTTTCATTATTTTCAAAAGTTTTAGTACTTTTTAAAAACTTTGCCAGGTTTGTATGTAGAGGTTCTATCCTTACCAAGAATGATTTATGGTTGCTTTCACCATTAATAAATGGATCTGATCTAATCTCAAAGTAGTAATTTTTAAGATATTTTAATGTTTCTGTTCAGATTAAAATAACAAAGGTTAATGTTACTTTTTGATTAATTTTTCTTTTAATTCAGTAGGCAGAATCTGACTGGAAGAAAGGTGGCATATTCACTGTGTCACTGTAATTAGATCCTTGTTTTGTGAATTTCATTGGGATGTTGGATTTCTGTTAGTATGTTATCTGGAAACTTCGTGTAAACAGTACCGTTATTTCATGTGACTTTGATGTCCTTGTATTTTATAATATACTAATTAGAGGGGAAGGGGATTGCTCATTGTTTTCTTCTTCCCTTTCTTTAAAACAACTTTCCATTTCTTTTCCTATCTTAGAGGTAAAATTGACCAAAGAATGGACATCCTCTTCTGGTGGAATGTGCATACAATTTTAGGCCTGAGTTTTATATAGTCTCCAGAGTCCTTTCATTCCTCCTTAGGGAACTGAATTTAGTACAAAGCACATGTTTCCACCCAGTCTCTAGCAACTGGTCACAGACCTGAAAATGTAGTGGGCCTCAATAGGTAGGATTTGGTTCAGTGAAAATTCATACAAAGTTTTGGTAGTTGGAACACTCGATATTTAAACAGGACTTAGGGGAGTCAGAATAGAATATTGGAGACCTCATCTTTTTACTTTTCAATGAAACAATATTTTTTTTCCTCAGGAGAGATGGCAGAGGCGTATACTCTTTCCAGAGTCCATGGTATAAGCATTTATTTTAATTGTAATGTATCAGAAATGGGGCAAGAAGACTGGCATATTAAGAAATGGCATTTAATTGGAGTTTTTTTTTTTTAAATATTACATGGAAACTTTATAATTTAATGGAAATGAAACTAGATCATATTACCAAGCATGATCGCTTTCGTTTTATTTTTAATTCCATTAATCTGCATGTAGATAATGACTTTGCGAAGGGCTTGTGTTGTGTACAAAAATTAAGATATTGGCTGACAGATTAATGCATTATTTTTATAATTTGTTGGGTATAGTCTAGTTACTAATGGTTTTTACGTGGTTTTGTAGAAAATTCATTTTTAATTTTTTTTCTAAAAGATAATGTACATTATAGAACTAATATAAGTAAAAAGAACAGTATTTATATTTATTAATGTGAGACATTTCCATGCCAGAACATACCAGTAAAACACCATGAATAAGTGAGGCATGTACTATCTCTCAGAATTACATAAATACAATTACTTCTAAAATGTAGCAAAATAACTAGAGTTGAACTTTTAGCGAGCCTCACCTCCCCAACTCCTGGTCTTCCCTTTCCTTTATCTTTGCCCTCATTTAGAGCACAATGTTCCCTTAAACTTGAGTTTTACACATCACATTTAGTAAAAGTAGTGGCATCAGTAACTTCAGTATATATTAGCTGTCCCTTTGCTCTGCCCTTCGTCTCTACCTCATTCCCTGGTTCCACAGCCTGTTGATGTTCTTCTATATCTGCCCCTCTTTCTGGACCAGTATTCTCCCTCAAAACTTAACCCCTGAGTTCTCTCCTAGACCCACTTCTTTCAAGATTGACTGCTGAAATATTATGGTAGAACTGAGTTAAGTTCTTAGGGAGATGAAGCTGGGCAAGAATTCTGGTTGACCGTCACTCCTCAAAGATGTTCTCAAAAGATAAAGGAAAATCACCTTCAAAACCACAAATATTTACACAATCGAGTCTAATCCAGTGCTTCTGTCTTTACAAAGCATTTCTTCAGATCCTTTCTTCACAGAATGAAAATGCAGAAGATACAAGAATTAGGTATATAAGCTTGCTAATGAAAACCTTTTTCTGTTGGCTTTCATACTTGTGTCCCTATTTCAGTTGAGATTACAAAGGGCCTACAAGGTGGGTCATATTTGGTATTCAATTGTCCTCTTTAATTGTATTTTTTCTGGATTTTATTATTTTTCTGGATTTTAAATCAGCATTCAGATGAATAGTTTATGGCTATATGATGAATCTAATAAGTGTTCATGAATCTAACAATTGTGCAAATTCTGTCGCTTGGTGCTCCCCTTGAATAATGGGCAGATTGGGTTGGAGGAAGTAGGGTAAGTGGCTAAGAAGAGGGTGGGAAGGAAGAAAGCTCCAGGGAAGGGTAGGAGAGGGAGAATGCAGAGCAAAAAAGCCTCCGTCTCTGCCTTGAGCCCTGGGATCAGGAACTCTGCCCTTGTCTCAGATGTTCAAAAATTGGATTTCACTTGGGCTTTGAAGGTGACAACTATCTCTGATAGCAACGCAAAAGTAAAGAAAGCTGGGGTGGCACCACCCCCAGTTCCTCAAGAGAATATCTGGCTTGCCTCTCCTTTGATAACACCTTAAAAATGGCCTCATGGAGACAATCTTTGGCAGGTTAAAAATAGAATCTACTTGGGTTATTCTAGCTTCAGCTATTTATCTTGGCTATGTGTTGACTGGTCCTGCACAGAAACTGATTTTTCATTTTTGATCTTGGTTGAATCTGAGCTATATTATTTGCAGTATATGCCTATAAAAAGTCTGTCTTGTAACTGTTATATAAAATAAACCTAGTCTATGGTTTCATTTTTATTCTAAAAAAAGTTGTGCCTTAACAATAGGGCATTGTATGTTAATAAGGGAAAATAAAATCTTTTTTTAATAGATGGGGAAAATAAGAACTTTTTGCCATTAAAATTTAAGTTCTTGTAACATTTTTAATATTAGAGTTGGGGGAAATTCATTAAAGTTAAATACAATTGATATAAACTTATTTTTGCATAACCTAGCATTTACAACTAAAGTACATTTTTATAAGAACTGGCATCTTGATGTATATAGGTCTGAAATGATACTTCATCCTTTGGTTTTTATTTTGAATTACTACAAGACCAGGATAAGGTATATTTAAAAATTTTTTTCTTTTAAATTTTTAGTGTGCTATTATATTTGTTCTACTAGTCCTCTGAGTTGCTTTGGTTTTTAAAAAAATAGCTATTCATGATACCATATCAATAATTTATTAATGCTAAAAGATACTATGTGTTATGTGACTTAACAAACCAGAACAGTTCCTGGATTGAGGGGGGAGGGGTTTGATTAGCAGTTACTAAGAGGGCAAGAAGAATTGAACTTTTTATTTCAAAAGAAGGTTTTGGTTTTATGAGGTGCTGTTTATGTAAGATACATATATATAATTTTTTTTAATCAAAGCCTGGCAGGTATTAGCATTCCAGTTTACTATTGGTTTCTGTTTAAAAGTTATTTTTAAAATTGGATAGTGAATTAATTCTGTGGGAAAATGAGATTTATAAAAGAAGTAGGTTTTTTTTTTAAGGTAAAATAATATAAGCCAAACTTGTAGAAGTTAAGGCTGATGAATAATACTAAAGCAACATTACATATTGTGTTTGTAAGTGTTCCCTAAAGTATTATAATTAAGGTTAATTTGTATAAATTACAAAAGCAGAAACTGTGATGTTTGATTAGTAGTATGTTCTGTTAAAATTCCTCTTGAGGTATGTTCTACACATAGTTATTCAGGAAAGACTTGATCATCTTGTATTTTTTTAAATAGGAAGTACAGCATGCCAAGTCATCATTAGATCAGTTAG
Source organism: Mustela erminea (assembly GCF_009829155.1). Taxonomy (NCBI): domain Eukaryota; kingdom Metazoa; phylum Chordata; class Mammalia; order Carnivora; family Mustelidae; genus Mustela; species Mustela erminea. The sequence continues at coordinate 10,320,091 of NC_045629.1, read as the reverse complement.
CCTAGAAAGACTTAATCTCTCTCCACAAATTATCTCTTCTAAACTGTCTTCATCATTTATGCTGAGTTGAAGAGGTAACGTTTAAGGACTTTAATTCATGTTTAAAAATACGGACTTTCAATTTCCGTGTAGCATTACATCCTCCACTGGCAGGAGCCAAAGCTAGTCTTATAGTCTAACAAGAGAGAGCTTGTTCTGCCATGATGAACTGTGGTGCTCCCAATGGATTCCCCCACCCCCACCCCATTTAAGATGTTACTTAAGCTACTGGATGTATATATACGCATGGGGTTGAGTTTACACATAATGGCGTTTCCTGCTCATATCCCTGCCTCTTCAGACTTTGTTTTCTTAATAGACCTCACTTCTGTAGATCTTTTTTCTTATAATGGGCTAACATTGATGAGAGGAATTAAAAATAAATACCTTTGAATACTCCTGCCCTAGTCACACATTTAAAGCTATGGAGGAGCTAGTCCCATTTCCTGGTGCCAAGCCATGCTTGGGCACCATACTTCTCTTGGCATGCTGTATCCTGCCTCACGCACAGCACCAAATTAAGGGGGTCCTGACTTTAATCTCTACTGAGAAGTTAACTCTCCGTGTTTTTAGAGCAGTTATTTTGTACCTCACCTATAGCACTCATTTTTATATGTGCTGTTGTAAATTTCTTAAGGACAGGGATTGTGTCTTGGTGATTTTTGTATTGTATTTCCACATCAACCCCAGCAGCTAGCCCAGTGTCTTGAATAAATTAGGTGCTTAATGTGTGTTGAACTAAATTGAATAAAGAAGTACTACTAGAATAAGCATTTTTCATGCTTTGATTGGGTAAACTGATTGTTTTGTTGACTCTGTCAATATTTATGATTATCACCTCATGCACACTATTTTTTAAAGTTTTGCTTTCTTTAGATACTACCCCATGGACATTTAGCTCTAGAAAATGTGATTGCTTCCAATGAAATGACTGTCCCAAACTCTCTGCTCCTGGATATACTTTGCCAAACTGAAATTTGAATATTCTGAATAAATTGGTCATGTCTGAAAGAAATGGTGTGCTGCATCTGCCTTTCCCACCTCTTCTTTTTTTTAAACTAGGGTGACATACATGCATATATGTGTTTGCCATTTTAACCATTTGTAAGTGCACAATTCAGTGGCATTAAATACATTCACAATGTTGGACAACCGTCACCACCATGCTTTTGAAGAACCTGTTCATCATCACAAACACAAACTCGACCTATTGAGTCCCTCCCCATTCCCCCTTCACCTCAGCCCCTGGAGCTACTCTTTTCTATGAATGCATCAGCTTTTGAACTCCTAATTTTCTGAGATTCTCTCACCATGTATAGGAAAGCCATCTGTTTGAGAAGGGGTGTACAAGATAAATGTAGTCGTAGCAAAATTACATCTTGCATTCTTAGATTTGTTTAAGATAGAGGGAGTTTAGAAAAAGCAAAAGAAGCTAACGACAAATATATAGAAAGGTAGTAATAGAAACAGTGTGATTAGAACGATCTCCAAGGTGCTTGTTTTCCTCAAGTCTTACAGATAATAAAAGGATGTCATCAGCCCCATATTATGAATTCGGTTATTTCATATCTTTGACTTCTGCATCAGCAGATGTATACTATTTGTTAATATAAATAAATAATAGAGAATTCTATTCTACATCCTAATAAAAAATTAGGATATAGACCATTATTTTAAAAATTGTTTATAAAATCTGAGTATTTTGAAAGCACAAAAACTTTAATCTGAAGTATAGTTGACACAATATGATGTTAGTTTCAGGTGTACAATGCTGATTTACAATTCTATACATTGTGTTATGCTCTCCAGAAGAGTAGCTATCATCTACTGTCATTATGTGCTAGTATCACACTAGTGATTACATTGTCTATGCTGTATCTTTTATCCTGGTGACTTGTTCATCCCATAACTGGAAACCTGTGCCTTCAACTCATCTTCCCTATTTTGCCCATTCTCCCACGCCCTTCCCTCTGGTAATTACCAGTTTGTCTTCTATATTTATGGGATGGGTCTGTTTCTGTTTTTTGTTTGTTTTTTTTTCATTTGTTTTTTAGATCCCACATATAAGTAAAATCATATGGTATTTGTCTTTTGCTGTCTGACTTACTTCTGTTAGCATAATATAGTCTAGGTCCATTCATGTTGTCACAAATGGCAAGATAGCAATCTTCTTTTTTTCTTTTAAGGCTGAGTAATTTTCCGTGGTATACATACCACATCTTCTTTCTCCCTTCATCTATCAATGGACACTTGGTTTGCTTCCATATCTTGGTTATTGTAAAAAATCCTGCAATAAACAAAGGGCTTCAAATATCTTTTTGAATTAGCATGTGCTTTTTCTTTGGGTAAATACAAAGTAGTGGACTTACTGGCTTATGTATATTTATAATATAAAAAATTTTTTAAAAGATTTTTATCACACATGAGAGCACAGAAGGAGAGTGAGAGGGAGAAACAGACTTCCCACTAAGTGGAGAGCCCTATGCAGGACATGATCCCAGAACCCTGAGAGTATGACCTGAGCCAAAGGCAGACACTTAACCCACTGAGCCATCCAGGTACCCTTGCAGTATTTCAATTTTTAAATTTCTGAGGAATCTTCACACCTTTTCCCACAATTGTTGAACCAATTTACATTTCCACCAACAGTGCATAAGGGTTCCTCTTTCTCCATATTCTTATTAACAGCTGTTGCTTCTTGTCCTTTTGATATTAGCCATTCTGACAGGTATAAAGTGATAATCTCATTGTTTTGATTTGCATTTCCTTGATCATTAGTGATGTTGAGCAGCTTTGCATGTGTCTGTTGGCCACCTGTATGTCTTCTTTGTAATGTTTTTTCAGTTCCTCTGCCAATTTTTTTTTTTTTAAAGAAACACTGGATCCTTTTTTTAAATTTTAAATTCTGGCATAGTTAACATACAGTGTTATATTAGTTTCAGGTGTACAATATAGGGATTCAACACTTTCATTCACCACCCAATGTTCATCATGTGTGCACTCCTTAATCCCCATCACCTATTTTACCCATCCACCACCCACCTCCCCTCTGGTAAACATCTGTTCTCTATAGTTAAGTGTCTGTTTCTTGGTTGGTGTCTTTTCTTTGTTCATTTGTCTTTTCTTAAATTCCACATATGAGTGAAATTACATGGTATTTGTCTTTCTCTGACTAACTTATTTTGCTTAGCATTATACTCTCTAGCTCCATGTCATTGCAGATGGCAAGACTTCATTCCTTTTTATAGCTGAATAATATTCCATTTAAAACATATACCACTTCTTGGGGTGCCTGGGTGGCTCAGTGAATTAAGCCGCTGCCTTCAGCTTGGGTCATGATCTCAGTGTCCTGGGATCGAGCCCCGCATCGGGCTCTTTGCTCAGTGGGGAGCCTGCTTCTCTCTCTCTCTGCCTGACTCTCTGCCTACTTGTGATCTCTCTGTCAAATAAATAAATAAAATCTTTAAAAAAAATATATAAAATATAATATATACCACTTCTTTATTCATTCATCTATTGATGAACACTTGGGCTGCTTCCATAATTTGGGTATTATAAATAATGCTGATATAAACATAGTGGTGCATATATCCCTTTGAACTAATGTTTTTTTGTGTTTTGGGGGTAAAAACCCAATTGTGCAATTATTGGATCTTAGGGTAGTTCTATTTTTAACTTTTTGAGGAAGTTCCATACCGTTTTCCATAATGGCTACTCCAGTTTTTATTCCCAGTAACAGTGCTAAAAGAGTTCCTTTTTCTCCACATCCTTGTCAATACTTGTTTCTTGGGTCTTTTAATTTTGCTGTTATGACAGGTGTGAGGTGATATCTCATTGTCATTTTGATTTGCATTTCCCTGATGAGAAGTGACGCTGAGCATCTTTTCATGTGTCTGTTGGCCAACTGGATGTCCTCTTCGGAGAAATATCTGTTCATGTCTTCTGCCCATTTTTAATCAGATTTTTTTTTTTTTTGGTTTTTTTTTGGCATTGAGTTGTGTAATGTCATTATATATTTTGGACATTAACGTCTTACTGGATATGCCATTTGCAAATGTCTTCCTCCATTCAGCAGGTTGCCTTTTGTTTTGTTTCTTTCTTTCTTTGTGCAGAACTTTTTAGTTTGATGAAGTCTGAATAGTTTATTTGGCTTTTGTTTCCCTTGTCTGAGGCAACATATGTAGAAAAATGTTATTAAAGCCAAAGTCTGAGAGATTACTGTCTATGTTTTCTTCTAGGAATTGTATGGTTTCAGGTCTCACATTTAGGTCTTTTGTCCATTCTGAGTTTGTTTTTGTGTATGGTGTAAGAAAGTAGTCCATTTTCATTCTTTTGCATGTGGCTGTCTAGTTTACCCAGCACCTTTCATTGAAGAGACTGTTTTTTCCCCCATTGTGTATATATTATTGTCTCTTTTGTTGTAGATTAATTGACCATATGGTGTGGATTTCTTTCTGGGCTCTCTATTCTGTTGCATTGACCTATGGGTCTGTTTTTGTGCCCCCACCATACTGTTTTGATTACTATAGCTTTGTAGTATATCTTGAAATCTGAGTTTAGCACAGAAACATTTTTAAATGTCTCAGCTCTTTAACAATTTCAAGGATTATTTTCTTCCACCCTTTTAACTCTTTAGGGTGGCTTTTTTTTTCTTTTTTTTTTTAAAAGATTTTATTTATTTGAGAGAGAGGGGGGTAGAGGAAGAGGGAGAAGCAGATTCCCTGCTGAGCAGGGCTCTATCACCAGACCCCAGGATCATGACCTAAGCCAAAGGCAGACACTTAACTGACTGAGCCACCCAGGTGCCCCTTTGGGAGGCTCTTACCAGGAATATCATTTTAGAGTTTCCAAAGTACTTCAACCCAGGTTCAAGTTTTCCCAGAAGAGGGATGACCCTGAGAGTGCCAAGTACCACCTGATATTTCAGAGATTATATATCTTTTTTAATTTTTTTCAATTTCTGAGAATTTTAACTTGTCTTGTTCAGTTTGAAACTCAGACCATGGAGGGAAAAAAAAAGAAACAAACAAACAAAAGATTCAGAGTGAATTCACTGATGAAGTCAGCACCTCACATGGTCTCCATTTACTCTCTAGAACTTCTATCCCTTCCTCCCAGCCAGTGCTGTTTACCAGCCAGTCGTGCTTTGGGGATTAACATGAGAACATGAGGAAACAAAGGAGTCCGTATTGTTGGACAGAGAGCAGAGTAGTTTCTTTCCCAAACAAGATTTCTGATCATGAAACAAGATTTCCACAGCTCTGGTGGGAGTTCCTCCCAGATAAGTACTGGGTCAGATCTTATTTCACAGTAGGAATGCAAACAGCCATTTGTGAAAGTTTTTCTTTCTGTTTTCAGTGAATTTAGTTCTCTAGCTGGATTAAGATCTTTGGTTACATCAAATCTCCAGTTGGCAGAAGACCAGGCCTAATTTTTCAAAGAGAACATTGTCATGGAAAATATTTTTAAAAGTGGATGTAATTTTTGCCTAAAGCAGCTGTTACTAGGTAAGCAGCAGCGTGTCATGGGGCGGGAGGAAAACAATCTTGCTCGAATACACTTTTTATTCTTTGGAGAAGGGATAAAACATTCCTCGGTGTGTCAAACGGTTGTTTTGGACTGCAAGCCAAAGGTCCTGGAAACCTCAGTGGATTAAATATCTCAACAAAAGGAAACATTTAAAATTGTAAAGTATGTCAGACAACAAAATGATACTGCACTAACAGTAAGAGCTGAATTTCCAGTAGTGGTAGGTCACCCGCAGCCCTGGACGCCTAGAAACTGACAGGGCAGATCCGTAGATCTGTGAAACTTGTGGCCCATGGACAGTCGGGTTATCAAGCAGTGTGAGAGACAAGTGTTGGGAACCTCCAGCAGGGAGAGCGTTGAGTAGGCAAGTCACTGCCAGGACTCTGGTGCAGCAGCACCTGCATTTGAACACCCTTTTGTGTCTCTTCAGTTATAAGGGTCCTGAGCAAGGCGCTCAGACATGAAGGGGCATAGCAGCAGTACCACCCACAGGGGTGCTGTGAGATGAAATGAAGTAAAATACGGAATAATCGGCGAACAGTTATACAAGCCCTGAAGGATGCACACTGCCCCCTTCCGCACACCAAGCAATACCACCCCCTCACGCCCCCCACCCCCCAGGCTTTTTTTGATTGTCCGATCTGAAGCCTTCTGCTCCAGGCTGTATTCATTTGGCATGACTCTCTTGCTCTCTAGAAACAAAACTTAACTCAAATTAACCGAAGCAGAAAATGACTTATTGGGGTGCCTGGGTGGCTCAGTTGGTTGAGTGTCTGTTTTTCACTCAGGTCATACCACGGTCCTGGGCTCCCACTCCACATCAGGCTCCCTGCTCAGAAGGGAGCTTTCTTCTCCCTTTCCCTCTGCCTGCTGCTCCCCGGCTTGTGCTCTCCCTCTCTGTCAAATAAATAAATTTGTCCTACAGACTGTCTTGCTCCACAAAATGGGGAACATGGCTGTCAGCGAGCCCAAATCCATGTTATTCCAGCAGTCCCCGCATGCATGCAATCATCTTCTGTACTAACTCCACAGGAAAGTCTTGGAAAGGATGGTGGTGGGTTTGGTTGGGACACATACCCTTGCCCGTCCTAAACTCTCTGTCCAAGACACAAGCCAAGGTCTGTTTAAAAAAAAAAAAAAAAAAAAAAAAAAAGGAAAAAAGCCTAACAGAGGAAACAGTAGCAACCAAAATCTAATCAAGGATTTATCTGTGAGGAGGAGATGAAGGAACTCCACTCATCCTCAGCCAGCGCCCATCTGTGAAGAGCAGCTGACAAGTGTTGTCAGATTTCTCACTTGTTCCCTCCTGATCGGAGGCAGGTCTCAATGATACCCCAGCTCTGCAGCAGCAGCCTGTGTCCTCCAATGCCTAAAGCCTAAAGGCCAATTTCTTGACCCCTTTTGTGTGAGGTATTGGGCTGGGGAGAGGCAGAAGATATACAGATTGGCCTGAACTCTTGTGTTTATGATCAGAATTTATTTCTCTCTCAGGATCTCTGATCCTTCTTCTGTAAATTTCCACGAGTCGAGGCAAAAATTCATTACTGCTATCTTGGTCTGAGTGACTGTGCCCTCTGCTGGCATGTAGAAACCCATGTGAAGATCAGCGGACAGGGCAGAAGGCAAATAGGAAACAGCGAACACAGCAGGTTTGAGTGTGTTGAATGCTGGGTGCCTGGAGGCCAGAGTCCATCTTTCTTGCTTATCCCTCGTGTTGACATGAAGGGTTGGCCTCATTCTGGAAAGAGGGGAATGTGAGGTTCTAAGTCCTTTGTGGGTTTTCAATATGGTGGACGAACTCCCGCCACCCTCTTTCCCAGTGGGTGGGTCTTGGTTGTTCCAGTTGTGCTAGTCCAGTGGTCCTCACCTGTTAAAGTCCATGCGAATCATCTGGGAATCTCACTGAAGTGCAGACTCTGGATTGGTGGGGTCTGGTGTGGGTGGAGAGGCCACATTTCCAAAATGCTCCCAGGAGACCACTGTGCTGCCCATACAGGCAGGACACCCAAGAGATTAGAGGCTCAAGATAATGATGTATCTCTCTGGTTCTCTGTGGATCCACCAAGGTAGGTGCTGTTCCCGCCACAGAGCCCGTATCTATGTCACCTGAGAGAACTTAGGGCCAGCCATCTGGTTCAGGGGCTCCAGAGAGAGGTTCCCACAGTGGTTGGTACTTTCCCAATTCCCAGGACATCTTAAACTTCAGTTTTCAGCATGTCGTATATGTCATTTTTAGATGAATAGGAACTTGACTTTATTTATATAGATATTATTATGGCTGTTATTTTACAAAGTAGAGGAGCTGGAGAGATGTATGAACTTACCATTGGCTTCCCCCTGAGTGTGGCATGAGCTTAAAGAACACCCTCCATCTTTATAGATAGAGAGGGCTACTGGCTGACTTTCAAAATTGAGAAGAAGAAGAAGAAGGAAATTCCTCTAAAGATATTATGAAATCGCTATTGGCTTCTTTTGTTCAAAAAAGGAACTTGTGATATGGGTCATTTAAAATAAAAATAAATAAACCTCCAGACAGCGCCCACTTCCTCCTTTTGTCTTGGCTGTAAATCTGGTTTCTGGAGAGTGAAGTATCAAACTTTGCCACACAGGGGAAGCAGAGCATCGCTCTTTCCACATCGAGGAGGAGAAAAAGCCCCGTTTCGAGTTTGGGTCTGAATTTCAAAATCCTGAAGTCAGAACTGAAAACAACAGAAATTGTCTCACTAGTCATAACCCTCTTTGGCTGGTTGAACTTCCCAGGTATAACATTCTAACATAAGAGTTTACTTAAGAATAGTGTTTGAGGTAAACTCTGTTTTTAGTGGGAGCAGCTGGTGTCTCTTTGTGACTGTGTCTGGCCCCACCTGTCTTGTGATGGGGCAGTTCTGAGGGGGCAGATGGTGCAGCAGGAGTGGGGCACTGGCTAATTTCAGTAGATAAGATGCCCACGGCTTCTAGCAAAATTCATCAAGCTATCTCAGTTGGGGTGGGGGTGTAGACAAGATGCCTTTGGGGACACAAAAGGGATTTGGAAGACTGCTGTATCTAAGGAACAAAAGCAGAAGGTAATCTTAAAGAATCACTTTAAACAGAAAAGGCACTTCACTTTGGAAGAATCATTTTGGGAACATTTGGGTCACTCAACCTGCTGTCGATAGTGCCAGCTGTTTCAGAAGGGCATAGGGTTTATTTTTATTTTTTTTTTTTACTGGGTATTATGACGCGGGCCTTTAAAGGTAGACAGTTTGGGACGTACTTGTATTTTGTCTTTAGGCAAACTGACCAAATCTTACTGCTCTGGGTTCTCAGGTGGAAACTCGGGCAGAAGAACGATGCTCTTTAAGGCTCCATAAAACATGGACGCAGGCTTCGTGTTCTGTCATTCAGCTGTGGCCTTGGCTCATGCAAAAAAGACTACATGTTTCAGGAAGGCAGGAATTATCACTGTAGCCCCTTCCTCTCCTTCCAGGCTGCAAGGTGGAACACAACGGAAGATTTATTTTGTTTTGTTTTAAAGATTTTTTATTTATTTGACAGGGGGAGAGACACCGCGCGAGAGAGGGAATATAAGCTGGGGGAGTGGGAAAGGGAGAAGCAGGCTTCTGCCGAGCAGGGAGCCCAATGCAGGGCTCGACCAACCCCAGGACTCGGATCAAACCTGAGCCAAAGGCAGACAATGACTGAGCCACCCAAGCACCCCTCAAAGGAAGGCTTTTAAGGCAGATGCTGGGAGCTGAATGGCGTGATAGCGGTATGCCTGTTCCTTCAGGACTGAGTCGCCCTGTCCGCTGAGCTCCCCACAGGGTGTGCAGCCGGGCAGGTGCTCTGTCGGGCTCCCCTCGTCACGCGGGTGAAAATGGGGCTCCAGTTCACCAGAGCCATCACAGAGACTAGGGTCCGAGGTGACCTGCAGCCAGAGAGTGCTGGAGTGTGAGGTTGCCTGCGGGTAAATCCAGTGAATTCCTTAACTCTGTGACATTTCATTTCTGTGCTGCAGACCCATGAACGCAGCTGCCTATCTGAGACACTCCCTGAAAGTGTATCTTCCCGTTAACCCTGTGGCTGCCTGAGGGCTCCCTGCTCCATCTCCATAGCCCATCTGGATTCTTCCCTTTCCCCTCATTCTCCCCTGTAAGTGACCGGCAACTTTTCTTTCTACGCTCCACATGCACCTTGCACCTGTTCACCTCTTCATCTTTCTGACGACCGCCAAGTCTGGTAACAACCGATTGCAAATCAAGGAAGATTGTCCTCTCTGGCTGCCTCCTCCCCAATCCATCTTCCACCCAAAACTCTGAGGGGTTCTTGGAAATGTAAATCATAGCCCATGGACCTACTTAAAATGCTTTAATTTTAGCCCATTGCCCTTGTAATGCAAATGTCTTAGACTGGCCTCTGGACAAAGCTCTAGGCCCTGTGCTGGTTTGCCTGGGGCTGTCTTAGTTTTAGGGAAGTCCTGAGCCCCAGGACATCTCTTATCCCTAGGACCTGGATGGTGGGTCACCCAAAACTCTGATGATCTCATTTCCTCCCTTCTCCAGGCGCCTCCCACTTCACTTTGCCATGTACTCTCTGGGTTCGAGCCACGCTGACCTCCTCATCGCCCCTTCAGTAGGCTGACAGCTTCTGGACCTCAGGCTGCTGTCTCTGCGCTTCCTTGTGTGACTCTTCTCTCCCAGCTGTCACGTGCTGGCTTTGTCATCTCCGGGGTCCTTCACGGAACCCCTTCCCCATATGCTGATCTTACTCTCTGCATGCCTGCTTTAAGCAATACCCCCTTGGCGGGGACACTTCTTGAGATTAGAGCCTTTCTGTTCTTTATTCACCTGGCATAGTGCCCACTACATAATCTTTGCTCAGTAAATATTTGCTGAAGGAGTTTTTATAAACATGAGCACCTCAGGTATCTTTCTGTTAGGCCTAATTAAACCTCCTTCTCATTGGTTTCACTCTGCATTCTCAACCTGGTCTTCTCAGCTTAGTTCAGGGACTGTAGAACTGAAATGTGTTGAAGCATAGTGAACAGGCCCATTCAGGAGCCCCGCCTGCAGAGATCTGATCTGTAGGTGGGCAGCTGAGCTCATCATCCAGTGTTTCAGGTGGCCCTCCCCATGCCAACCCCCCACCCCCACCCCGCATGCCCAGCCTGCCCTTGGAGTCTTCCAACTCTCTCCATTCAACATTCAATTTAACAAATACCTCCTAGTTCTTGGGGCTACAAAGGGGAGAGATATATCCTTTTACCTCAATTATGTCTAGTATTTTTTTCTTTTCTTTTCTTTTTTTAACCTAAGAACCAGATTAAATAGCACCGTTTATGAAACCTTCCTTAAGTCCCCTCACAGAATTACTTGCTCTGTATTCTGTGCTACCAATAATATATTTCTCTATTTTAAGACAGGAACCAGGAATTTTGTCTGATCACTTGTCAACCTCCTCCAAGAGACTATATTCTCGCCGAAGGCCAGGATCCACTATATCCAAAACATATGTTCCTAAGTTTAGCAAATGGTGGGTGCTCAACAAACATGTAAGATGGATGGATAAATGGGTGAACACTGCACTCACGGTCAAGCTTAGAGAGAAAAACATATAACCCAACAGCCACAGTACGATGGAGTATGTGTTATACAGAGAGGCAATTACTTGTCCTGGGCTTGGTAAAGGTTTTGGGGAATCCACAAAGAGAAGGTAACAGTTGAGTGAGTTTGAGTGGGGATGAAAGGGTTTGAGAACCAGGTGGGAAAGGGGACAGGATAAGCCAGAAGTGGGCACAATGTGAGAGGAAGTTCCATCAATGACAGGCCTGAGCAACAGGCAAATACACCTGTGGGGAAAGAGGGGCTTTGGGAGCAGGGCTGTGGAAGGAACTGGGGAAGGCTGGGCAGGGTCACTAGAAGCCATGGGAGGCAGGCAGAGATGAAGGCCAGTGGCTTAATGAAATCTGTGTTCCACAGAGATAACTGGATCTCTGTGGATAGAGGATTGGGATAAGGAGCCTGAAGGCAGGGAAGCCAGTTAAAAAGCCTTTAGTAGAAGACAGCAAATGAGCACTGCAATTCGGGCGGGGCAGTGATCAGAAGATGAGGGGTGTGGCAGGCAGAATCACGACCCTCCAAAACATCTGTGTCCAGAATCCCAGAACTTGTGAGTTACCTCCCATGCCAAAGGGGAACTGAGGTTGCAGATGGAATTAAGTTTGCTCACCTGCTGGTTTTGAGATGGGAGTTTCTCCTGGGCTATCGGGGAGGGACACCCAATGCAATCCCAAGCATCCTTAAAAACAGAAAGTGGAGGACAGAAGAGAGAGACCCAGAGAAATGGCAGCAGGAGAAGGATTCAGCCTAATGTTCCTGCTGGCTTTGGAGACGAACCCAGGAGCGCAGGCGGCCTCCCGAAGCCTGACAAACCAAAGAAGCAGGTGTTCCCCTGAAGACTTCAGAAAGGAGCACAGCCCTAATGTCACTCGAATTTTAGCCCAGTGAGGCTTGTCAGACTTCTGCACTCTGCAACTGTGAGATAGCACCTATGGGTCATTTAAATGATCAAGTTTGTGGTAATTTGTTAGAGCAGCAAGATGTTAATTCATATAAGGAGTTTATGTGGGAGACATACAAAGGCAGAACTGAAGAGGAAACTAGTTTGTCGTTGTTCTCTAGCTACTCTTTCGTCTTGGGTTGTGGGAATCAGTTAGTGAGTTCTTCTGTTAGAGCAGCGCTTAGCAGAAAGATGCAAACGGCGGGAAGGGACGTAGACGGCGCCTGCAGATGCCCAGGGAGACAGAGGCATGTGAATGGCTGCAAGATGGCCGGGCTGGCGCAGGTCACTGCGTAAGGAGAGCAGGAGGGAGAGCAGTGTGTGGGGCGGGAACAGGTTCCAGTTTGGACAGTGCAGTCAAGACTCCAGGGGCCCTCCGACTAGAGCCAGCCATGCGGTAACTAGTTGCAAACATGGGTTTGCTCAGGGCCACATGACAGTGTTACAGGAGGCCCCAGCCACCTTGGCATGGAGTCAGGGTGCTCCTGGAGGCACTTAACGTGGGAGGAAGAGGGTGCAATCTTTGGGGCCAGCCAAATAGACTGATAACATAGGAAACTCTACTATTATTTAGCACAAGTTCAAAATAATTGGCAGACTAAAGGAGAATGTATTTTCAACAGGAATAGTTTATATACGGGTCGTTATTAATTTTTCTCTGGACTGTCACATGCTTACGGTGGCTGGTGTGTCTGTGACCTGCACATGCTGGTGAGTCTTTTGGGGGGCTGTACACTTTTCCACTTACTCAATAAATTTCGCTTATCTTTCTACTGCCTAGTCTGCAAATTCTTTGCAGAGCAAAGTTTGGTAACCATCTATATGATAGGGTAAAAATGTTGACTTTAAAACACTAGGATGTTTTATTTTAATTTCTTTGAAATACTAAAATACTGCAAATGCTGATGGTAGGAAAGAGAACCCCCTATGTAAGTAAATACTTTAAAAAACGAATAATTTATGAGTATGTTCAGTGTTTTGGAACAAAATTTACATATAAAGTGGTTTTCCAAATTGCCCTAAAATATTTTTGAGCTTTTAGCATTTCCTTTGCTTACAGTTTTAGATTGCTTTGTAAGCTCTTACTCCACAGAAAGTACAAAGGTACATGTTAGGCCTGTTAACCAGAGTTCTTTCAAATTCTGATGTAGGGGGGTCTCAAAAACCAATGAAGTTTTCTGCCTGCTGCACTTAGAAGAAACCAAGTTGCACTTTTATCTGGATTGGTACCTCACCAGACAAGACAACAGTCTTTGTCACTCTCGACCACTCTCTTCCTCTTTTGGGAGCACTGAGAACATCTGTTTTTCTATTTAACCTTCATGTGCTCTAGCCTGCTTTCCGTGTAGCTAAGATTATGTATTTCTCAAGGAAACGAGATGTGAAGAAGAAAACTCCAAATATTCTGAGGGTCTCCAAGCACCTTATTGCCCGCATACGGCAGTTAGTAAATGTTTGTTTGAGATATGAGAACAGGACAAATTTTCCACTAGCATTTTAAACAATTTTTCAACCTTCCTATACACTGTGTTCCTAATTTGGGGGATCTTTTTCCTATTCTGTAGAAAATAGGAAGTCAAATCTTTGGAGTCTCGAAACCACTCAAATGCTAAGAAGTAGGTTGAAATGTCTTAAAGCTGAACACTAGAAAACACACACACACACACACACACACACACACAAAATAAAACCCATACATAAAACCCTGCATAATTGTTCAGTATAAATTGTAATTAGCTAAACATGCCTTAAAAAGGTCTTTTTCAGAGAAAAGAAGCAAGTCTATCTGCAAAAGACTGATGCCGCAATGAGTGAAGGGCCAAGTAAATTGTGAAAGCATATTGAGAAAGGCGTGTACTTGTTATAAAGGTGATGGCTCCACCCAGTACCAAGAATACCATATGGAGGGGCTCCTGGGGGGCTCAGTCATTAAGCGTCTGACTTCTGCTCAGGTCATGATCCCAGGGTCCCGGAATCAAGCCCCGCATGGGGCTGCCTGCTCAGTAGGGTATCTGCTTCTAACTCTGCCCCTCCACCCACTTGTGCTTTCTCTCTCTCTCTCTCAGATAAATGCATAAAATCTTCAGAGAAAGAATAAAAGAACCCCAGATGGAGTGTGGAGTACCTGCCATGACCCACTTGCTTTGTGGTGCCTGATATTTGCTCTTGTTCTCGTCATTCCCCTGTTTAAGTCCGGTCTTCCAAGTCTGGCTTATACATATGGTCTGGGCTGTGTTTATGGGTCCACCTTCTTACAGCTTTCCCCCTGGGCCACCTCAGAGTCCACAGCCATGTCTTCTCTGCGGGCACCACACTTAGCCTTTGATTTCTGGGCTCTGTCCTGGGTCTCCCTCACCCACCTCCCACCCCAAGCCCAGCCTCCACTTCTCCTTTGCCTGCCTCTCATTTCTTGTAGGTGCCATGTTCTCTTTTTGGAATGAGTCCCCATTGCTCTTCAGTTTGGATGGCTAACCACTAACCCGTTCTTCCTTTTCTTCTCCCCCCCTCCTCTTCTGTCCTCTCTTCCCCTGCCTTTCTTCTTCTCCTCCTCCTTCTTCTTCTTCCTCTTCTTCTCCTTCTTTTCCTCCTCCTCCTCCTCCTTCTTCTTCTTCCTCTTCTTCTCCTTCTTTTCCTCCTCCTCCTCCTCCTTCTTCCCAGCTTAAGTGATGTCACATGTTTCGGATGGCTTCCCTAAGTAACACCTCTTCCCTTAGGGTGTAACTGTAATTTCCTTTGTGCTCAAATAGCACCCTGTTCTGGAGGACTTATCACAATACACTATTTATTCCTCTGCCAATCTTATTTCACTAATCTTGAGGAAACAAACTATCATCCATATTAGCTGCTCAATAAACATTTTTTGAAAAAAGAAATGGAAGAAATATTTGAGGCTTGCCATGTGGTTTTGATGAGCTAGAAAGCTATAAAACGTGTTTTGACTAAAGAAAGATCTTCCTTATCTGGTATGTTCTATATGATTTCATAGACTTTTCAGGACTAATACCTAACATTTGTTATTTCTTTGCCACTGAAGTTAATTTACCTCAGAAGCTTCCATTTTCTTTCAAGGCGAAATTCTTCGTTTTGCCACCTTCAGATAACTCAATCTATTTCCCATTTAAAGACCATTTAAAGGTCTCTCTGGGGTAAATTCTCAGTTAAATCCACAGGCTCTCTCTCACCTCTCTCCCCTACCCTTTTGTATTGTGGTCCCAGGGTTGAGGGAGGAATCCCTGGCTTCCGGGTTAGTCTAGCTCCTGAGGGGAAAGTAAATCCTTGCCAATTCTCTCCATGTAGGCAACTAAGGTGGGGTGAGGGTGTGTGGGGGGGTGCCTCTCCAGGGAGCATGCTGGTCTCTCTCTGGACTCGGCCCTCTCTCAACATACAGTGTATATTGATTTTCTAAGGCTCAGCCTTGTGCTCTCTTTGGAGACTGACTGGAACTCCTAACTCTGTAGCTTCTGCTTCAGGGATTTTGGGCTTCTATTTAAATATGCTTTTGATGAGTTCTCTAGTTCTTAATTCTTAGCCATCTTCCCTGCTGACCTAGGCTGTGGGTGTCATTTAAAGCATCCCTTCATCCCAGGAGAGCCTGCTTCTCTCTACCTCCCCTCCTCACCCTTCCCCTTTCAACTTAGATCCCTTCAAAAAGACTCCTTCGAAGTGATTAGAGAATGACCTGTTAGGAGGAGCCCAAGCCTTGGGAGTCTCTGGCCTTGGGTAAGCATATGAGTCCCCATACTTCAACTTTAGGCTTTCTGTGGGGCAGGCTCTTAAGCTCCTGATGTGAGCTCAGTCTGTCCCTCACTTAAATTTCAGAATTTATCTTTCAGGGCTTGGTTTCTCTGTGTCACTTCCAATGTATCTGGAGTTTGAACAAAAGGCTTACATAGCTCCAAAAGGGTCTGGGAGAGGGTCTTGTCTCCTGGACAGAGAGTAAAAATTCTCCCCATGTACTGTACACTCTTCTATTTGAGACTGATTTGTTGTGAAGACCAGAGAGGAATCCCTTCCTCTCTCCTTCTCTGCTTCCAAGAGCAGAATATGTGAAGCTTGGATCCTCAAGTTTTGGTGAGGATATTTATGTTGGAAGCATCTGGTACACAGAGCTGTTCAGTTATGTTATTTTATTTCATCATAGTGACAGAAATGACAGGTATTAACAGTTGAATAGTAACATTTTCTTTTTAAAACTGAAAAGCTATCTCCATCCCACTGAAAATAAATCATATAGACTGACCCTATTCTTATATGTTTTTTAAAAGAGTTTCAATTTTCATTGATAATAACTTTAGATGAGAATATTGCTAAAAAAAAGAAAAAGAAAAAACCCCAAACTGACCTTTACTCAAATCTGTTATATACTTATGGCTTTATGTCATTTTAAGCTTTTCTATTTCTAAATTAATGATTACTTCTTCAAGCCCTTAAAGATCAGACCCTGGCAAGTCTTAAAATATGATACACATAAAACAGAGTTCTTTTAAAAAAAAATTACATTCAAATCACATTCACTCAGCAATTAACTTTGGAGGAAAAAGGAGAATATGCAAGTATAATTCACCACTTAGGAAGATAAGAATGGTTCTTAGTTGAAGATCAACAGATTTTAATGCTTATTTATTCAATAAGCAAATAGCATAATTGGGAACAAAGTATCAGTTATACAGAATGGACTAAGAGACCTACTCATATGGACTGAGGCAACATTCCATGTTTTGGGGCAATATTTATGTTGCATATTTTCTGTGAGCCACATGCTAAGATTAGATTCTCTAATAACTAAGTTTCTTGTTGGAGTAAATTAGCTATATAAAGCTAGCCTTAACCCCATGAAAGAACACCAAATATCCTTTTTATTTCCTCCTGATTTATTGAAGCAACAGATGAAATTGCCAAAACATCTTATGTGACAAGAAGATCAGCCTGATCCTGATATAATGTGCTAAACCACAAAGTGGTCTCCTCAGAGAGATAAAAATGTTTCTATCCTCACAGTGAATAAGGAAAGGGTTAAGGTATAGGCAGGGAGAGATAGGGGCCTCTGACTAAGCTCTGAGACTATTTCTGGAAGGCTGAAGCATTAGCCAGAGTGAACCAGAGATGAGAGTCTAGACAAGACCACCTGGTGGGGGATGTTGGGGAGTATTTTTCTTTGACAGCTACAATGTAATCACAGAAAATGATCAAACCTCAAAGAAATAAGTCATGAGGGTGTTATCAATCATTCTTGCTCAAACCAAAAATGACACAAAAATCTCAAGGCCACAAGCTCCGTGGTCAATTTTTCAATGAAAGACCTGCCCTAAATACTGGCAGCGGCCATCCATTTGGGACCCACCTCACTCTAGCTGTCTGTTCCCACCCTCAGTTAAACTTTTACTCCATTTCACACTTTTGTGTCTGGGAGATTCATTCCTCCACTCCGTGAGACTAGAATCCTGTGGTCCTGCAACAACAGGATTATTGTTGGGAGAAGGTGAGATAAGGCAAGTGAAATAATTTGGCACAGTCCTGGGAACAGAGAAAAACTGAATACGGAACTCTTTGAAATGAGTGGCTGGAAAAGGATGGGAACCTCTCCAAGGCAAGGTGCAAGCTCACCAGGTGCCCCCAGACCTGGCTGGGTGAGATTTCTAGTAACAACACAAACCACCTGAAAGTGAAAAATTTGCCATGGCTGAATTTCAGCAACCAGTGCTAACCGGTGGATTTCAAGTAATTTAGTCAGGCCGGAGAATGTACCTCAATAATTCTTTGCAACTGGTTTAAAGTTTTCTGGAAAGAAAGCAAGTATCTATCTGCAACACATATGAAAATTGGTGAAAACAAAGAAAGAAAGAAACAAAGAAACAAATAAATTAAACAATTCCATTCCCAATAGTTGGTAAAATATCAAATATATATGGATGAATTTAACAAAGAACTTAAATGATATTTATGAAAAAACAACAAAGCTTTACTAATAATGGACATGAAGGAGGAAATTCGAATGAATAAAAAAGACATACTGCTTTCTTTAGTGTGAAAATTTAATGCTACAGAAATGTAATTGGAATCCATCTTGTCAATATACTTAATGCAGATTGGATTACATTTTAAATTTGGTTAAAATATAAATGATTTTAAGGTGAGTCTGAAAGAAAAGACCATGTAATTCTAAAGAAAGAAGAAAATGGGGCAGGAAATCATTTTCCTTTCATTTAAAAACATTTTATTAAGGGACGCCTGGGTGGCTCAGTTGGTTGGGCAGCTGCCTTCGGCTCAGGTCATGATCCCAGCGTCCTGGGATCGAGTCCCACATCGGGCTCCTTGCTCGGCAGGGAGCCTGCTTCTCCCTCTGCCTCTGCCTGCCATTCTGTCTGCCTGTGCTCGCTTTCTCCCTCTCTCTCTCTGATAAATAAATAAAATCTTTAAAAAAAAAACATTTTATTAAATACAAAATAATAAAGCAATGGGACAGATCTATGAATTCAAACAGATATAGAGTCAAACATAAATAAAATTTAGAAAAAATAAACTGGCTTTTCAGATTAGTGAAAAATTTAATAATGTTGGAAGACTGGCAGCATATTTAGAAAAAAGATTTGTTTGAGAGCTTCAGTTTCTAATGTAAACTAAAAACTAAAAAATCTCTAAGTATGCTAAGTGCTTAAATTTTAAAAATAAACAAATAGTACAAGGGGATATATAAGCATTTTTAAGTGAATGAATATAAACAAAGAGATAAATTTAAAAACTCTTTTACATGAAAATGTACCATAAATAAAATTGATCTTTGAGAGATAATTTGGAAAAAAATATTTGTAACATACAGGAGAGATAAAAAGGTAATATCCAAATAAACTGCAAGAACTTCTAGCAAATATTATCAAGGAAAAGAGAGAAAAGAGATAAATAAATAATATTTCAAATATTATCATATCAAATATATTGATGAATATAGCTATAGATGAAATAGAGACTTAATATTGTAGGTAAATTTTTGTCAAAGCTTCAAAGAACAAATAATCCATTTCTTAAACAAAATATTTTATAGCAAAAAGGAGAGGAAATAGCCAACTTAATTATGGGGTTAATATAAGCTTAATACCAAAACCAGAAAATGAAACATAAGAAAAAGTTGATATAAACCAATTTCATTTACAAATACAAACGTGGGGCGCCTGGGTGGCTCAGTGGGTTAAGCCTCTGCCTTTGGCTCAGGTCATGATCTCAAGGTCCTGGGATTGAGTCCCGCGTCGGGCTCTCTGCTCAGTGGGGAGCCTGTTTCCCTCTCTCTCTCTGCCTGCCTCTCTGCCTGCTTGTGATCTCTCTCTGTCAAATAAATAAATAAAATCTTTAAAAAAACAAAAACAAAACAAAACAAAAAGACAAATACGCATGCAAAACCTTAAACTCCACAACAGTGAGTCGAAATCACTAGTGGTTATATATATTATCAGTCTAAACTTTGTAATTTATAAGTCTACAAACACAACTACAGTAATATCAAAAGTGCACACACGGAAACAAAGAAAGTAAAGGGACTCCCTTCAGATGGGAAGAAGGTGATTGTCTCAGAGTGGAGGGTAACAAGAGCTGGCACTTTAAAGGAAGTTTTTGTTCATTTGTTTGTTTGTTTTTTAAAAAGATCTTATTTATTTACTCGACAGAGAGATCGCAAGTAGGCAGAGAGGCTGGCAGAGAGAGAGAGGGAAGCAGGCTCCCCGCTGAGCAGAGAGCCTCAATCCCAGGACCCTGAGATCATGACCTGAGCTGAAGGCAGAGGCTTTAATCCATTGAGCCACCCAGGTGCCCGGCCTGGCACTTGATGCGTAATTTATTACAGTTTAAAAAAAAAAATGACTGAAATAAGTATGGAAAATTCTTGAGACTTAATAAAGCTAGAGGTAGGCTTAAATGTGTTTTATATTAGTCTTTATACTTTATTTGAAATATTTCGTAATAAAAAAAATATGAAGAGCCCTTCAAAAGAAAAATGTTTCCAGTTGACAAATGTTCAAATGATAGGTAAATAAGCTCAGAAAAGAAGAAATGCAAATGATGAATAAGCATATGAAATAACCCAGTCTTATCTGTAAAACATGTTACCATGTTACTATAATTGTGGATAAGATTTTGAGAAAGGGGCACCTAGGTGGCTCAAATTGTGATCCCGGGGTCCTGTCTGGCTCCCTGCTCAGCGGTGAGCCTGCTTCTCTCTTGCTCTCTGTCCCTCCCTCCATTGTGCTCTCTCTTTCTCAAACAAATAAATAAAATCCTTGAAAAACAAAAAGGCTTTGAGAATGCTGATGTTAATATAATTTGATATATCAGATCTGTGAAGAGTGATTTTATTTAAAAGACAATATTTTGTATCTGTTGTCCTGCTCTACCACACATAGGAATTTATCTTTAAGTGACACAGAGATAGTGTATACACAGAATAAAGTAGAAGATTCTTCTCAAAGCACATGGTAAAAGATTGAAAAATTCTGAGAAGAGCACAGTAATGAAATGGATTATTATTCAGTCATTAAAACTAATGTTACAGAAGAATATTTATTGGCTTGACAGCTTATCAAAAAATAAGGAAGTTAAAAAGATTATATACCTTATGTTCTAAATTCCATTATACACACAGAAGTATATAGGACCTTACACATGCATACACACACAGCACATGCACAACACACACAAGCACACATATACTCTGCATACACACACACACGTACACACACGTACACACAAAGGGCAAGACAAAACAATGACGAGAAATTTCTATGGCAAAATATGAACAGTGATTTTCTCTGGGGAGTGGGATTATTATTATTCCCATTTTCTTAGTTGTACCTGCCTGTGCTATCCAAATTTTTCACAAAAAAACTCATTTTTGTTTTTTTATAAAATAAAAACTTCAGGTTTAACAAGAAGAGGAATGTGTTCTACGTTTTATTATGAAGTTCATCACCAAATCCCTAGATAGTCGAATTATCATTTCACATTATCTGTGTTTCTTACACGAAAGCCCATTATTCCTCCTGTACCCTAACCTTTCCTTGTCTTTTATTAGAGGTATAATATAATTAGTTGCTTGTCTTATTAAGGCTGGTTTAGTGATTGAGGCATTTCTTGAGACAAGGCAGATGTTTCTGATTAATTTACTCAGGTTGATTAGATTAAAACTCTGAAATGGAAATATTCATCCATGTTGAAATTAGCTTTGCCTGAGTTTATCATGCTAAATGGTTGTACAGTTTGGATTATACTGATACAGAATGATATGATGTAAGTAGATTTACCTGCATTGACTTCTGCTGTTTGGTTGTTTCTTTACTATTTCTTAAAAAGTTAAAATTGTCATCTTTTGACATAAAATATGATACCATGGTAGAAACTAATGTTCTTTATGTTTATTTTCCTTTCTTTCATTTTAAGTTTAACAATAAACATCTACTAATTTCCTCCTCTGGACAAAGCCCTCTGTTAGTACTAGGGAGGGATACAGAATTAAGATCTAACTGCTACCTGCTAGTGTTCTGTGCTTTCATGGAGCATTCAGATAGATGCACATACATTGGGGGAGCGGAGTACCATTTTGGGTGGAAAGAATAGTTTGAAAAAAGAATGCAGAAAATTATAGTATCCATTTTTAGGAACTATGAAGTAGCACGGTATAACAGGACCACAGGGTCTGTTTGGTAGAAATAAGTTGGAGATAAGACACTGAATATTGAATTATGGGGTTTAGAATTCATTTTGTATGCAATGGGCATCAACCAAATATTTTAACCAAGATGATTTTCTAGGAAGAAGTGTGACTATTAGAACAGGGAAGGGAAAGACAAGAGACCCAGAGACTGGTTGGGAGGCCAGTGTGCTTGTACCAATAAGGCTTACTGCAGGTCTAGAGCAAGATAGTGTCAATCTGAAGGTGAGGCAGATGTGCTTGAAATGGTAAAGGACAGTATTAGCAAAATCTGGGCACAAACTGGACCTCCTATAAAGCAGAAGGGGAATCTGAAGATAACTTCCATTGACCAGGCATGAGAAACTCAAAAGACGATGATGGCATTACCATTATGGAGATGCCAGGAATAGGAATAATGATAACAATGATGATAATGGTAATAATAACACTACGGAGAACCAGAGAAGCTGGTGAGTTTGTTTTATCTATTTAGAGGATGGTACTATGGAGTGAACCATGTGAAAATAGCCAGCAAAAATGTAAGCCTGGAACTCTCCAGAGAAATCAAGACCTAAATTTAAAGGAAAATTGGAAGAAGAAGAGACAAACAGGAAGAAAAAGAAAAGACTGAATAAGAGTAGTCCCAGAAGTCAACAGAAGAAGCTCAAAAAGAAGGAGAAAGTCACTCAAGGGATGAATGAGTTTGATCCATCTAATAAGTGTTTATTAAGACTACAATTTAAAATTTAAAAAAAATTCTAAAAAATTTGAAAAAAGACTAAATCTACCAGACATTCTTCTAAGGGCAGTATCAGATTCCCTGACTTCATGGCACTGACCACCTAGTACTTTCATTTATTTTGTAAGTCAAAAGAAAAACACAAACTCTAGGTCAAAGACAATATTTACTATATATCTATCTTTATACCAATGCAGTTGTAAAATATAATTTTTAAATATATTTTTATGGAGGAAGGGGCCACAAAGCCCAATATGCCCAAGGCCAATGAAAGCCATGATACAAAGCCCTGGAGACAGAGCCGCGGGGCTGCTTAGGAGGGAAGGTCAAGGACGATCTCCTAAGGAGCTGAGGTGAGTCTGAGGAGACAGGAAGCTAAGGGATAATGTGTAGAAGAAGTCCAGTGTGAAACCTAACGAGCTTGTCTGAGAGAGGTCCTTCTACCTGGTGGTTTGCAAGTCTCTGGCATCCTTCAATAACAGATAACGGGAGTATGTTCAGAACTAGACTGCAGGGGATTTGGAGGGAATGGGAGGAAAGACTAGAAAAGTCTTCCTTAGAACTGCAGTGTTGGGAAAAGGATGATAGGGTCCTCAGTGGGAGAGGAAGGCAGATTGAATCAGTCTTTCATTCCTTTAAATTAACTTCTTATGTGCACCTTGATTCCACATCATTACATGCTGTTCACATTGTCAGGGGAGAAATTTTGGAACTTAATAAATAATTGAATCCTGTCCAAATGGTACTACAATGTTCATTGGGCTCTGTAGAGCCAAAGCTAATGCCTGCTAATGTTCAGGAGATGGTAAATGAATATGGTCTAATGCATTGAATTTGAAAACTGTTCACTACTCTTCTGGACTTTTCCAGTCCTTAGAATGGTAAATTAATATAACCCGAGGTGATGGTTATTATCTCAAAAGTGACATTCATCTAAATATTTTCCCTCTTCTTCTCTTTCCTCTGATATCATTTAAATATAATGAAGGAGATTATTTAGACATCTAGCTCCTGACTCATTGTTACTATAGTCAGCTTCACTGATCCTCAAGAACTTTTCACTTAACTGAGAACTCTGTGACTCACCCAAACATACATAGCAATCAGAGGTAAATTGAATTGTGAGTCTGTCTCCCAGCACTTTGCCCTTCGTTTGTTCCAGTTGTATTGTTCAAAAACGTTGCTTAGGCCAACAGTTTTGTGAACTAATATGGTAACTTACTTAGCTCAGATGTTATTGTTCTTGCCTGTGGAATACCCACGCCTCATCTTTCAAGAGAAGACTCCAACGTTGCTTATCTTGTGAAGGGTTATCTCACTGCTTCTCAGCCCTTTGTTCAGGCTGGACTTAACTCTTTCCTTTTACATTTTGCCCTGATCTGAACATATTTAAGTCATGATGATTGAAGTGTTTAAATTCTGAAGCGAGACCTGCATGGATTACCCCACTTCCTTTTGTCTCTTCCTTATTTATAAAATGAGTATTATTAACCTAGTGTCATCATTTTTGGATCATTTAAGAATAAAATGACGTATTATAGGCAAAGCTCTTAGAACATATTAGATGTCAGTAAATGTTGTCTATTGTTTTTAGCAAATGTCATATTTCTTCCTAGACTGTAAGCCACTAACTTCCTGTACTTGTTTGTTGCATTATATGCAGCCCTGGGCATGACTTACAGAAAACAAAACACATTACAAAAGCGTGATTCCCAAGGAGACTTCTCCACATCCCTTGTCCACCTACTCTACCTCCCTCAATTCCATCTGAATACTTCATCCTGAAGTATCTGTAACTTTCTCCAATCTCTTTAACAGACCATCACGTAAATAAGTGTCAGGACTTCCTGACCGATCTTCATCTTCTGACAAATGGTTATGCATGAAGCCAGAGTGATTATTTTTAGCAATCAAAATCAGAACATACTAGCTTAGGCTTAAAACCATTTGGTGGCTTCTATTATCTTTAGGGTAAAGATGGTAAACTTTCCATGGTCTACCTGTTCTGACCCTACACATGTCAGACTCAGCCTGGGCCCCTCTCTTCCTCACTCTGCATTCTTATAGCAACATTGGCCTTTGTCCCCAGTGCGCCTCCCTACCCATGGTCCTGGCATGCAGTGGGGAGAAGGCAGCTTTCCTCTGCCCTATCTGTCTCATTTGCATCCATATGTGAAGGGCTGAGTCTGTACAATGCCTTGTATGCAATGGACACTCAATGAATGTTAGTTGGATAAAAGTGGTTGACAGCTGCTTTTGTGCCATCACTGGTGTGGACTGATGACAAAGGACCAGATGAGTGACAAGTGGGTCCCCAGAGGCTGATGTAGTCAAAAGACAAGGAGGAAGGTTGAACTGTTGTCCAAACCTAGCCTCAGTACTCTTGATGTCCCAGAAACTTAGACACAATCCCAAGAGAAGGGTAGAAGTGAGATCAGAATACTTAAAATAACTACAATTCAGTTTTTGTCACACCAGCAGATTAGGAGGTCAAAATAATAATTAGGTTGAATTATATCAAAATAAAATGTGTCTTTCTTGCATGCTTGAACAGCGGTCCAAGACTATTCTTGAGGCCAACAGCCTGCAGCTATAGTTCAGGCGAGATCAAACTAGTAAAGAGAGGAATGAATCATTCTCTCCTACCCTCTTGCTGGGGTCATGAAAGAGGATGGGTGACCTGCCTCCTGCTTTTTTATATTATCCTTCTGTCTGCCATGGCAAAGATAAAGGGAAAAACTACACATTTTGTTCTTGAAGCCACCATGGTGCCACTGTTGTCAGCCATAGTTTTCCTAAAATAGTGTAGTATTTTAAGAGTCACCATACCTTTAATCACAATGGAAATATTCCCTTGCAGAACCAAGAGCTGGAGTTCATTCCAGTTTTGTTCACCTGCATAATCAAGCAAAGCGGGTTATGACACCTGAAAGTGCCCTAAAATAATGCTGAACATCTGACCAATCAGCCAGGTGGAATGGATGGTACTAGAAGAAGAAATACAGCTTTGGTACTACTCAGATCTAATCCTGGTATGTTCTTTTACTTTTTTACTTGATAGCTATGTTGGCAGGAGTATGCCATTTAACCTGAGTCTCAATGTCTATATATATATACATACATATATGTATATATATATATAATTTACTAATAGCTCTTTGGTAAGGTTGTTGTAAAGATTAAGATTGATATTCACAGAATACTTAATGTAGTTTTGGGTGCATTGATGCTTCTCAATGATAATCTTCTATCAGTGGCTGCTCAAAAGCTCTTCAAATTAGAGCTTGAAGTTAGGGAGGAAAATGCCATGTTATATACTATGAAAAATAACAGAAAGAACTTATGAAAGAAATATTAGGTTATCTTCCGGAAAAACTGAAAGATAGAGAAGCCACTTAAAGTCTCAAATGTTTATATGTCTGTGCACAGTGTATTGGGGAGAGTCAGTTACACTTGTAGTTTTAAAACAAGCATCAGGTCAGTTTAATGAATTCATGTTGGGTATGTTTCAGGTCAATTTTAGGCTCTGAAAATCCAAAAATGAATATCATATGATTTCTGGCCTCAAGTAGTTTACAGTAGTTTACAGAAATTAAGTATCTCCAGCTGTGGATGGCATGAAATTGATGACCAAAACAGGACTACTAGTGGGTAAATTTTGCTCAAAAGAGATAGCTCCAATAGAATGATGATCATGTTTCTCGAAAGATACACATAATTTACAAAATACCATAAGCTTAAGGAATGGTAGAAAACATTCAGGTGAGGCCAAAAGGGAGAAAAGCAGACAACAATATTGTGATACGTAGGACAAACTTCCTGGCAGGTAGAAGATATAAGGGATGGATCTTGTTTGAAAATATAGATCATCTCAAAGGCAAAAAGTAGTAGTGAGAAGGGGGTACAACTCTGGAAACGTTCTGTGGAAAGTAGAATATCTGACATTCTTTACTGACAATTTCATCTTGTAGAGGAAGTAGCAAGGAAAATTGTTATTTTATATCTGATTCTAAGTAACAAGAAAGAGCTTACTGTTGGAGTAAAATTTATATGAACCTTGGGAGAAATCAAGTCATCTTGGAATTTATAATAGCGAAGAAAGGAAACAGTGGGCATAGTCAGATGTGCATTCTAGACTTTAGGAAAACAGATTTTTCAGAAGTTCATAAAAAGACTGGCATGATTCCATGGCTAGAGACTTTGAAAGGAAGTGTAAGAGCAAAAAGAGATAGGAAAAACATTATTTAAAGGAATGTGGACGTTAAAGTATGGATATTGAAGAGTTGAGAGAGAAAAGGACAGACTCAGAGACAGAGATGGACAGAGGAAGGCAGATAGAGGGGAGACAGACAGACATGACACCAAATGAAGAGATAAGGGAGATTCAACAGAAGACTGATAAGGAGAATGATGTGTGGGGTGGATGGGCTAGAGAAGTAGACAATGAGCAAAGGCCATCACAAGATTCTGGGAGAGTCATTCCTGCTTTCCAGCTTCCTGTGGTATGGAATCTTCTCTTGGTCAGAAATCCTGAGAAGCCCAGAGCAAGTAACACATATCCTCACAAATGGCCCTCCGTTCTTAGCCTCTCACGTTATACCCAGAGGCCTCTTTCCCTAAGAAGGAAGACTTCTCTGCTAGGGAGTACAATATAGTGATGTCCAACTTGTGTCTGACCTGACTGGTTTCTCTCAAAAAGCACAGACAATAACAGGTCCCAAGTCCTTCTTAGGCATAGACTCAACAGAAAACATCATCTAAGAGGAATGTAAAGTTCTGAAAAGAAACTATACAATCATAAATGTTTCCACTTGTGAAAAAAAGGTATAAGAAGCCAAAGAAATTCACATTCAGTTGCACAGGAAACTCTCAGATGACCTTAGATTTAAAATACATATACAAAACTAGGGAGAAAAATCACATAACCAAAAGTGAAAAGAAATAAATGAAACCCAAAAGGTGGCATAAAAATGGACTTATAAAAATGGACTTATTAAATAGACTGAAGTAGGTAATCCAGAATAAGTTGAAACCTTAGGAAAATGCTAAGAAAGATAAGAAATCCAAAATTTTAAATCAATTATCTTGATTTAGATAAGCAAACAAAATTCTAGACCATGGATTCATTTATTTCTTCAGTTGTTCCACAAGTGATACGCAGGGCATGACTGAGGTATTAAAACAAATGGCAGTTTCTATTTCCATGACCCTATGGTCTAATTTAGAGGTTGCAAAGGGTCCCTTATCCCAATATCCTTATCCCAAATAAGGATAGTGCATGGCAATGATAGGTATGGGGGAACGTGTAGATGCTGTGAAATGCTCTGGAAACACAGACTGGGAAGAATGTCATTGGGAAAGATTGCAAGTTGGGCTTCAGTATGGGTAGAATTACAGCAAGAGGACAACAGAGCCGGGGAGGAGATTAATAAACTGATTTGTATTGTTGTATTACTGAAGGGTAGGCTAGCCTGTGGTAATGAAGTTGCTGGGACATGTAAATAACTCATGACCATTTTTGAAAAGAATATGAAGTCTAGGAGACAGCGTTCATGCCAGATTAACTATAGACATGCAAGACATTCAATATTTTAATATTGAAAGGTACTTATGAATAATAGCTGATACGTACCAGATGTTTAGTAGGTCCCAGGTTGGTACTCCTGGGATGCCTGTCTCAGACACAAGGAGGATGAGGCTGGGGCTATTTAAGCCCCGTGGCCAGCATCTCCCAGCTGGTGAGACCTGGGATTTGAACGTGCCCTGTCTGAATCAAGAGCTTAAGTCCTTAAAAACGATTTCTTCATTTATCATATTATCTATATGGGTAAGGTGGCTGAAAATAAAGTCAGCTTGGAATAGTAGTAAGGGAACAACGTAAAATGCTGACTGGTTATTCAGGGTTAACCTGTATTTGGTCCTGCGTCATTCAATAGATAAGTGAGTGATTTAAGAAAAGCGTAGACAACAGAAAAAAGATCTATAGTTTTTTTTTTTTAACCTGGCATATACACTTAATGCGTCACTACACTATGTATTTTTACAGTAATATTTTATAGCATTTATTGCCTTTTTTTTTTTTTAACAGATAAGGAAACTAAGGCTCAAACACCACAGTTGACCAAAGTCACTCCACTATTAACAACAAAGCTTGGCTTAGAACCTAGAGTCTGTCTGACTTCGAAGCCTGTGTATTCCACACAGTAGAGAGACCACATCTGCACTACTGTGTTCCGTTCTGGCCATCAAGGTTTAAGAGCGTCATTAGTGAAGAATTGTATTTAGAAGGAGAAGAAGAAGTGTCTGTACATTGTCAACCTAAAATTCCACCAGGATCTTTTAGGTTCTCTGCTGTGACACATGCCCCTAAGCAGCAGAGCTACGTCGGCATAGCTTGGGATTATTATGAAATGTTCTGAAGGAACTGAATACTCAGAATATACAGTTTTCCTTATTTGAGTGTCTGTGCATCCCACCCTTGCCTGTGCCATTCCCACAGTAGTGCAGACCCAGAGACAGAGTTCTAAAAGAAGGTAAGGTCCCACGGATAGTGATGCTTCTACACATTGCTCTATTCTATTACTTGCAGAGCGGAACCCTGGATTGTCATAACTAACGAGGAACTTCTTATCTTCTCTGAGAAAGGAAGGGAGAATTCCGAACAATGACAAGAAAAAGATGAGCCTGATAATGACAAAGCATTAAGCATTCCCATCTTACCTCTCAACACTTTTATCCACCAGTTTGTTTACTGAATGTTGAAATATCTCTTTGTGGTTTCTACAGTAATAATAACCAACCCCTGAGCTAGTCAAATTTAGAAATTCAAATTCTGAATTAGCTTCTACTAGCTGTTCTTTGCCTCTGCTAGTAATCTTTCCTGATATTTTGTCTAAACTTAATGGCAGAAGTCTATTTTGATGAGAGTCTAAATAAGCAAACTTTAGCTAATTTTGACTGTAAGTTCAGTATAAAATAGCACTTGCTTTTCCCATTACTTTTTTTGTGTGATTATGCACCAATTGGTAAAACATCGTTTGCTACAACTATAATCACAGAAAATGTTTTGGAAGAAAATTCTACCTATCTGGCAATAGATTTGATATGTCATACAATTCAGGAATTCTGCTATTGTATTTAAGCTATGATGATGATGGTGATGATGATAGTTACTTTGGGTAACGCTATCTGAAGGGCAGGTTAGCCTTGGTGAACCTCGAGACAGCCATAGAGCCCTGTACAGAGCCTGACACATAGTAGGTGCATACTGAGTAATGAATGAATAACAGTGAATTGACTGCATGAAAAATGATGCTTCTTGCAGAAACCCATGTGAGGTAAGGTCTGGAATAGAGATGGAGGGTGTGAATCTCTAGTGAGAAAAGAGA
Organism: Mustela erminea; assembly: GCF_009829155.1. Taxonomy (NCBI): domain Eukaryota; kingdom Metazoa; phylum Chordata; class Mammalia; order Carnivora; family Mustelidae; genus Mustela; species Mustela erminea. The sequence continues at coordinate 10,290,186 of NC_045629.1, read as the reverse complement.
GGAACAGTCCAGGGCAAGATTCTAAGCCACAGAGGAACTCTTAGTTACTGAAACTAAGGTGGCAGTGATGATGGATGAAATTAATTATAGTTGTAAATATATGTATCCTGTGGGTGATAATAAGAGCTAACATTTATTAAAGGACTAATTGGTGTCAGGCATTCTGTTCTATGATTTACATTTAAAATTTGACTTGCTTTTTTTTTTCTTTTTTTTCTTTTTTTTTTAAATTTTTTATTTTTTATAAACATATATTTTTATCCCCAGGGGTACAGGTCTGTGAATCACCAGGTTTACACACTTCACAGCACTCACCAAAGCACATACCCTCCCCAATGTCCATAATCCCACCCCCTTCTCCCAAACCCCCTCCCCCCAGCAACCCTCAGTTTGTTTTGTGAGATTAAGAGTCACTTATGGTTTGTCTCCCTCCCAATCCCATCTTGTTTCATTTATTCTTCTCCTACCCACTTAAGCCCCCATGTTGCATCACCACTTCCTCATATCAGGGAGATCATATGATAGTTGTCTTTCTCTGCTTGACTTATTTCGCTAAGCATGATACGCTCTAGTTCCATCCATGTTGTCGCAAATGGCAAGACTTCATTTCTTTTGATGGCTGCATAGTATTCCATTGTGTATATATACCACATCTTCTTGATCCATTCATCTGTTGATGGACATCTAGGTTCTTTCCATACTTTGGCTATTGTGGACATTGCTGCTATAAACATTCGGGTGCACGTGCCCCTTTGGATCACTACGTTTGTATCTTTAGGGTAAATAACCAATAGTGCAATTGCTGGGTCATAGGGCAGTTCTATTTTCAACATTTTGAGGAACCTCCATGCTGTTTTCCAGAGTGGCTGCACCAGCTTGCATTCCCACCAACAGTGTAGGAGGGTTCCCCTTTCTCCGCATCCTCGCCAGCATCTGTCATTTCCTGACTTGTTGATTTTAGCCATTCTGACTGGTGTGAGGTGATATCTCATTGTGGTTTTGATTTGTATTTCCCTGATGCCCAGTGATATGGAGCACTTTTTCATGTGTCTGTTGGCCATCTGGATGTCTTCTTGGCAGAAATGTCTGTTCATGTCCTCTGCCCATTTCTTGATTGGATTATTTGTTCTTTGGGTGTTGAGTTTGCTAAGTTCTTTATAGATTCTGGACACTAGTCCTTTATCTGATATGTCGTTTGCAAATATCTTCTCCCATTCTGTCAGTTGTCTTTTGATTTTGTTAACTGTTTCCTTTGCTGTGCAAAAGCTTTTGATCTTGATGAAATCCCAGTAGTTCATTTTTGCCCTTGCTTCCCTTGCCTTTGGCGTTGTTCCTAGGAAGATGTTGCTGCGGCTGAGGTCGAAGAGGTTGCTGCCTGTGTTCTCCTCAAGGATTTTGATGGATTCCTTTCGCACATTGAGGTCCTTCATCCATTTTGAGTCTATTTTCGTGTGTGGTGTAAGGAAATGGTCCAATTTCATTTTTCTGCATGTGGCTGTCCAATTTTCCCAGCACCATTTATTGAAGAGGCTGTCTTTTTTCCATTGGACATTCTTTCCTGCTTTGTCGAAGATTAGTTGACTGTAGAGTTGAGGGTCTATTTCTGGGCTCTCTATTCTGTTCCATTGATCTATGTGTCTGTTTTTGTGCCAGTACCATGCTATCTTGATGATGACAGCTTTGTAATAGAGCTTGAAGTCCGGAATTGTGATGCCACCAACGTTGGCTCTCTTTTTCAATATCCCTTTGGCTATTCGAGGTCTTTTCTGGTTCCATATAAATTTTAGCATTATTTGTTCCATTTCTTTGAAAAAGATGGATGGTACTTTGATAGGAATTGCATTAAATGTGTAGATTGCTTTAGGTAGCATAGACATTTTCACAATATTTATTCTTCCAATCCAGGAGCATGGAACATTTTTCCATTTCTTTGTGTCTTCCTCAATTTCTTTCATGAGCACTTTGTAGTTTTCTGAGTATAGATTCTGTGCCTCTTTGGTTAGGTTGGTATCTTATGGTTTTGGGTGCAATTGTAAATGGGATTGACTCCTTAATTTCTCTTTCTTCTGTCTTGCTGTTGGTGTAGAGAAATGCAACTGATTTCTGTGCATTGATTTTATATCCTGACACTTTACTGAATTCCTGTATAAGTTCTAGCAGTTTTGGAGTGGAGTCTTTTGGGTTTTCCACATATAGTATCATATCATCTGCGAAGAGTGATAATTTGACTTCTTCTTTGCCGATTTGGATGCCTTTAATTTCCTTTTGTTGTCTGATTGCTGAGTCTAGGACCTCTAGTACTATGTTGAATAGCAGTGGTTATAATGGACATCCCTGACGTGTTCCTGACCTTAACGGAAAAGCTTTCAGTTTTTCTCCATTGAGAATGATATTTGCGGTGGGTTTTTCATAGATGGCTTTGATGATATTGAGGTATGTGCCCTCTATCCCTACACTTTGAAGAGTTTTGATCAGGAAGGGATGCTGTACTTTGTCAAATGCTTTTTCAGCATCTATTGAGAGTATCATATGGTTCTTGTTCTTTCTTTTATTGATGTGTTGTATCACATTGACTGATTTGCGGATGTTGAACCAACCTTGCAGCCCTGGAATAAATCCCACTTGGTCGTGGTGAATAATCCTTTTAATGTACTGTTGAATCCTATTGGCTAGTATTTTGTTGAGTATTTTCGCATCTGTGTTCATCAAGGATATTGGTCTATAGCTCTCTTTTTTGATGTGATCATTGTCTGGTTTTGGGATCAAGGTGATGCTGGCCTCATAAAATGAGTTTGGAAGTTTTCCTTCCATTTCTATTTTTTGGAACAGTTTCAGGAGAATAGGAATTAGTTCTTCTTTAAATGTTTGGTAGAATTCCCCCGGGAAGCCGTCTGGCCCTGGGCTTTTGTTTGTTTGGAGATTTTAAATGACTGTTTCAATCTTCTTACTGGTTATGGGTCTGTTCAGGCTTTCTTTTCTTCCTGGTTCAGTTGTGGTAGTTTATATGTTTCTAGGAATGCATCCATTTCTTCCAGATTGTCAAATTTTTTGGCGTAGAGTTGCTCATAGTATGTTCTTATAATAGTTTGTATTTCTTTGGTGTTAGTTGTGATTTCTCCTCTTTCATTCATGATTTTATTTATTTGGGTCCTTTCTCTTTTCTTTTTGATAAGTCGGGCCAGGGGTTTATCAATTTTATTAATTCTTTCAAAGAACCAGCTCCTAGTTTCGTTGATTTGTTCTATTGTTTTTTTGGTTTCTATTTCACTGATTTCTGCTCTGATCTTTATGATTTCTCTTCTCCTGCTGGGCTTAGGGGTTCTTTCTTGTTCTTTCTCCAGCTCCTTTAGGTGTAGGGTTAGGTTGTGTACCTGAGACCTTTCTTGTTTCTTGAGAAAGGCTTGTACCGCTATATATTTTCCTCTCAGGACTGCCTTTGTTGTGTCCCACAGATTTTGAACCGTTGTATTTTCATTATCATTTGTTTCCATGATTTTTTTCAATTCTTCTTTAATTTCCCGGTTGACCCATTCATTCTTTAGAAGGATGCTGTTTAGTCTCCATGTATTTGGGTTCTTTCCAAACTTCCTTTTGTGGTTGAGTTCTAGCTTTAGAGCATTGTGGTCTGAAAACATGCAGGGAATGATCCCAATCTTTTGATACCGGTTGAGTCCTGATTTAGGACCGAGGATGTGATCTATTCTGGAGAATGTTCCATGTGCACTAGAGAAGAATGTGTATTCTGTTGCTTTGGGATGAAATGTTCTGAATATATCTGTGATGTCCATCTGGTCCAGTGTGTCGTTTAAGGCCTTTATTTCCTTGCTGATCTTTTGCTTGGATGATCTGTCCATTTCAGTGAGGGGAGTGTTAACGTCCCCTACTATTATTGTATTATTGTTGATGTGTGTCTTTGATTTTGTTATTAATTGGTTTATATAGTTGGCTGCTCCCACGTTGGGGGCAGAGATATTTAAAATTGTTAAATCTTCCTGTTGGACAGACCCTTTGAGTATGATATAGTGTCCTTCCTCATCTCTTATTATAGTCTTTGGCTTAAAATCTAATTGATCTGATATAAGGATTGCCACTCCTGCTTTCTTCTGTTGTCCATTAGCATGGTAAATTCTTTTCCACCCCCTCACTTTAAATCTGGAGGTGTCTTCGCGCTTAAAATGAGTTTCTTGGAGGCAACATATAGATGGGTTTTGTTTTTTTATCCATTCTGATAGCCTGTGTTTTGACAGGGGCATTTAGCCCATTAACATTCAGGGTAACTATTGAGAGATATGAATTTAGTGCCATTGTATTGCCTGTAAGGTGACTGTTACTGTATATGGTCTCTGTTCCTTTCTGAACTACCACTTGTAGGCTCTCTCTTTGCTTAGAGGACCCCTTTCAATATTTCCTGTAGAGCTGGTTTGGTGTTTGCAAATTCTTTCAGTTTTGTTTGTCCTGGAAGCTTTTAATCTCTCCTTCTATTTTCAATGATAGCCTAGCTGGATATAGTATTCTTGGCTGCATGTTTTTCTCGTTTAGTGCTCTGAAAATATCATGCCAGCTGTTTCTGGCCTGCCAGGTCTCTGTGGATAAGTCAGCTGCCAATCTAATATTTTTACCATTGTATGTTACAGACTTCTTTTCCCGGGCTGCTTTCAGGATTTTCTCTTTGTCACTGAGACTTGTAAATTTTACTATTAGGTGACGGGGTGTGGGCCTATTCTTATTGATTTTGAGGGGCGTTCTCTGAACCTCCTGAATTTTGATGCTCGTTCCCTTTGCCATATTGGGGAAATTCTCCCCAATAATTCTCTCCAGTATACCTTCTGCTCCCCTCTCTCTTTCTTCTTCTTCTGGAATCCCAATTATTCTAATGTTGTTTCGTCTTATGGTGTCACTTATCTCTCGAATTCTCCCCTCGTGGTCCAGTAGCTGATTGTCCCTCTTTTGCTCAGCTTCTTTATTCTCTGTCATTTGGTCTTCTATATCACTAATTCTTTCTTCTGCCTCATTTATCCTAGCAGTGAGAGCCTCCATTTTTGATTGCACCTCATTAATAGCTTTTTTGATTTCAACTTGGTTAGATTTTAGTTCTTTTATTTCTCCAGAAAGGGCTTTTATATCTCTCGAGAGGGTTTCTCTAATATCTTCCATGCCTTTTTCGAGCCCGGCTAGAACCTTGAGAATTGTCATTCTGAACTCTAGGTCTGACATATTACCAATGTCTGTATTGATTAGGTCCCTAGCCTTCGGTACTGCTTCTTGTTCTTTTTTTTTGTGTTGAATTTTTCCGTCTTGTCATTTTGTCGAGATAAGAGTATATGAAGGAGCAAGTAAAATACTAAAAGTGTGGCAACAACCCCAGGAAAATATGCTTTAACCAAATTAGAAGAGATCCCAAATCGTGAGGGGGTAGAAAGGGGATAAAAAGAGGTTCGAAAAGGAAGAAAGAAAAAAAAAGAAAAAAGAAAAAAAAGAAAAGAAAAGAATTAAAAAAAAAGAAAACAAATAAGAAAAATATAAAAAAGAAAATATATATATATTGGATAAACTAGTTCAAAAATGTTAAAAAAGAAAAAGGTAAAAGTTAAAAAAAAAAATTTACCAGAAGGCGTGAAAAAAAAAACAAAAAATGAAAAAGAAAAAAATCAAATTAACTGCAAGACTAAAAAAAATCACAGGGAAAAAGCCATGAGTTCCGTGCTTTGCTTTCTCCTCCTCTGGAATTCTGCTGCTCTCCTTGGTATTGAAACTGCACTCCTTGGTAGGTGAACTTGGTCTCGGCTGGATTTCTTGTTGATCTTCTGGGGGAGGGGCCTGTTGTAGTGATTCTCAAGTGTCTTTGCCCCAGGCGGAATGACACCGCCCTTACCCGGGGCCGGGGTGAGTAATCCGCTCGGGTTTGCTTTCAGGAGCTTTTGTTCCCTGAGCGCTTTCCGTAGAGTTACGGAGGACGGGAATACAAATGGCGGCCTCCTGGTCTCAGGCCCGGAGGAGCCGAGAGCCCAGGGCCGCACTCCTCAGTGCGCCCTCAGAGAACAGCGCCCAGTTACTCCCGTCTGCCTGACCTCCGGCTGCGCTCCGAGCTCACCGAGCCTGCGACCGGTTCAAGGTAACACCTAGCTGCGAGTTTACTGTCGGCTCTGTCTCTGTAGTCGGCTTTCCCGTTCCAATACCCGCAAGCTTGCGACACTCAGACACCCCCGATCCTTCTGTGACCCTGTGGGACCTGAGGCCACGCTGACCCCACGTGGGCTTCGCTCCGGTTTAGCCTCTGGAGCGATGTCCCTCAGCGGAACAGACTTTTAAAAGTCCTGATTTTGTGCTCCGTTGCTCCGCCGCTTGCCGGGAGCCGGCCCCTCCCCCCGGGGTCTATCTTCCCGTCGCTTTGGATTCACTTCTCCGCCAGTCCTACCTTTCAGAAAGTGGTTGTTTTTCTGTTTCCAGAATTGCTGTTCTTCTTCTCTTCGATCTGCCGATGGATTTTCAGGTGTTTGCAATCTTTAGATAAGCTATCTAGCTGATCTCCGGCTAGCTGAAGTAGTCTCAGCCTGCTACATCTCCGCCATCTTGACTCCTCCCTCTTGACTTGCTTTTTAAATTAATTGTGAACTCGAGGCTTTTTAGGGGTAATTTACTCCAAATCCAATATTTTTCACTGAAGTTACCTATGATACAGTACTTTTCAGAGAACTTTTTTTTTTTTAATTTACTAATCAAAAGACCAACTGAATGACTGAACTGTCGACTGACTGAATAAACAGCTAATTGTTTATGAACCTATTTTTGCTATCGTGTGCCTTTTTACACAGGGCCCTCATTATACCTTTTCCACAGACCCAGTGGAACACTGGGTAGTGAATTCTGTCCCTGAGCCCAGACCACAGGAAGAGGTGGTACAGATACAGGAAATATTTGGGGGTTGGTATGTCTCTTAATGTGGAAATTACATTCATCACCCACATCCTTCAGGTACCAGTTCAAGCTACAGTTACTAAGAGAAAAAAATTACAGGCATTGGTCCAAAAACAGAACTCAACAAAGGAGAGGCACTCAAATATTTCCATCCTTTTATAACTCCCCATAAATCTGTCTCCACATTGGCCTTGACCTCATCATTGACAGTCTCTGGAATCTGGTGAACAAAGCTTGGAATCTTGGTCCTTAATTCTGTAGGGGGTTTGATAAAGCTTTGAGCACATTAGCAAGAAACATTGGTAATCTAATTATTTGGGACATATTAGAAGGCCTGAGTACCACTCATCTGTCCTTTAAATGTAGAACTATCTAGAGGACTCTAGTGAAACTGTAAGGAAGTAGAATTGACAAAGTCGGAGCTGACACTCTAAACAGATACTACTTAATAAGAATTAATTTATCACACAGATGAGGACTTTTAAAAAAAATTAAGATTTTATTTCTTTATTTGATGGAAAAAGAGAGAGAGAGCACAAGTAAGGGAAGAAGGAGAGGGAGAAGCAGACTCCCTGCTAAATGACCAGAGCTGAAGGCAGATGCTTAACTGACTGAGCCACCCAGGGGCCCCAGATAAGGACATCTTTATAGGGAGGCAGTCTATTGTCCTAAGACTAAAATCTATAATCTGGATGTTTTTAATCTACTAGGTAAAAAAGTAATAAACATTTTAGATAAAGGGAAAAGAGTATTATGTCAAAATAAATTAATCTACAGTAATTTATGGGTTATAAAAATGAAAATTGTAAAACCAAAATTTAGAAAGCAATCAAAATCAAAACCAACAAATTACTAAAGTGATACATTCTAGTACAAACCTAGAACTTCCTCTTTACATCTTTACTCCCAGTTCTCCATCTAAGTTTAAGAGCAGCTGCCCCTGAAATCTGACATAGAACCTAGCAGCTCTTGCAGTGGACAGGGGTACCTAGGGTGCCTCTAGATCCATCAGGACCATTAAGACAGCTTCTAAGTGAGTGAGATCAACCTTGCTCAAAGTCTGGCCCCTAGCACTATAGGCTGAAATATTTAGTACTGTCAATATTTCAGCAGCGAACTGACTCAGAGGTGCTAATTCATATTAATAAAACTTGCCAGAATGTAATGCATGATTTTGCAAAGAGGGATGTTATTATGAAGGGAAATGGATGTTTATTCTGATCTGATGAGTACAGGAGAAGGCAAACTGCAAGTCCTGTTTTTGGTGGTTACCTGGTTCCAAGATGTAATGGCCTCTGGTTTCCACAGCCTACTATGCTCCTAGAGATGATTAATTTAGGATATCCATGCTGACCAGAGAGAGCATCTTCTCCCCATAGGGTGCTTAAATGGAATCTTTGGGTTAGTTTATATCCAACTAGTTTCCTTCCATCTGTATGATCACTGCAGAAAGAGTGCAGTGTGATAAATTAAGTTCCTTTCTTCATAATTACATCTCAGTTCTGCCTCCCAGAAGTTAAACCCAGGATCCACTGAGGTCTGTGATGTTCCTGAACTTGTCAGAAATGCACTTACAAACACAAGCCATTAATGACATTTGTTATATGTGGAATTTTACAGTTTCAAGGTCAATAGCCAACCTACTTCCTGAGTTCTTTGGGCTTCTCACATGTACAGACACTGAGAGGAAAACCGAACAGGACCTCAGTGTCCCTTCCTGTCATTTACTTAAAAAAAAAAAAAAAAAGGATTTTACTTCTTTATTTGACAGAGAGAGATTGAGAGAGAGTACAAGCAGGGTGAGCAGCAGACAGAAGGAAAGGGAGAAACAGACTCCTCACTGTGCAGGGAACCTGATGCGGGGCTCTATCCCAAGACCCTGGGATCATGACTGGAGCCGAAGACAGACAATTAACTGACTGGGCCATCCAGGTGCCCCTTTGTCATTAACTTTTTATTACCTTTCCCTCAATGGTACATTTACTTATATAGGTAAATTTGTTACCTGGAGAGATGTGGACATGCAGCTGGTCAAGGAATAAATCGAGAGACTTCCATGTCGGCATTCTCTGAGGCGGGAACCTGAAACTTTTCTGACTTGCCTTATTCCAAATGAGGGATGTGATGTGCACATTCAATTGGTAGTAACAAAAAATGGCCTCACTATATTTCTAATTCTCTGTTCCATCGAATGGTCATTTTACTCCACCACACTTTCTCACTTTTGCAATTGTCTGTGTACTTATCTCTTCCAATTATCTTTTCTATATACTGCTGTGACTGAAATCATGACTTAATTCCCTTAAGTCACCAAAAATCAAATAGAAATGTCTCTCAAAACATAGCTGTCAGCTGAAGTTTTATTCTGAGTGAGGATAAAAGCTATTCTATTTTAATAATTTTCATTTGTTTCTGCCACAAAGATTCATTTGCAAGCGTTCCTTTTTAAATTTAAAAGATACTTTCAGTGATGCCATTTAATATTACTCTTCTGATTGATTCTGTTATCTGCTGACACAAAGATCCCGTCGCCTAGGGAACCTGAAGCCAGCCCCGACAATAGAAAGTGTCTGAGCTTTCTTCGTTACTCTGCCTCTGACTTATTTTATGAAAACTGGTAATTCGCTTCACCACTCTCTGCCTCCGCATCCGAAAAATAAGTTGGGTAACTATTGTCAACAAACATAGCATGCTATTTATCTGCTGTCCATCAGAGTGCTCTCCCCTCGGCGGGGGAGGCAAAAATCAAAACACAGAGAAGGACTCAGCAGTTGTTAATATCCTTGATGTAAATACATCGTCTGTAAATCGTGTCTTGAGAACAATGGTATAAATGCCAAAGGCGTTTACAATGCTGTTAAAATAGGGATCGACGTTATTGCTTATTTTATTGTTTTTCAGGCAGGTGTTGGAGAAGCTTTTTTCCTTCCCAGTTTTCTTTTAGTCCCTACAGCCAGACTTCCACTCCACCGGTGTGGGATCCCAAGACTGCCTACCTTCGCAAAGCAATGTAGATCACTTGAGAGTGATTTCAGTGTGTGAACTCAACAGAAACCAGGGTAGTTCCATGGTTAACCCAGGCTGTCAGTTCAGGTATTATCTTGGCTTGCAATTAACCAATCCTAGGACCTGAAACAAATTCAATAGTCTTTTTGAGTCCTAGTTTCTTCATTCACAAAATGAAGGATATTAACAATATCAACCTCATGGAGTTGATATAAATGAGAATATGTGTGGTATTTAGCATAAGGCAGGCATGAAATAACTGGTAAGTATAAATGTGGAGAGATCGAAACCCTTTCCCATTTATTTCTACCACTGCCTGTTTTTTTTTTTTTTTAAAGATTTTATTTATTTATTCATAAGAGATAGAGACAGAGAGAGAGAGAGGCACAGGCAGAGGGAGAAGCAAACTCCTCAAGGAGCAGAGAGCCCAATATGGGACTTGATCCCAGGACCCCTGGATAATGACCGGAGCCAAAGGCGGACACTTAACTATCTGAGCCATGCAGTCACCCTTTACTACTGCCTTAAATGACAAACCCCTCCAGGGCTATTAGCTCTGGACTATGGATGGACTGTTACCAAGTGATATATCCCATAAATTTCCCAGAGGCACGGGGTTGGAGGGTGGCAGTGAAGCAAACATCTTCATTGGCATCCCTTGAAAAAACCTCTCCTGGACTTCTTCCCCACCATCACTCCCTCCTATTTTGCCACACGCACAGCATCAAGGATTTTGGTTTGAAAATGATTAAAAATTATTCTCTCTTCAATGCCTTTATTTCCCTGCTTCACCTCCCCTGACCTGCTGAGAGTCTAGATCAATAGCATAAAATTAAATCTCATTTGTCATGTTAAGTCATCATTTGTGGTGATACATTTATATAGAAAAAAAAGCAAGAAGAAAAAGATCTTTTACGGACTTTCTAAAAGTTGAAGATTGCAGATTAAACAGCTAGTTCACCATGTCCTTTCTCTTTTAACTGGAAATTAAACTGATGTAGATTCTTCTTGGCACGTAATAACAGTAATCTTCTGGAATAAGATGGGTCAAGGGAATCATTTTCAAAAGGCATTTCGAAAATAGGGAAGAATGCCATGTTTGATTCTTTCTGTATGACTCTCTATTGTGGCCTAAGTTCAGATGAGGATTCCGAGAGAACCAGGAAACTGGGCACAAAGACCATAAAAAGGATCTAGCATGGCAGCAATGTGGTCTTCTAGACTTGGAGCTAGAGACTTGAGGGTCCTGTCCATATGAATCCTTATAGGCTCCTCTATGTTAATTAGAAATGATTTTTGTCCCTCTGGTGCACTGCCCCCATGTAAAAACTAGATCTCTGTCATAGAAAAATCATCACTTTATTCCATTAAGCTCCTACCTCTGGAAATAAATGAAGACTAACTAACTGAGAAACAAGAAAACTTATGAATTCAGAGCTTGTTATGACCGGGGAGTCAATCACTATATTTGTTTCACAGTGTTTGTTTCACAGTGATCCAAAGGTTGGTGGAGGAGAGGGAAAGCGTCATAGAGGAACAAAAAAGAAGGCTTCACATATGCCCCATTTGGAGGATTTTGGCTAGAGATGTGGTATCCTGTATGATTGGTTTGTCATGCATAATTTGGCTTTTTCTGGTTGATCCTAAGTTAAAAGTGGAGATAACAATTAAGGAAGCTATCAGTTATTAAGCAGGTCTTGACCATTTGGGGTCAATTGTTATAGGGGTTGTTGTTTGGCTCCCTGGATTGTTACTAGAGAGCATGGTCAGATGTCCTATTTGTCTCTAATGAGGATAGCCGAATGGCTTCCTGGCTTGCTAGTGTGGTTGATATGCTGGCTTCCTAAACTTGTTGCTAAAGATTTGGGGTTAGAGCTCTATTTGTAATATATGGTCTGGTCATTGTTCATTTGTATATTTGTTCTCTCATAACTGTAGGTTGATGTTGCATCTTTGGGGAACAAGCCAGAGAAAACTTATCCCTTGGGTTTTCTGTGTTCTGAACCCATTTGGAGTTCCATGGATGACAGATGCCCATTAAACATCCTTTCAGCATATGGTGTGGGGAAGCAGAGCTAGAAGTATAGGCCAAGATCCAGAGCTCAAGAAGAGCATCAAATTTATACTTATAGGTTCTGCTCATAGGCAGAGTAATAAGCAAAAAATTGAGAATGTGTGTCTGCAGCCACAGAAAACACAGTTATAACTGGTATTTCCAAATACCTAGAAGGCTCATGAGGAAGAGGCCTCCAGTGTACCCCACTGAGTCAAGGTAGCAGAAAAAATGTGAGAGTAAATTTAGTGCAAATATTAGAGCTCCCTGACAATGCCATGAAAGGCTTTCTGGGGAAAAAAAAAAAAAGGATTTTTTCCATTGGCAAGCTCTGGTAGAGATGATCATCTACAAAGATTGCTATCTAAAAGGTCACTCAGAGGACAAAGCGGGGCTAACCTTGATCCTGGGACGATTACAGGAATCTAAAAGTTAAGGCAAGTCTTACTATTCTCAATAAGTAATGAATAGAATTGAAGGAAGAGTGGCAATTAGGTGGAATAAATGATTAATAAGTTCCTGAATCATAAATGGCAAGAGAGAAAATTGGGGAAGTATATCTAATAAGAAACATGGTAAAAAGAGGAGGGAGGCAGGAAGGAGTGTAATAGAAAGAGATGACAGAGAGAGGAAGAATAAATGAATCTGAATAAAGTGTGTGAAAGAGAAAAAAGACACACCTGGAATTCAACATAAGAAAGGTCAATAGCTGCACGGAGCAAAAACCATCAGGTGCTTGTCCCTGTGAGCCCCAGGTGCTTGGTTACCTCTCACATGTACAGGGCGGTGGAAATCTGAGTAGGAAGTTATGCATCCCTGATTCCTAAGCCCTGCATTCCTGTTGCATTTATGCGGATTTCCAGGGGGATGCAATTCAAGAACTCTAGAGACAATCATCATGGGGAATTTATAAGCCACAGAATTAAGTTTTGCATTGAATTACTGCCACTCTGCCAACCAACTGTCATCAAGAATTTTATTTATTCTACTTTTACATTCCCTAATTACTCATTAGTCTCTGTGATTAGTTAAAAGAAGAAATGCACATTGTAGGCATCCTATTTCAGGATGCAATCTGAACAGTGTAGAACAGTCTTGCCTGAGCAAGACGGAAGGCAAGAGGAGTCCTAATATTAACTGTGTGTTGGGTCAGGCACTGTGCCAGACATTTTATAAACAGACATTTCTTCATTTAATCCTCTTAAAACCTCCTAGAAGAATATTACCATTCCAGTTGTTTAACTGAAGAAAATGAGTGTCAGCATGACCTAGTAACTCACAAAGATAACCGAGCTAGTAATGGGCAGTGCCAACATTTAAAGTCAGATTTATATGACTCTAAACCCATAAATAACAAACCATGAACAAATAAACAATATGTATTCATATACACCTTAATTAATAATTGAAAGAAGCTAAAGTATAATAAGTTAATGAAATCCAGAATATAAATTCCAGTTTTATATTTCATTGATGAGATGAGAATTATTTTTTACTCAAAACTTGGTTGTATGCTCTGATACCTTAACAAATGATAAACCTTCATAAAATATTTTACGGATTTTTTTGTAGCAATGTGTAGAAAGTTATTGAGAATCTCATATGGCAGAATATTCCATTGAGACACTATTTGTGTTTTCTAAATCACAAGTTAGTCATGAAAGAATGAAAGGAATCCCTCTTCTTGACAATACCCTCTCTCCAGGTGGAAAAGATGACTTGTTTGCTTATTGCCAAGGAGAGTTGACGTCTTTTGGTATGTGTCAGGGTGAAAAGAGGTTTCTAGGCAGAGCTGACTCTCTGAAAAAGTAAAAAATGACTACCTCTGTTGTAGAAAACAGGTTCAGGAAGAAATTAAGCTAGACTGTCTCAGAATGTTCCTCAAAATCTGATAAGGGAAATGATCCTACCACTATATGGCAGTTATTAGAGCTGGTCACCAAACATTTCTGGTTCTCCAAACAGTCATAGAGTAGGGCGGCCCTTCCTGGCCCTGTGGAGTTGGGTGTGGTCATGTAACTTGTCTGACCAAGGAAATATGGAAGTATAAGCTTTACATGTCAGGGTGGGATCTGCATTACTGTCTTCCTTCCTTGATTCTGACTAATAAATTTCAAGATGGTGGCTTACAAAGTAACTTACATCCTAGAGAAGACTGTGCAGAGCAGAGCTCTCATCTGGCCTGCATACAACATTAGGGAAGAGTTAGAAATAAATATCGCTTGCTTTAAGCTACTAGGATTTGGAGGCTGATTACTACCCCAGCATCACCTAACAAACCATGATTGATACACTATAGAAAGTTGGAAACCCTGGTTAAGGACATGGACAGCCAAGCTTGTCAGTGTGCATGTGTATGGTTTGGAGTGTGTTTATATCACTACGTCATGTCAGTCAAGCAACGATCTACTGATGATGAATGCTTGTTTGATGAGGCTGGGGGGAACAAGAAGATTCTTAAGCATGGAATATGCAGTCAAATAGAGTAGGAGAAAGAGGACACGAAGTATCAACGGCAGTTACGTAAACTAATAATCAGTAACAGAATACTGCCATTTGTTTGCCAAGTAAGTTGTGAAGTTCATAGGCAGTCATGACATTTTATAGATGTGAGAACCAATCAGGTTTCGGTATAAAAAGACCCAGTTGACATCCTGATTCCTGATCTGTTTTCTCCCTCTCTCCCTTCTTCTTCTCCCCCCACTTTTTTTTTTTTTTTTTACTTCTTCTTAATTTCCTGGAACATTACCTTTCCACTTACTGTCTCTTGGATCCTGCTATTTGATTTAAGTTAAAATGTCTCATTCTACTCTCCCTCCAATTTTTTAATTTCCATTCATTTTACTTCCATTTTTGTCATGGTCCCGAAGTCTCTATTCCACTCAATGGAGTCCCTTTCCACTTTGTCACCTTTATTGATTAACATGTCTATTTTTTATTAACTTTCTATTTCAATTACCATACATTTTCCCTTGCTCCTTCCTTGGTTCATTATTATTTTATAATCTCCTATTTCTATTATATATAAATCATGTTTTCTCTTTAAATATTTTGCACATGCTTTAAGTCTTTTTCTGTTTGCCTAACTTTTTCTATTTCTATGAATATCAAGTAACCCAGTTATAAGTCTCAGGATTTTCTTTTCATGTCCGTTGTAGTATTTGTAGTATGGAGTTGTGACTTTATCTTCAACAGGAGTTATGTTTCACAGCAGTCTTTCAAGTGCTCTGCAGTCTGGAGTTTGCCCTATAATTTTGCCCTACAATGGGCCTACAAGTGTGGTTTCATGATTATTTTTACCAAGATCCTATAAGATTCTTGAGCTCAAATTAGTTTTTTCATGGGTTTTTCTTGACAGTGTTTTACTCATGGTCTAGGGCCAGAATCTACTCATCTGGGTGCGTTTTTAAGGTGTCCAGGTCCATGTAGTTTATTCACTCCTAGTACTTGCAAGTTTGTACACTCCAGTTGGTAATGTTTCTATTTATTTCTGCTTACCTGGAGGACTCCTCAGGTCCTACTGCAACAGACCCCATGTTGCAGACAGGAATCCCAGTGAACAGGACTGGTAGGGAAGAGAAACTCAGAAAAGAAGTCATGTTGTACAACAAAGAGCTAACTAACATTATGGGACCAGGGCTTCAGGGAAATACCAGACTTAGAGCTAAAGTGTCAAGCAACAACACTGGCATTTTTAAGTTAAAGAACACCCCAAGTGGTAAAAATTAGATATATGAATTAGCATAGCAATGCTGACTATAGTTATTACACAATATTCTGACACTACAGTAAGACGGAGAAAAAGGAAATGGTGGTAGTAGACATTTGTTCAGATCATGACTTTGACCTAGGCCTGGGTATATCCCACCTCCACAGTATACAAGGTATAATCAATGTTTAGATGGCTGTTACAACAATTAAATGTAATTAAATAAACTAATGCATGCACACTGTTAGAATGGAGTATTATAGGGAACTTTCAGTGGCAAAGGTCAGAAACCAAATCTGAGCTGGATTCGCTTAATTGAAAAAATTGAAAATTCGCTTAAATGAAAAATCATTGACTCAACTTAACTGAAAAATCTAAGGGTAGGATGGCTTAAAGTGTGGTCTCGTATCATTGGGAATTTCTTTCTATCTCTGAGTTCCTTTGGTTTTGTGTGTCTTTCTCAAGCAGACTGTTCTCAAAGGTGATGAAGTACAGTTGCATGTTGGATATTATATCTGTCCAGCACAGGTATTTTTGTTGATAGCACCCAGAAAAGCACTGGGGATGACTCCAGGTTGGTCTGATCTGGGTTATGTAGCAACTCTGAAAACACCAGGAATGATGTTATGTAGCAAGGTCAGCCTCATGAGCTCATGCCCCAGAGTTTTAGATAGGAGTTCAAGTAGGTGAATGGATCTCACCTGGAGTTAATAGAGTCAGGAAAAGGGAGGGTTTCTGAGTTTCTGTTATTGGCAAAAAGGACAATAGATGTCAGTTGGGTGAAAACACTAAACGTTTGCTATCACCTATGGCTGGTACCTAATACATGTCCATCAAATTTGAGTTGTTTTTATTGTTCTGTCATTACCACTACTATTAGTTGAATCCTTGACATATATGTGTCCACTTTCAAATCATTTCTCTTGAATTCTCCAGGATTTGCCTACAGCTGGCTTTATTAACCCCAAGTTCTGACCCATTTATGCTTGAGACGTATTCGAAGCACAATACAGTCTCATGAGGGGATTTAGCACTAATTTAGGATTTATAGGCCAGGAGTGAATCCTGAATCTCTCACATACAAGCTGGAGCAAGTTATTAAACCATATTTATCCTTTGTTTTCCCATTTGGAAAATGAGGCCAATGATAACTATCTTACAGTGTTGTTCAAAGTTTTAGAAATAATACATAGTAAATTTCTAGCACTGTGTCTGGTCATATAATGCTGTAAACTAATGATGTTTTTAGACCATTTAGCCTAATTCCTGATACAAAACCGGTGCCTAATAAATAGCAATTATTGTGGTTGGCATTCCATAGTTAATGGTTATCACTATTCTTCTTTAACTTTAGACCATGACCTTGTAGGGCCCAGAGTTAGGAGTTGGGATCACAAGGCTATTATGTTGCTAGCTGTCATCTGGCTAATAAGCCAAGAAGAACAGGGCTGTACCCACCTCGAGTCTAGCCCTGACATAAGTACAGCCATCTTGCCAAAGCAAAAGCTGGCACCTTGCACCCCCTCTCCACCCGCTCCCCTCCCCTCGACAGTATGTGTGACATTCCTCAACCACCTCTAACTGCCCTAAAAGAAAAGCAAATAGTTAATTTACAGAGATCACAATCCTGCAAGACCAAAGTCTCCCGGTTTACAAATGTCCTAGAGATCTACAAACAAAGAAGCTATCTAACAATAGCACAATTTCCAGAAGCAAATAACTCAGTTCCTCAAGCCCTAAATAAAGTTAAATTTCTTCTAAACCCAAATCTCACTAACAAGGACGCTTGATAGCAAGAATGTGACATTCCACCAGGAAACTCCCAATTGTCTTCATGCTAGTGCCTCATTAAAGGGAAAAAATGGCTTTGGCTTGATAGTAACCAGGCCTTCAATATCCTGACAGTCTTCTTTACCCTGATAGCCCTTCTGAACACCCGCTTTGTCCTCACCCACCGCCGCATCCACCCCTACTCTGCCTTTAAAAACTCTGACTGTAATCTGGCTCGGGGTCCAAGTCCCTACTCCGCTGTGTCGGGTATACTTGGGCCCAAGCTTAAGCTTGTCAAATAAACCCTCATGTGATTGCATTCGGTGCTTGGCTCCTTGGTGGTCTCTCGGACGCGAAAACTCAGGCATAACACAAATCACACTTGATTTCACAGCACCCTTTAGGTACCAGGTATCTTGTGGTTGCATCCCTTGGCTCTCCTCTGATCTGTCCCAGGGAGTTGACTTCAGGCAGGGTTCATGTCTTCCTCCCTGGACTGAGGGAGCTCGAGTTCCACATCAAATTAGAGCAGTACGTGCGTGTCTGTTGTGTATAGGCTTTATTTGTTTTAGAAACCACTTTGGAAAAAACCTTTCCACCGTAATTTTCAATACCACAGGAATTTGACACTGTGCCAAAAATATTAAACATAATTAGAGTAGCTCTTACGTGTTTAGTATTGTGCCAAGAACATTTTTTCCTCAAAGGTATTTTGACTAGAATGCCCTTCTGCGTAAAACTAACTGACATCAAAGTTATGTTTGATATACTCAAAACCATTTACATTATTAATTTCTAGTTAAGGCCTCCTTTGAGGGTGGGCTTAAGATCAGTGATGCTGAGTGGAGCTTATGAATAATTCATTTATAAATTAAGGAAGTTTTCAACAAGTTAAAAGATAAGATTAAATGATGTCTTAGAAAGGATAGTTGCTCCACTGGAGTCTAGAAATTTGAAGTATTTCCTTTGAAATGTCATTAATCATATCTATATATTCTATTTAGAGCCAGCTTCAACTATGATTATCCAAAGTCATTAAGTGTAGTTTTGAAAATTTTACAAATTCATCACAAATATGTTCTTTATTTTCATGTGCTTTCATGATCTAATTTTTTAAATTTGTCTGTTAATTTTACTGTTACTCTATTTTATATTTATGTATTTAGTTTCTCCTCAATTCTTTGTAGAAAATGCTTAGCCCCATACATGCAACTAAGACTAGGAATGGGAGACTGGGAAATATGGTCAAGGACCAGTGAAATATTATTATGCCAAGTCAGTAATATCTGTAAAATAATTAGTACCTTTTATTCAGTGTATACTTTGTTGTTTTTTTTTTTGTTTTGTTTTTTTGTTTTGTTTTTGTTTTTAATACCCCATCCATGGGTTTTACTGCTGCACAT
This sequence comes from Mustela erminea, assembly GCF_009829155.1. Lineage (NCBI taxonomy): Eukaryota > Metazoa > Chordata > Mammalia > Carnivora > Mustelidae > Mustela > Mustela erminea. Next base: position 10,271,330 of record NC_045629.1, on the reverse strand, counting down.
GTTTTGGAGGTGGTATAAGAATGCTTGCTCTCTGCCCCACAAAGAAATTACTTTGTCAAGATGCCAGGCTAACATCTGATTTGGTTCATGTGGATTTATTGAAAGATATGCAGCACCTTTAAAGAGGACAGGGAAGGCTGTGGTACTGCAGATGGCCAGAAAAGGAAACAAGTTTGCACTTTCTGAGCAAACCCAGTCTCCTGCTTCAGTAACTGTGGACATCCTCCACGTCTGCTCTTTCCCCATATGAGAAGCTGACTTCATCTCAGCCTGGCGTGGGGTATCTATCTGTGATCTCCATAACTTCCTAATGCAAGTTCTGCACCTGGCACTTCACATCAAACTAGGAGATGCAAGTACCTTCTGTGGTTTTCATCTGCTTTAACCTTCACTGTCTCCTCAAGGGATGGATATAGATATTGCTCCCAAAACATACATGACTCCCATGTTCCCAAAACACACATGGACGGCTCAGTTGGTTCAGTATCTGCCTTCAGCTCAGGTCATGATACCAGGGTCCTGGGATGGAGCCTCACAATGGGCCCTGCTCCGTGGGAGTCTTCTTCTCCCTCTCCCTCTTCCCCTCCCACTGCTTGTGCACATGCTTTCTCTCTCTCTCTCTCTCTCTTTCAGGATCTCTCTCAAATATACAGATAAAATCTTAAAAAAAAGAACCATACCTAAAATAGATATTTAAATCTAAAATTTCAGATGGAAAATAAAGAATTACTGGGAACTAATCCAGTATTAGAGAACTGAATGCATACAGCTTTCCTTAACAATTAAATTGAAGACATATATGTGCTAAGGAGTTACACAGTTTCACATATGCATGTGCCTGTGTGTCACAAATACTATATAGACTTAAACAAATTACTAATATAGATGTGCCTTATAATAGTGATTCTTGGACTTCAGTGAAAAGAACTTTTTAAAAATCCCATGAATGATATGAACCTTCTGGGCAGGAAGTGTTTTATTTACAGAAAATATAGGCATAGAGGATTCACAGAATCTTTGACACTGGGAAATGAAATAATCATTATATGCATATACATATCATCATATATTCAGTGTCCCCAGAGATAGACATACTCATCAGATTAAACACCAAGTTATATGCTGAAAGTGTCCTCTCCTACTGTTTTCCTATTAATAGTCTCTGTTGTGATTGTATGAAGAGGATTGTTAGTGGTGAGGCACAAAATAGGAGAGGGAATTTACATCCGTTGCATTGTGGAGAGACACCTGGATTATATAAAATTTTGAATAAGCTCACATGTGAGCTGAATTTGAGGTCTTTCATTTCCCCCAATGCATGTTGGCAGGCATCACGATGTCAAAAAATCCTGATTAGAAAAAATAATTCTGATTAGACTCTTCTATTCAAACAGGCCTCTCACTTTACCTCTTTAGCCTAGACCTCAGAGATACCACAGTCCCTGAGGGGACTCAAGTACCAAGAACATCTATGGGCCAACAGCTTAGCTGGTGGGTAGAAAGATCCAGGGGCTGGGAGATGTAAAAATGACTTTTCTAATGATTTCCTAATCCTTCTATTGGAAAGAATGTTTCAAGAAGCTCACATTCAAGTGCACACCAGGTTTATATAGATTTTTAAGAAATTGATTTCTCCACCCACCTGAATGGAAGATGTAAGATTTTCTCTGCTATGCAGATGGACCCAGCCCCTGGCTCCCTGCAGTGGACCAAGGGCATTGCAGACCGTCTGAAGTTCAGTGGGCAGGAGAGAAAACCTGATGATTTTCCAAAACAGAAGATGTATTTGTGCCTTAGTGGAAACAGCAGATCAAAAGATCAGCTCTTAAAATCCCAATTTCCTAGTCACCTCCCTGACTCTGAAGCAGCTTGGACACCGAAATGGCTAGAATAGAGGTCTTCTGTCATACAGTCCCAGCTCCACGTTGGAAGCTGTTACCTCTTTTCTTCACAAAAATCAGTTGCATTTTAATTTTCAATCAGATATTATGCTATGTTTTTGGCCTATAGTTTGTGAGAGGATACTGATCAGTTGATGTCAAAAAAAGAGTAGCTCAGAAGCCTAAAAGTTAACAGACATTTAAAAGGAGGTATCTGGTGAATGAAGAAAATTTCCTTAGCTGTGAGTTGCTTTTCATGGCAAAGTGAAATAAAGAATATTCCCATTCCCAAGTATATATTGATGCTATGGGGCTGTGAATGGGACCATTTTATGGTAGTTTCTTCTAAAGAAAACTCATAATGGAATTCAAACTCTGTCCTTCCCTTTGCCCCCAGGAGTGTATTTGTATACCCATTCAATTCTCATGAAAATGTGTGAATCCCTGTTGCAGTGCATGATGGAAAACAAAGATAGTCATTTCCATTTTGAAAGAGGGCACCATGGTAGTCAAGTGCCAAATTATTCCAAGTCATATTTCCTGACCTCTGCAATACTTATGAAAGATACATGCTCAACCTGATGATGTCCTTGCCTTGGAATGCCACCTAACTCAACAAGGGCTTGGGAGTTTCTGCATTTAGTCAGGGAGAGCTAATCTCACGGGGCTTACGCTATTCTGATTCCATTTTCTTTTCTCTTTTCATCTTAAATTCTATGTGAAATTGAGTTGATTTTTATTTTTCCTACCAAGGTTTATATCTTCCACTTTCATCGGGGCTGATGGTTTCATTTGATCAAGCAATTCCCAACTTAAATGTTCCAAATCATCTGTTAGAAGCTGATGTTCAGAATTTGAAATGATTTCCACAGAGAAATAGTGCAATGGAACAGAGCTTACTTTCTTAAACCTATACAGATTAATCTGTTAATGTCTGAGAAAGCATAATGCTATGTTAAGGCGCCAAAAAAGCCAAGTTTCCAGTTGTTTCTGGAGGAAAACTTTTTTCAACTCCGGTTGCAGAATCACACTTTGTCCCTTAGCCCCTGCGGCAATAGGAGCTGGTGGCTCCCACCACCTCTAGGACACTGGCGGCCGTTGTCAAGGGAGGAAGCTGGAAAAGTCTGCATGGGGGACACAGAGCTCTAGGTAATTAGAGTCAAGGTGTGGGTGACAGTCAAGCTAGGAGGCTATGTTAAGACAGGCCGGGGATAGGGTATGAGCACACCCGTTTGCCACGCTCCTTTCTTCTTCTTCTTCTTGCCACTCCAGTCCATTTTTGCCCTGTGAGGAGGGTCTCTGGAAAGACAGGGAGAGTCCTTTGTCCAGAACAGGTTAGCATTTTCTTCACATGCTCCCTTCCCTTCCTGACCACTCGCCTTTGTCAATAGTGTTGCTGCCCTACGCAGAGAGCCATTCATAGCTAGAATATATTAAAATGCTTTAAGATCGAAAGTTCAATCTGCTCTTTGGGCTTGCCCTCCAGGCTCAGGCTGTGCATAGCTTAGCTGTCCCAAGATGATCAGCCGCAAGCATTTTGATTTCAAAAGGCATATAAAGAATGAAAACTCTAGATACCAAAGGACATATTGCAAGACTAAATCAAGTGTGGGGAGGAGGAATCAAACTGTGAATTAGCTTATAGAATACACCAAGAAGTATACGTCCCTATTATATGTTAATTAAAAAATTAAAAAAAAAAAAGTAGTAGACATCTCTAATAATCTACTCCTTTCCTAGGGAGTAAACGAGTAAACTTAGTTTCCTTTCTTTTTTTTTTTTAAATAACTTTTTATTTTGGAATAATTTTGAATTTCCAGAAACGTTGCAAATATAACACAGAGCTTCTGTATACCCCTCACCTCGGGTCTCCAACATCAACATCTAACACCTTCATGATGCATTTGTCAGACGTATGAGTCTGTTAAGGAAACCACAGGTTTTCCATGATCCAGTTCAGGGCACAGCACTGTATTTAGTCTTTCCATCTACTGAGTTTCCTCAGATCGTGACAGGATCTCAGGGTCTCCTTGTCTTTCAGAACCTCCACAGTCTTGAGGAGGACTGGTCAGGGATCCAGAGAATCTGGTCTGTCTGAGGTCTTGGAGATTGGAGATTGGGACTCTGGGTTCTGAATGAAGACCACAGAGGTGAAGTCCCATTCCTGTCACTTTGATCAGGGAGTACATGATATTTATGTGACATCCCTGGTGATGGGAACCTTCCCTTGGCTGAGCAAGTATTTCCCAGGTCTGCAAGGGTACCTGCAAAAGTACCCACAAAGGTACCATTTCCCCCTTCCCTACTCTATTATTTGGGAACAAGTCACTATGATTAGCCCATCCCTGAGGAGTGGGGGTGGAGGGATGAAGCTCCATCTCCTGGACTGAGGAGTAGTATTTGGATTCTTCTATAAGGAAGAGATGTCTCTTCTCTTCATTCTTTGTTTATTCAGTCATTTATTTCTACCGGTAAGGATTCATGTTTATTTCATACTTGGGGTTATAAATGAATGTAGCTTAAGGGTTTTCAGATACAACCCCCATCCTCTTGGGCAGATGCCTTGAAGTCTGTGTGAGTGGGAACCTAAGCATGCCCGCGGAAGGTCCCACTGTGAGGCACTGATGAAACAGTGATTAGTGGAGACTTAGTCACAGCCTTCCCCTCAGACACCTTTACCTCCAGCCCACACAGCCACTGCTTTTATTACTTGGTGCTGTGCTGGCTGCTGGCCACCGCCTCAGTCAGCTAATGAACAGAGCTCGATTACTCACCGAGACACGCTCTGCTCTTATCTCTGTTTCATAAGGGAGCCTGGGCGCACACCTAATAAAAAAATCAAGCGCCTTGCTTTCTTTCTTATTGAGAAACGAAGCACTGTATCCTGAGCTTTTATTCCACGGGCAGGAGGGAATTTGATAAATGTACTTCCCCCCCCCGAGTCCAGAAATGCGTCTTTTCTCCAAAAAAAGCTCTAGTTTGTCGAATGATGGCTGAAGGGTCCAACTGAGCATCAGAAAATTTTAAATCAGTTAAAAAAAATTAAAAGCACATAGGTTTGTTTGTATTTCAGTTGTCTTTGTTTTTCCCCCACCTAAAATGTTTCATTTTATAACTTTAATTTAATTTAATTTTATAACTTTAGAGCTTTTGAATGCTGCCACATACTAGAATATTGTATTTAGTGCTGGCAGTAAGAGGCATCTATTAGCACTTAGAGCCTGCTTTGTTAGTGTCTATTGTGTCGGTCAGAATATACTGTTTTATAGGCAGAACCTGAGACAGGGCATGGAAGGGGTGTGCGTACGTGATAGAATTTAGCTGAGCAAAAAGCTTTTCTGTTTTCCTATGGAAATTTATCCAAAGACTCTCTAAGGACTTGGTAGGTAGAAATGGAGAGAGGACCCACTGCCTGCACCTCCCCTCTGCCGAAGGAGAGAGAACAGCCAGAACAGCTTCCCGTTGCCCCACCCACTTCCTTCCCTACTGTCCTGTCTCCAGGCAAGAGCTGGGGCTGCCCTGGGACGGGAGTGAGATGGATCTGGTCTGAATCCTGCCCACCTCCTCTGACAGTAGAGTTTGGGCCAGCTACGGAAACCTTTGAAAGCCTCAGCTGCTCTATCTGTGTCCTGGGAACAATAGTACGCCTCTAATGGGAACTTTTGTAGTGATTTAAGGACATGATAGATGGTGTTTTACTGAGTACCTGGGACATAGTAAGTACTAACCAAATGGCAGCTCAGATTAGTTTGGAAGAAACCCCAGGTTTCAGGCAGTCCCAGAGTATCAGTAAAAAATGTTCTTGGGTGTCTATGCCTTGTAAAGGAAGGGTAAGATGGAAAGCTGGTAAGATTTGGTGAAAGGGAAAGAGAGAGCAACACTTGGAACAAGGAAGAGAAAGTGATTTGGGACTGCTTTATTTTCAGGGACTCATAGGATGCTCTAAGTTTAATTTCTGTTAAAATCAGAAGAAAAAATGAATAATAATGAGTACAAAATAATGAGCTCAGACTGATTATATTAACCTTTATACCAAAACAGTATAAAACATAACTTTTAATATTTCTACAAAGGAGCAAGTGCCCAGGGTCCACAGAAATCATAAGGCAGTCCTGGAGAGAGCTAAAGATTTGGAGGCTGCCTGAAGGAAAAGTATTTTGGGAGACACAGAGATAGTTAAAGAGGATGTTTAACACATAACATAACTGAACTGCTAAAAAATGTCTAATCTGAATCTAATTGTGAGAGAAGAATCAGCCAAAAACAAAGGGACATTCTGCAAAACAATAGGACTGAGCTCTTCATAAATATGAGTAATGTGTACACCCATATTCATTGCAACATTATTAAAAATAACCACGATATGGAAATAATCTAGGTGTCTGTTGATAGATGAATGGATAAAGGAGATGTGATATATATACAATGGAATATTATTCAACCATGAGAAATAAGGATATCCTTCCATTTGCAACAACATGGGTAGACTTTGAGGATATTATCCTAAGTGAAATAAATCAGAAAAAGACCAATACTGTATGATACCACTTATCTGTAGAAGCTAAGAAAGCAGAGTGCATAGAAACAGAGTATAGTGCTGCTTCCCAGGGGTAGTGGGTTGGGTGAAATGGGGAGATAATGACCAAAGAATATATACTTCCAGTTATAAGAGAAATAAGTTCCTGGGACGTAATGTACAGTATGGTGAGGATAGTCAATAATACTGTATTATATACTTGAAAGTTGCTAAGAAAGTAAATTTTAAATGTTCTTTTTCTTTAAAGATTTTATTATTTATTTATTTGAGAGAGAGAGAATGAGAGAGAGAGAGAGATTGAACATGAGAAGGGGAAGGTCAGAGGGAGAAGCAGAGCTTCCTACTGAGCATGGGGCCTCCATCCCAAGACTCCAGTATCAGGATCTGAGCCAAAGGCAGTTGCTTAACCAACTGAGTCACCCAGGCACCCAATTTTAAATGTTCTCATCACAAACAAGAAATGGTGATTGTGTGACATAATGTAGGTTTCAGCAACACTACGGTGGTAATCATTTCATAGTCTGTAAGTGTATGAAATCAACATCTTGAGCATGTAACTTATATGATGTTGTATTTCAATTCTATCTAAGTTAAGCTGGAAAAATATCAACAATGGAAGCAACTTAATAGTTAGAGAAGACTAAAGAAACATGACATGGAAACTCCCTGGTTGGACAGAGAAAAGGTTTTAAAAATGGAGGAATTTGAATATAGTGCATATCCTAGGTATTAGTATGTATGGATGTAATTTCCTGAGGGAGACAACTGTGTAGCCTGTAGTTATAGAGAAGGATATTCTTATTTTTAGGAGAACTATCCTGGCATATTTGGATATGAAATATTATAATGTCTGGAATTAACTAACCATCAATGGGACAGAGAGATATTAGTGAATCTACAGGATCAGTGTATGGGTTTTTATCATGTTAAACTTTCTTATAACTTCTCTTTAGGTTTGAATTCTAAAAATAGAAGGTTGGTGAAAGTAAAATGAGAAGATTTGGACTAAAAGAAACAAATGGTTTTAGAGTTGTCCAGAGTGACTGGAGAGGTAATATTGCTCAAGAAAGCTACAGTGACCATTGACTTTACTCTTCAATGATTTTGGAGTCGAATCCATGGAGCTTCTTTGTAGAGCATACATTTGTTTTCAAGCAAGAGCGGGATACCTTACAATGTCCCTTGTTCATTTGGGTTATAGCCACATTTAACTTTATGCCTAAAACAGGGTGGATACTAAGTGGGGCAACTGGACCGTTTATTTTCCAGGAGGGAGAGGGCCTAGATGCTGTGTTGAGGGTGACATCTTTGTTGCTTGAAGAATTGCTTCAGGGAGGTTCCTGAAATATGGAACTATAGGGTGAAGATGCTTTCTTGACCTGGAAGATAAAGTGGAACCCTCAGGGAATTTAGACGCAGATGTGCTAGATGATAAATTTCCACATAATATGAAGAAGAAGATTTGCTTTCTGAAAGGATCTAACTAATACTTCCTGAGATTCAAACTCAGGGGACCTTTCAGGTTTATCAGGAAGGCCCTGAATAGACACCAGGTGGCCAGAAGGCCATACGCTTTTTTGGTTGTTGTTTTGTTTTGTTTTGTTTGAGAGAGAGAGAGAGAGATAGTGAGGGGGGGGAGAAGGGCAGAGGGAGAGGGAGAGAGAGAATCCTAAGCAGGCTCCAAACTCAGCACAGAGCCTGATGTGGGGCTTGATCTCACAACACTGAGTTGATGACTTGAGCCAAAATCAAGAGTCTGATGCTTAACTGACTGAGCCACCCCAATGCCTCAGACCACATGCTTAAAATGGCAGAGGGCAACTGAGCTGAAGATCCTGGTTCAGGGTCAGGGCCTTATGAATTTGGCATGAGGGCTGGTTTCAGAATAGCATTGAGTCTCATGCTGCTGGAGGTCTAACTACCCCGGCATGGTATTGTCATTTTGAGAACTGATGCTCAGCTCCTATGTAGACAAAGTTCCATGTGTGAGTCACCATTGACAACTACATAAGAGCAACAGGGCAGGAGGACACACTTTTGCAAGACCACACAATATCCTGTGGCAATAAGAGTGTCTGCCTTCGGCTCAGATCATGTCCTGGTGCCCTGGGATGAGTCCTGCATCGGGCTCCTTGCTCCATGGGGAGCCTGCTTTTCCCTCTGCCTGCCTCTGTCTGCTACTCTGCCTATTTGTGCTCTTTCTCTCTCTCTCTCACTCTACAAGTAAATAAATAAAATTTTTTTAAAAGTTAGGTTTTTTTAGAGTCAGGTTATCTAAGATAAAACAGCACTGACATCCTGTTTTGCAGCTTAGACAGGACCCCACTAACATTCTGCTTTGCAGCCTTTCCAAAAATGACTTCTGCAAAAAGTCCTAAAATAAAACAATTAACCACAAAAATATCTGTCCCTATCACAGGCAAGGGGCGGTTAAACCTTAGCCCCCAGATGTCAGCAAAAAAAGGATCATCAGCTCGTGGACATGAACCTAATAGGTAGACAGATATGTGACCAAAACCTTGATTGGCATGACTCAGCACACCCTGATTGCTTAAGAAAGTTCTGCAAAAGAGCTCATAAAACCCCCTAAACTTAGAAACTCTGAGGGAAACCCATTAGAGTCTCCTCCCTCTCTGGGAGCTTTATACTCTTGTTCAGTCAACTTTATTTTGCTGCCCACCACTCTTTGTCTGGTCTATCTCTTCATTCTACAAAGCAACATTACCAAGAACCCTGGGCACTAAGGGGACACAAAGTCCTGCAACAGTAAGAGTAAATGGCATCTTTGTACCCTGAGCTGGTGAAGTAGTTCATATACATTAGTTGTTATATTAACATTTGAAATGGCATGACTTTTGGAAATTACCATCCTTTTTTCCTCAAGGGCTGTATTTGTTTTTTGTCTGATCTCTGCAGCATCTGTCTTTTCAGCAGTTTCTAATCTACTTTCTCTAACACTGTTGCTGGAGTAGGCACGGTTCTGAATAAATCTTCAGTATCGCTCCCAGATTGTGATCAGAAAACTTAGACGTACAACAGAGATATTGGAACAGAGAATCAAACTGTTATAAGCCAAGGATAAATATTTTCATATAAAGGGGAAGAACTGATATTGTTTCCTGGAGCAAAGCAGATCAGCATCTTGGATCAAACTTAACTTATTTTTGCTAGCTCTGTTTAATTCATAGTACCTATGGTAATTTATGGGAATATGATGACAAACAAACAGAACTCTGCTTTTCTATGTCTTAGTCTCTGGGATAATTGATAGTGATTTTAAGGGTCTGGCTGAAAAATAGGGGCAGTAGGGCTGTCAGCCGGAATGAAAACATACTTGTTAGTGAGCTTGTCACCCCATTTTCAGTTTTAGTTGAATAATTCGAATTTTTACAAAATTCTTTCTCATGAGAAGCTAAAGTCTGCTCCCCTCAAGTGGGCAAAAGCTTTCTCAGGAGCGATGCAGAAGAAATCTCCTTACTGTTTCATGTAACTGACTGCAAATATTTGCAGCTCACTGTCATATATATGGTAATAATCTTACCCACCCCTATGATTCTAAGGCTTCATTCCCTAAAGTTTGTTCCATTTTCCTTTCCATTAGCCTGGTTCTAGTTTTTTGTTTGTTTGTTTGTTTGTTTTGTTTTGTTTTAAGATTTTATTCATTTATTTTAGAGGGAGAGAGAAAGAGAGCATGTGCAGGGACAGGGACAGAGGGAAAATGAGAGAGTCTTAGGCAGACTGCCCGCCGAGCACAGAGCCCAATGTAAGGCTCAGTCTCAGAGCCCTGAGATCATGACCTGAGCTGAAATCAAGAGTCAGATGCTTAACCAACTGCACCATCCAGGCAGCCCTGGCCCTAGATTCTAAGACACACTACTAGAGGGACTTTAAGCAGTACTAGTGCAGGATTCTGTCAACTAGACAATAGCTTATACGTTGACCTTGTGCAAGGTAAATACTTCCACAACAGTGATGAGAGCTCTCAAGATCACATGGACACAGGCAATGAATAAGAAGGAAGTCAAGTTCTAAAGCAAGTTCCATAAGCACACTTGAGACCTTCCAAAAAATATTCTTAGGTCAATTAATTACCTTAGCTGCAGATATACCCAACTGACAAGATTTTGCTCTATAATAAAATCAATAAGTACTACACCTTTGGCACTTAAAATTTACTGTGAAATGTCATAAATAAAAAGCAGACTAATGCAGAACACAATCTCTCTACTTTCACAACTTTTGGCACTAATATGAACATTTCCATACCAAACAAGTCTCCAGTTCTCTATGGACATCAACTGGGTATCCTACAGTTCAGTTACAACAATGACTACCTGGAGGAAGCATAGACCGCTCGGGTTAAGAGGGTTCAAAAATCACAAGACCGCCATTGAATTCTGATGCTAATTGCAAGTCCCAGGTTGTCATCTGTACTTCTGACCCCCAGCTATAAATCAGGGCTGCCCATGACCTCTTCCCGGGTTCAATTGTTCGCTAGAATGATTCACAGAACACAGGTTAACAAGTTACTTACTATTACTAACTTATTACAGAAAATATAAAGGATACAAACGAAAAGCCAAATGAAGAGCTATATCTAGCAAGACCTAGAAGAGTCCCAAGTGAACACAGGAGCTTCTGTTCCAGAGGAGATTGGGGTGTGCCAACCTTCCAGCACAGAGATGCATTCTTGTTCAGCCTCAGTAAGGTCTCCAAATTCCTTCAGTAGGGTTTTTATGAAGGTTCCATTACATAAATACGATTGTTTAAATCACTGGTCATTGATGATTGAACTCCATCTCCAGCCCCTTCTCCCCGCCCCCCGGAGGTTGTAAGTGGAGGGGGTAGGGCCACAAGTTCCAATCCTCTAATCAGGAGGTCGGTTCCCCTGGCAACCAGCCCCCACACTTAGGAGTTTTTTTAAAGGTCACTTCATTAACATAAACTCAAATGTGGTTGTAAAGGGTTTGGTCTGAATAATGAAAGATGCTTCTTTCACCTTTATTGTTCAACTCCTGAGCTGTATCAGGAACTGGGGAGAAAACCAAATATTGTAACAAAAGTTGTTTCTATCTCTGTTAGCACTTAGGACCTTACAAGGGCTTTGTGAGCTCTGGCCAGGATCCTGGGGTTGAAGACCAAAATATATATATTTCTTATTATATCACAATAGCACATGCAGCTAACATATAACTCTTTGAAAATAATAATAAACAGGCACTTGTATCTACCCTCAAGCTTAAGATACAAAACAGAGCCTGTACTTTGATGTTCCCTCAGTACTGTTTCGTAATTATTTCCCAGCTTCCCCGAGAGGCAATTGGCTATCCCAAATGTAGTCTTTAATTAACTTTCCTTTTCTGACATTTTTACCACATATGTGTGTATGTATCCAGAAACAATAGTTGAATTTTTTTCAAAATGTATATAAATGGGATCTTAATACCCTATGTGTTCTTACATGAGTTCCTCTTTTTTCCTTTAATGTAATATTTTTAGATCCATTCACATGGATGCTTGTGGCTGGCTACATCTGGTTCATTTTCAATACAATTTTTTTGTATCAATTTATCTTTTTACTTGTATCCGGTTTTTTGCCATTATGCATAATGCTATGGGCCCTCTTACATCTGTGTTCTGTTAGAAAAGTGCAAGAGTTTCTTGAAGGAGCAAAGCAGGGAGTGGAGTTGCTGGTTATTGTGTGTTTTCAAGTTCAGATTTATTAAGGAGCATCAAAAGGCTTTCCAAAAACAATTGCTTAATTTGCTGTCTAAAGGCAGCCCTTAAACGTTCCTGGGAGCTGCAGAACAGCTGTATCAGGTGGACACCTGGCCTTGAGGGGCAGTGAAAAGAATTCAACCCAGACAGAAAAAAAAAGGAGATAGAAATTTGCAGAATACTCTGCAGGGGAGCGGTGGGCAGGACAGTAAAGGAGAAGCAGTCTGTCTGTGAGGTAGTAGTGGTGGGGGCTGGAGTTATGGGGGTATGGCAATGTCTCGCATTTTCCTATTTTGGTAGCTTAGCCTGGCTGTAAGTAAACCATTGGTCAGCTAGGGTTTATAGCTGTTTTGAGCTGGATCACGTAAGGGCTCTGTTTGCATTCCGCCCGGGGTCATGGTGGGGCCTTCCACCTTACTCCGGTGTCCACTGCTCAAGCTGGTTGCCTAAAAGCAGCCTCTATCTTAGCTAAGACCTAACCAAACTTCCTCATTTTAAATCTGGGACCCATAGCTGCTGTGAGATGGTTTGCTTGATGGTGAGGTTTCAGTTTGCTTGCTAATGAGTCTTAGCATCTCTTGATGGGCCTTTTATGTTTTGTCCTCTGTGAAATGCCTGTTTGTGTGCAGTATTTTACTTGCTATTGGATTGTTGTTTTGCATTGGTTTTTAGGGGTTCTTCATACATTCTAGATATTGATCTTTCGACAATCATGTCTTGAAAACACCTTTTTTGTTAGAGTCTCTGGCTTGTTTCTTCATTACTTTTGTCATGTCTTTTAATAAACAGGACTTAAATCAGAGATTCTTGAGTTTACTAATATTTTCCCTATGATGTGCATTGCCTTCTTCAAAAAAACCCAACAAAACAAAACTCTAAAACCTAGGTCATTGAGAAATTCTCCTCAGTTTTTCTCTTTAATATGTAACCAACCACCTACATATCACTTAGGAAAACTGTGTTCCTTCTTTATTGAACTGTCACCTCAGTCTTGCAGATGGTTTTTGAATCTAGGGAAGTCTGGAGCCCATGGCCATGAAAGAATTCTTGAGACGTCTTTGGGGCAAAAAGGTGATTTTCTGAAAGCACAGGGACAGGACCCATGGGGCAGAAAGAGCTGCTGCCCTAGGGTTCTGAAGAGTAACCACTTATAGACTTGGGAGTAGGGGGAGGTAAGGAAAAGGAAGGTTTGGAAAGAATTTTTGCATGCTAAAGAGGACCTACAGGATATTGGAAGTCTTGCCATTGTCAAGTTAAGGTTGGTTTTCCTTCTAGTAAAGCATTATTGTTAAGAGAATTGGGAATTGGGAGTTTCCTTCTGGAAGTTAGGTTATTTGGTAAGAATGCTTTTTTTGGGGGTGGGTCTGGTAAATCACTAAAACATTGGTGATAGGTTTAAATTGGGCAGTTTAAACTGTGGGGAGTGGACTGTTTAAAGTGTGGGGAGCCTGAGGAGGGACGCTTGTTTACAGAAGCAGAAGCGGCTGGTTATCTCTAGCTTATTGTTAGTAACTTCCCATCTTTTGGAGCCTCCTGGCCTGGACCTGCTCTGGGTAGTTTTCCTCTTCACACATATGTACCCATCTATTTTCTGGACTCTGTTGTTTTCTGTTGACCACTTTCCATAGCCCTGTGCCAGCATCATATTGTCTCAATTACCAGTTATGGATTTCTAGAAGATCGAGTCCTCCCTCTACCCCAGCTACCACATGAGACTTCTTATTAAAGAATATGTTGGTTATTTGGGGTTCTCTGCCTTTCCATAAAATTGAATCAATTTATCAAGTTACATGCAAAAGCCTACTGGGATTCTGCTTGGAAAGTTCATTGATTCAATTAATCGGTTTGGGGAGAATTAATATCCTTAAGCACTGAGTCTCCCTGTCAATGAATATATCTTTCAAAGAAGTTACATACCTTTTTTTGCATAAAGGATTTATGTATCTTTTGCTGGATAAATTCCAAGACATCAATCCTTTGATGTTGTTTGATATCTTTTTCACTGTTGCATTTTCTAGGTGCTCTTGATTGTGCTTTATGTGTCGAGTTGTTCCTAGTTGGAAATTTTGTATTCTGCTAGCACCTGAGTGCACCAGGGAACTAAGGTGACTTTAAATTAGATTTTAGTTTGGGGACTTTTGAGCCACATAAGTAGTTGGGGATTCCAACTGCAAATCACGCACTTGCTGATTTATGATTAACGGACTTCTCCATCTCTCTCCAGAGCCCAAAGGTGGCCATATGACATATCTGATCAGACCTCTCTCTGTGCTTAGGTCCCAGTCTTCATCTGGGTACCCACCACACTTACTGCTCACAGACAGGCTCAGGCTGTGAAACACAGGCTGATGTCCCCAGCCACACATGGCTTTTCCACCACTGAGCCATGTGTGATCTGCTTTCTGGCTTGCTTTGTTTGTCTTCCTCTACTCTCTACTCTCAACCAAGTTTAAAACGGATACTATTTACATTTTTTAAATTAAATCCACTATTTTTAGGCCTTTTATCCTAGGAGAAGTTTTCTGTATATCCAGTCTGCCATATTGCCAGAAATAGAAGTAAGTCCTTCCCCTCCTCCACTCCTTTTTGTTTAGAAGAGAAAAAAGAAACTAAATTATGGGGTATCATTTTCTTCATGAACTCATGTTGATTCCACATTCTCTTTAAGTGCTCATAAATATTTTGTTTAATTATCATTTAAAAATTGTATGCTAAAGCCATTTATCTGTACTTTCTATTTCTATGCTTTGCCTTCCCCCTTAAAAATGGAGACATTTGTTTGATTCCAGACGTGGAGAGAGAGAGAGATGAATGAATGAATAAATCTGGGAAGGAAAGACTGTGCTAGCTACAGAGTCAGGGACTTGCATAAACTATGCAACTTAAACTTCCCAGCACTTGGAAGGCAGGTGTTTCCTTCCTCCGGTGTGTGATCAGTCCCAGGGTGAGGTCAAGTAATTTACCTCAATTGTGTCACCGGTAACCCAGCAAAAAAACTGTTTCATTCTTTTCTGTCCCATGCTTCCATTCCTAACTGTTGCTAACATTATAAGAGGGCACACTATAAACATTTTTTTTAAATGTTTTATTTATTTACTTTTGAGAGAGAGAGTGTGTGTGCACACTTGGGCAGGAGTGGGGGGTGGGGCTGAGGGTCGAGCGACAGATGGAGAAGCAGACTCCCCCTGAGTAGGGAGCCCTGATGCAGGACTCAATCCCAGGACCCCTGGATCATGACCTGAACCAAAGGCAAACACTTAAAACCGACTGAGTCACCCAGGCGCCCCCACTATAAACGCTTTTGTGCTAATCAAACTGCATTTTTGTTTTTCCAACTGAGGCTTAAATGTCTTCTGTTATTATCAAAATATCTGCCAGGTAGTGGAGATTCGTGCATCTAAAATACCTCTCTTCAAGTTTTTTCTTCTTTTTCCCCTTTTGTACAAATACTGAAGTAATGTTTGGAAAATCTTTATAAGTGGACATTTTCAAATGATGCTTGAAATAAATAGTGGCACCTCCGCCCAGCAAAGAAGTAGCACCCTGGGAGCTGATTGGAAGCTGCTTCCACCGCCATCCTTGATTCACCCTTAGCTAAGCGGGTTTTGCCACCCTGCTGTAGCCTCAAGCAACTGAAAATAAGTTCTTCATCGCTCACTCAGAGTATTTTTTGAAAGATTTATTTATTTATTTTAGAGGGAGAGCAGGGGGAGGAGCAGAGGGAGAGGGAGAGAATCCCTCCCAGAGCAGAGCCCAACTTGGGGCTCGATCTCACAACCCTGAGATCATGACCTGAGCTGAAACCAAGAGTTGGAAGCTCAACCAACTGAGCCACCTGGGTGCCCCCACTCAGAGTTTTATAACATTCTTTTTGGAAGTTTTATAATGTCTGTTTGAGAAAAATGAAACACCTGATTCACTTTTAAGCTTGTTTTGATTTTGATGTTTTCCTAGTAATAGGCCAACGGATGCTACTATCTGAGATGAAAGTAAATTATATTATCCAGGCCATGCTACACATGGAACATAGAAAGCCAAGGAATTGAGGGAAAGGCTTATGCCTAAACCTCTGGCCATAGTGTCATTGTTTCTATTTTTTTCCAAGTGCCTTCCTCATCTTTTCCAGCAGCGATTCAGGTCCTTAGTTTGCAACACTACGATTTCTTTCCATCAATATTTCCTTTCTCGAATTTAATAACAAACCACAAAGACTTAAAGCTACCTTAAATTGTTAATGTTATTTTAAAACCTAAATGCATATTGTGGCACAAGTTGCGATGCTGCAGTATTAAACCCACGGATGTGGCAATTTCCTTCTCATTCAAACCACTCGTGTTTTTGGGTTCCATCTCTAGTTAATGATAAGGGCTGATGAATATCTGGTAGTTCTTTCTTCTGGTAGGTAAACTGCCTCGTTGTGGGTCTGTTTTATATTGGTTTTAACATAATAGGTTTGATTGGGATTAAATAGATCAAGATTCATTGTATGTGTGTTTTAACTTTATGCCATCATTAATTTTATAACATAGATCTTTTTCTTTCTTTCTCTTTTTGAAAATTAGCTATAGGGCATAATTATGCTATCTTTGTTAGTCTCTCAGTAAACTTACTTTATGCTTTTGCCATAGGGATATGGCCTCTTTCTTTTTTCCATACAGAATATCCAGAAAATAAGTGAAATCACTTCAGTTATACATTTTGGGAGGTAAACTTAACTCCTGTGGTTTTGTTTCTTTATTTATTTTTGAAGACTTATTTATCTTAAAGAGAGCATGAGTGGGAGGAGTCTGAGGGAGAGAGAGAACCCAAAAGCTGACTCCATGCTGAATGCAGAGCCTAATGTGGGGCTTGATCCCATGATCCATGAAATCATGACCTGAGCTGAAACCAAGCTTATCCAGCTGAGCCACCCAGGCACCTCTCCTTTGTTTTTATTTAAACCTTGGTTAACTTTAACTACCTAAAGACTCTAACTTGACTCCCATTGGACCAGAATCTCAGGTCATAGTAGAATAAAAGAGAAGCTTCAAATTCCAAGTGGGCAGTCTATGATTTAAGAGGACACTTACTAGCTCAATCCCTGCTCTCAATCCCCAATTTTTACCAAAGAGTTCTTCAGCAGCATCCCCTCATCCGTGTAAGTTTCCCTAAGAATGCCAGACATCTAACCCCTTTTGGCATCTCTGGTGTCAGAGAAAGCCATTTCTGTCCTACCTTTTGGATGTTTAGAAAATGGCATCACGATGAAACTCCCACACAGCCCCTCCTACATTGTGTATCTGGCCTTCTTACCAGGCATATAACTCGTATATGTGATATATTACTCATTGCTGTGACAGTTGGAACTGAGTGTTCAACATGAGTGAAAATAAACTGAGGTGTTTACAATGAGTAGAATTTGGCTTGTCAAATTATTTATAGATGCCTTGTAAAAAATAAAGGCTGAACTTAAGAATCAGTAGGACATATTTTAGAATACACTTATACACTCTATTTTTTTTTTTTTTTTTTGCCCTGGCCTAGTGGACAGTTCTGTTCAGTTATGTGATGAAATGTCGGCTCCTCTCTTCCTCCCCTTTCCTTTTTTCTGACATTCTGGAAAGTGACCTCCAGTCGCCACCAGTGAAGACACTGAGGTAGATGCTATCTCTGGACAGGAAGAATAGCATGCTTCTTCAAACTCTAAATCACATTAGATTGGCTTTGCTACTGTTTCTTCCCTGACTTGGTAGCTCAGTTCCTCCAGTCTAGACCCTGGCCTGTAACTCAACAATGGTCCATACTTCGCTGTAGCTAATGAGTTTCTCCTGGACTTTTCCTCCCCTCTACAACCCACCCCAAAAGTTAACCTTACTTCATCTCCATTTCTTCAAGTTTTGCTTTCCTGATCCATTATGAGCAGCTGAATAGCCCAAATCAGGATTGTTATTTGCCTAAGTATCCCCCAAGAACTGAAATCTCAATGTAATAAAATTGCATAATAAAACAAATATTCTATAATACCAAGGACATGCACACCCACACTGGCACATGAGTATGTATGATAAATGTCATGGATTTTTATATTTAATGTTCTACGAGTCAATGTGCTTCAAGTTCATGAATCTGTCTTGAGATTTAGTTTCAATTGAAACACAATTTACAACCTTGAACAAAAAAATGATTTGTTCTAAGCCAGGTTGTGGCATGGTTTCCCTTAAGTTGATTCCTTAGAGCCTTTCCATGGAGGACATGTTTAATTAACGAAGAAAGAATATCACTGAATCATCTTGTATTAATTCAATGATAGCTATAGCGTGTGATCTTTCCTGGTGCATGGGATGGCCATGGGGTTATGTCACTCAGATCACCCTCTAAAAGACCTGCTGGAAAGTGTGTCATTTGCTGTCACTCCTTTGGATCTACTATAGTGTTTGTGCCAAAGCCATGCTCTCCTGACCAATCCTGGCAAACACCTGTGCACGATGGAGTGTTTGAGCCCCATCTTCCCTTTTGACACTGGATGTCTCTATCCAGCATTCTTTGCCCAGACCTCCCCATTAGCCTGGCTGAGACCTACCCAGAGAAGCACTGCCTATGATGCTTCTCTGACCCATTCCTAATTCCTTCTCTCCCTTTAGGGGTGTCAGACCCTCATCGCTTCCCTTTTTTGCTCCTCTCTTTCTCTCTGTCAAGGCATTCCCCAATAAATGTCTGTTTTGTCTCATTTTGTCTTAGCATCTGTTTCTCAGAGGATCTGAGCTTATGTATTACATTCAGCCTTCATCCATGGAAACACTTTTAAAACCAAGTCTAGCAAGAGTAAGAAGCAAAACATTAATGTCTACTTTTTATTCCCTACCATAAAGGAAGCCTATGCACTTGGATGAAAATAATTTGAAAACAAACAAACAGAAAGTAAAAAGCCATATTCATCATTGGGCCAGTTGTGCTTCGATAAGCCTACTCAGACTTGGTCAGAAAATGAGTTGTTTCAAAATTTTGAACTGTCATTAAAAGAAAGATCATTTTCTCTAGGATATAGATAAAGTTCTTGGTGTAAATCTACAAAAGCAGGGCATTGAGGGGAAAAAAACCTAAAATTTTCTTTGTTTTTTTTTTTATGATTTCTTTTTCTGGTGGACAGGTGAAAAAGTTTGGATTATATGTTGTGATATTAATGATGAATGATCTTAGTTTTGGTAGGTATTTGAGACAATGCCATCTCCCACCTCACTAGTGTTGAAAGAGTAATCAGGGGGAAAACGGAAAATCAGGATGGTACTCTCCTCCGTAAATCATGACATTTGACTCAGAAAGGGTAGCTCTGAGAGAGGCCAGAGGGTTAATAAACACTGTCATTTTCACTTAGCGTAACTGGCAAAAGGGCTGGGGGCAATGCTCCACTTCATTTCGGCCAGAAAATTGCTTTGAGAAATAAACATCCAGAAGGAGAAAAACACCCCAAGCCATCATTTTAGGGGAAAAAAACCCACAACATTTTAAGGCAATTCCAGGATGGGATAAATTTCTTGGATAGGGTCTAATAATGCAATTTATTTTTGTTGTCTACTAAGCATATTTATTTTTTAGAAAAAACATACATTGTTTGGCAGTAAAAACTAATTGCTATATTAAAAGCTCTCTTAATTTCTACTTGAAAAAAAAAGTGCAAAGTTGTCCCAGTTAGGATTATAAAATTGGTGATCCGTCTTGAATTTAGTGACTGTTATGAGAAATTATTTGGGTAAAGATGTGCTTAAGAGATATTAAATCATTACCATGATTTTCCTCAGAGCAAATGTTTCTGTGAAGGGCTCATGGGAAGACAGTTCATAGAAACTGAATCTAAAGCTCAAGACTAAACTGTAGACTTGTTGAACTGCATATTGACTTTATGCATATTCTGTATTTTAAAAAAATCAGCAAACCCTGAAAGATATGATCCTGATTCTTGGGAAATCTATCATATGAAAGGAATTAAGAACAACTCTTATTAGACTTAAGGAGATTGATTTTACAAAATGACTTAAAATAATGTTTAGACATTTTCCTGGGTGGTCATTTTCCTGGGAGTCCAAGCAAGCTTCTAGGCAGGAAAAGGTCAAGAGAATGATGAATGTCAGGGTTCCAACAGGGGGATTTGAGGGTCATGGGGACATCAGCTGGGAAGCTCATGCTGCTGCAGTAGCTCACATGTGTGGTCTTGAGGCCTACATCAGAAAGCAGGAAGTCAGAATTGGAAGGGAGAAGGAAGATGGAGCATTGCAAGTGGGGTTAATTGTTTGGACTCTACATGTCAAGGCTAAGGGATGGAGAGAAAAGTTACTTTGTTTTCCTCATAGCCTGCTTTTCCATTTCCTGCAGATCTCCATTCTTGATTCCCATTATAATAGTGACAGCAATACCTGAATTTTGTATGGTGTTTGCTTATTTTGATAGACTTTCAAAAACATGCTGGGTACAGTTGGTTAAGCATCCGCTCTTGGTTTGGGCTTAGGCTGTGATCTCAGGGTGGTGGGATAGAGTTCCACATCTGGCTCTGAGCTCAGTGCAAATCTGCTTGGTAGTCTCTCTCTTTCCCTCTCTGCTTCCCTGGCTCCTGCTCTCTCTTTCTTGCTAAAAATAAATAAATAAATCTTTAAAAAACAGTGATGACAACAACAACTAAAAACAAAGAAATATTTTGAGGAAACACAGAAATTATTATTTCCCTCAAGTTTTAATGATAAGTGAGATTTACATAGAAATTTAGGGCTTCAACCCAAGAATTATAACCAGTCAGTAGCTGAGTTGGGCCAAGAAACAAGTCTTATTCTTTGTTGCTACTGTTGGAAGTCTAAGCATGACCCAACTACACATTGACCAAAGTCACAGGCTAATTATACAGAAGGACACCATGGGGAGAGCACAGCAGAGGATGACTGGATGACATGGGGCTCAATGTACAACCATAGGCTATGAAATCTGACTTTATTTAGCCTTAATATATGTGATGTATATGACTTCATAAATGTAACTTTCTAATAAACTTATCCTCTGCTTTCCCAGGAAGAGCTGCAATTTCCCCCATCAAAATTGCTCAGTCTTAGCAAAACAACCCTGGAGATTTCCAGTCTAACAATGTCAGTATTCCAAAAGTAGTTTCATGTGCCTTGTTTTTGTGAGTCGAACCATCGTCCTCCTTTTATTAAACTGAGAAATTTTCTTTCATCAGTTATTGTTTGGCTACTCTTTGCACGATCATTGTCAGCCTCTACCTATGGTTATAATCACAGCGTTCAATCTGTGCCCAAGTAGGAAATCACAGTGCTTAAGGTTGCCGTGTCATTGCCGGCAGTCTAAAGGCATACTCATTGGCGAGCTGGACGCGAGCCCTGAGAGGCGAGATGTTTCCACCTCATTATGTTGAACAGCAGGAATTCTAAATTCTGTCAAAAAATAGGTCAGTGTTGAGGGGCACAGGAGGGCCCTACAAATGAAACCATCTGGCTAGTGATAAAGAAAAATGGCTCTACTATCACTGAAGTCACAGCACTGTGTACAAAAAAGTGGGCAATTAATCATTTTCGCACACTGGCATTCCTGTATGATGAAATATCTATCAATGATGAGTTTTTAAATTTTATTTTATGATTTACATCTAGTAAAATTTACTTTATCGGGGTATGAGTCTCTGAGTTCTAACAAATGCAAGTAACTCTCATCATAACCAACCATAAGCAAGATAGAGAAAAGTTGTCTTGCCTCCAAATATTCCTCTGTGTTTCCCATTTGTGAACATCCCCAATGCCTAACCCACTAGCAACCACTCATTTACTCTCCATCACTATGTTTTGGGCTTTCCCAGAATGGTGCTTAAATGGAATAATGCAGTATGTAGCTGTTAAGTCTGGCTGCTTTCATTTAGGAAATTCGGCAATGATTTTTGAAGTTTTTCATTCAGTGAAGCAATTCCTAGACTTTTGAGAACTAACTCTTCCCCCATTTGGCACCTTAGGCAAGAGTGAATTGAGTGAGAAAGAGAGGTGGGGAGAACTTCTCCAGCCTTAGTCCCTTTGCCCCTGTTGTTCCCTCTTGAACTTGAAGGTGAGTTTACCCCTTTATTATACCATCGAGGGAGTTGTGGCCCAGCACAGAGGGGTTGTGGCAAAATCAAGGCAAGATCTCAATATCCTGACTCTAAATGGAATTCTCCTTTGACTTTACTTCTAGCCACAACAATGCAAAGCTTCTCCTAAAATGAAAACCAAATATAGCCCTGCTATATATATTTCTTCTGTAGGGTTACACTTAAATTTCAACTTCAAATGAAAATAAATCATTATCAAGGCAAAGTAAGCCAAACCCTAATATGATTCATCTCTAATATAGAGTATGCTTACTTTGTGTCTTTGTCCTTTTGAATTGCTATAACACAATATCATATACTTGTAGCTTATAAACAATAGAAACTTACTTCTTACAGTTCTGGAGTCTGGAAAGTCCAAGATCAAGGTGTCAGCAGATTCAGAGCCTGGTGAGATCTGGCTTCCTGGTTCATAGATGGCTGTGTCCTCACTTGGCAGAAGGGGTGAAGAAGCTCTCTGGAGTCTCTTTTATAAGGATGCTCATCCCATTCATGAGGACATGACCCTCCCAAAGCCTGCCCCTCTCCACCACTGAATATCATTCCATTGGGAGTTAGGACTTAATATATGAATTTTATGGGGACACAAATATTTGGTCTATTGAATTTCATATTATGCATCACATAAAGAAGGGAACTGTTACAGAATTTGAGCAATTTTTGCTTAAACGTTTAAGAAAAAACAGAGATTGTGATTTGAGCAAAAAGCACAGGTACTCTCTCTCTCTCTCTCTCAGTATCTGTTGAGACATGCACACCAAAGTAGATAACAAGATATCAATCCTAGCTTCGATTTTGTATTTAAGCCTCAAAAGAGCTTGACTTTGAAATAGAGTGTGATTTTAAGGTGACATGTGTTTGAATGTGAATGAGCAGATTTGTATGTGTGTGTGTGTGTGTGTGTTTCCCATGGAACTCTGGCTTCTTAACGGAGCCAGATCTGGGAGTCAGGAAACTTACGTTTCACTTTTAGTTACTCTGAATTTCTGTCCTTGTGCCAAAGATGTCAATCATGACACTTCAGACTATATTCCAAATGAAATCATCTTTTCCAGCTCCCATGAAAGAGTGAGCCCTGCAAAGGCCATGGGACCCCCAGTCAAGTCGATTGTATGAGAAAGGGACTTCCGACACAAGCAAGGGTCAACGCTCCACAGGATGGATAGCAAACAAGATGGAGCCTGGTTCAAAAATAATAAGCAAAGCTTGTCAAATACCTTTTCTCAATAATTCAAATTAAATTTTCAGTTTGAAGTGAGCACTGGCTGTTGGAGCTGAAAGGTCATGAGAGAGACAGGGGCCAGAGCAGTTGTGGAATGGAAGTTGGAATTATGGGGAAAAAGAAACCATGAAAAACTATTGGAGGTCATGGGCAGAGGCAAAGGACTCCTTTGGTCCCTGTGGTGGTGGAGCAGTGGGATGGAGAGACGTGCCGTGCTCTTCTGAGCACCTGTTTGTTTGAGGTTTTCCTGAGTCCTATGCACGCTCAATTTTTTGTGAACCCTCCTCCTGCCCCTATTACTGGAGGCAACTTGATTAAGTCTCTCCAGCTTTGAATGAAAAGACCTTTAAATTACCCTATTTCAACAAAAACTGGCAGAAGGCAAAGACTCCCTTCAATGATAAAAGTAGGTAGAAAAGCTTCCTGAGAACAAGAGGAAACATTTCTCTCCTGGTAAAACCAACTTTGCCATCTATTTACTGTGTATGTGAGGAAAAGCAGTATGAGGTAATGAAAAGCCTGGATATGAATGTGTAAATCAATAATGAGCTTTCTTTAAACTTCCAGTGAGACAATAGCTAACAGCCTGTTTCCCAGTAGAATTCCAGATAGAAGTGCTTTAAATAAAAGAAAATGCATATTTGTGATGAGCACATTTATAGAAAATCTTTACTAAAGTATTTAAAGATAGTTCTCAATCTTTTTATTTTTTTTTCTTATATTTGTTTTCTTCTCCTAGAATGCCTTATTTTATCAAGTTCCATTTCAACTCTCATAGAAAGGGAAAAAAAGGTTAAATAAAATTATTTTGTACACATTTCTCAAGCATCCTTGTTTTCATTTGTTTCCTATTTCAGTGTATAATTGAAATTCTTTTACAGCATCTGTCACCTTCTACTTATCGCATGTCATTTCCATGTTTGTATATTGTTTTTTCTAGTCTGTAGGCTTTTCCAGAGCAAAGGATTATTTTTTTTTTCATTTAGTATTGGAAGAGAGGAGCTAATATCTTGAAATATATTAAAATAGTTTGTGGTTCACAGTTTCTTGGCTGTGACACTTTCATTTTTTTGCCATAAATATATAGTGGTTTATGCAGGACCAGAATTGTTATAGCAGAAATGCAAAATGAAAGGGTCAACATCCATATTAGAAACCACACACACACACACACACACACACACACACACGATATTTCTCTCCTTCTCTCTCTATATATGTATATTTCAAAGTGCAAGAGGGAGCCTCCTTTTCAAGAAAAGGAAGTATGTGTTAATCAAAAGATAGTATAACATATAGCTAAAACCAAATGACTGAAAGGAGAAGAAGTAGCTCTGTGATTCTGGAAGAGGGATTAGGGTTGACCAGTTTGGAAGGGCTGGGATGTAAAAGAGATGAGTGAGGAGAAAGCAAGGGACTCATGGACCATGAGGGACTTCACGTAGAAAAGATTGCCCTGCTCTGCCCAAGTGATACAGTCCATGTCTAGTACCTGGAAGCAGCAAGGACACTGGGCAACAACAAAATTGATCCATATCTTTCTTAGTCAGCTCAGGCTGCCAAAACAAACTACCATAGATTGGAGGTACTTAAACCATAGACATGTCTTTCTCACAGTTCTGGGGCTAGAATTCTAAGGTCAGGGTTCCAGACAATATGATTCCTGGTGAGGACTCTCTTCCTGGTGTACAGATGGTGGCTTCCTCATTGTGTCCTCACATAGTACATGTAGGTTGGGATTGGGGTGGGTGGGGAGAGTAAGTACTCTGATTTCTCATTTTACAAGGACACTGATCCTACTGGGTCAAGTCCTTCTAAATATTGAATAGTCTCCTCCCCCACCCAAATTCATATGTTGCAACCCTAACTCCCAATGAGACTATATTTGGAAATAGGGCTTTAATCCAATTGGGTTGGAGCCCTCAGAAGAACAGTATGGGACACCAGAACACACTCTCTCTCTCTCCGCCATATGAGGACACAGAGAAGAGGTAGCTGTGTATAAACCAGGAAGAGAGCTTCTCCAGAAACC